>NC_065517.1:15509415-15626791 GCF_006386435.1 Epinephelus moara
ATAGTAGTGTTTGTGTAAGAGTATAGTGGTGTATGTGTGAGAGTATAGTGGTGTATGTATGAGAGTATGATTGTGCATGTAAGAGAGTATAGTAGTGTTTGTGTGAGAGTATAGTGGTGTATGTATGAGACTATGATGTTACATGTGAAACCAAGTATGAATTATGTCTCAAAGGGCCTCTCATAGCTTTTTGCTCATGAGACATTTCAAACTCTGTTGCATACATAAGATATATTATAACCACTCTAAAACAGAGTGACTGAGAGAAGCTCTTAAGGTTCAGACATCTTAAGAAAGATAGGAAGATAGAAAAGGTGTAGGAGTCGTGATGCATTCTATACAGTCAGCTATATGTTGCCTTAACATTTTGTGTTCTCCATAAAGGACTTCCTGAAATAAATCAATAATTCAAGTCAAATAGTCCTTTAACATCTACACAGACTGGCTTTGGGCAAAATATCAAGCTCACCACAGTGCACAGGGGGGTTACTCTGTAAACTCACAGGAATGTCAGTGTTGCAAAATAAATAAGAAAACAGAAATACTAAATCGAACTGAAGAAATAAATCAGTTTTGGGAACAAGTGAGTATTAGAATTGCTTCATAGCTCCAACAAATAGTCTTTTACTTTTGGGCTTTTCTCTCCAAGAGGCTGAATTTTGGGGCATTATTAAGGAGCTGAGGTCAAAATGGAAAAACAAAAGACAAACTTTCTACTTGAAAAGACAAATCTCATCTTTAACGTGGCAATCTGGCTTCTCTGACCTGAAATAATGATGCACCGAGGCCAATGTTAATATATTTTATATTATCCTAAAATGTATGCTAATCACTGGTTTTGAGTTTTCTTGGTGGTATAATTTGAAATGTTTTTTATGCAAGGACCTATTCTCCCAAATACGAGGACAGAATATTTTACTGACTGTATTTGAAAGAAGGAAAAACAGGTCCGGAGCAAAGTCTACCAAAAACTCCAGTCGCAGCATCTTGATGGCTTATTGGTTATTCAGAACAGTGTTATTCCAGCCTGAAGTGAATACAAATCACACTAGCCAAAGACACACACACACACACACATACACACACATACACGTACACACCTTCTCCAGGGACTGGAGCTGTTCTCTCTGTCTTTCATCCAGCGCCTGGCTCTGGCTCTGCAGGGACTCCCTTTCTTCTTCCATCCTCAGCACTTTGTCCTTCAGCCGGCTCCGCTCGTTGTCCAGGTCCCTGATGGCTGCTTCCTGGGTCATCTGGGTGGCCTGCAGGCTGCTTATCTGACCTATGACAGGACAGAGTCAACAAACGTGAGCATAATGCAAAGAGTAAAGCGATGTCATCTGCATACTGTCATTCTTGGAGGTTTCCTGTTAAGGCAACAAACACATGTTAAATAAACTGATGTCAGCATTTTAAACTTAAGTTTTGTCACTGGAGTAAATCTGCTGAATTACCATTTTCTTTAACCTCAATGTCATCCATGCTCATCACCATTCTTGTAGCTATTCTCATGTCACTATTATTCATGAGGGTAATCCCTATAAACAGATATCTACATACAGTATGTATGCAGAAAGGGACAAGACTTTTGTATCACAAGTGTTCTGCTTTCCATTTATAGTCTATTTGTAATGTGAGTAGTATTGACTAATCATGTTTGAGCTGGTTTTGGTTGTCTGCAGGTAAACCGTGGAGAGCAGAAGAGGAGGAATGCACTGGCCAAACCCATTAGCTATCATCAGACAACAATTTATGCCGGGTTCACACTACATGACATATCTGGTCATTCCAACAGTCACTATGTCAGATTGTGGAGTCATAAAATCAAGCCATGACTTGGCCGACAGACATGACACACTACACGATGGTCCACGCCAATCATCCCTGGTCGTCTTTCATGACGTCCAAGATGTCATCCAGTTATTCTTGTCCTATTTTTATTATCATTGTTACTATTATTTCAGTCATTATGGCTGTTCATGAGCCAGCTGAAATGTTGTTGTAGTAAGGTGAAAAGTGCCACCAGATGGCAGGAGCTACATTTGAAATACTGCATGCAAACTATGCAAGTCACTGAATCCTCCACAACAAGTTCCTGCAAATTTTTCACAATAAAAGCCTGTTTAGAAAATTAAGGATCCTCTCAACCCAAATTCAAACGGGCTTTAAACATTTACATTTGAGTTTGAAATGACGGTGCAATGCATTAACTTTATCAAGGCAACAGGAGCGGATAAAAAGTAAAAATAGAAAAATATAGAGGGAATAATAAGTAACGGCCTGTTTATAATGTAGTCTGTTTCAAATGAAGCTGGTAGCCTCTGCAGTTGTAGTTAGTAAAAGCCCTGCCACTATTTTTCATATTTTATTACTTTATATCCTCCATTATGAAGAAATAACATTCTTTGCTAGCTTGATGCTCATAGCAGTACCCACCGGGTTGCTAAAGTGCCTCTGCTGTTTAGGCCATAAATTTTCCCTTTGTAATGTGTCGTGGTAACATCCCCAGCCAACACGGTATGATGCTGCATCAGGCTATAATCGGCCTGATGTTGTGTAGCGTGTACCCAGCATTAGCTTTCTATTTATCTGCATTCATACGCAGCTATCTGTTTATGGAGATTAGCCAAAATGTTGTCTCAATGTGTTTCTAGTTGCTGATGGAACTGTAAACAAAGAAAGTATTGGCCCACATATCTGTTGGCGACACCAGAACACCTGAATTATTAGCAGTTGCCCTCAGAGGTAAAGTTATCTTTTGACCAATAGCCAATAGGTTCCAAAAATGTTCATGACTGTAGTGAGGTAGCTAGCTACCCAAACTGTTGGTTGTAAGCATCCACCACAGTTTACCGAGCAACCTCCTGGTTAAACGTTGACCTATTGCACTTGCTGCTGTTCAGCACACACAGTCATGACTGCTCTTGCCCCATCAAACACCGATGTAGCAATGTCCCCATGGTTTAAGATATCGGCAGTTACTTTAGTGACCAATTGAAATGATAGTCAACGCTACAAAAACAGTAGCTGTAATAACTGGAATTTCCCTTTAATATAAATGGCTACCAACACTTCAAAACCAACCAACCTACCACAGGAACCAAAAAACAACCTCTGGTCCTTTACAGTTTAAATAAATGAGGAGCTTTGACCTGCACTAACTCGTTAACATGACAGTCACAGTTACGATCACCAGCTGGATCGTATCTTTCCTCTTCACATGCAAACAGCTCCAGTGTAAAGTGGTGAAGCATTCTCCTTAGGCACGAGGAGCTCATAGGAACTAATGGGCCGAGCATAATTCTTCACCGAGTTACAAAGCACTGACGGAGAGACATCACAAGAAATTAAATCAGATTCTAACATGCGACAATGTACACAACATGAGTGCACACAAACACTCACACTACAAACTGGGCATAATTGATGTGAAAATGGTTTCTCCTGCCCCAGAGGGACTGGGAATACCATGAGCTGAGACATACAGCATTACTGTACGCCATTAAAATGTTCCAGGCCATGATGCCTCAGACAAGATGAGAGAAGCTGTTAGTGGATGTGTTTGATGTGTTTGCATGACAAGCCCAGGAAGTGTCTTGTGGGTAGCGTGGGTGCGAGAATTCATGAGCATTATGAGTACCATTTGAGAGAGGAGAAAGGTCTTACTGGCTTTGAGCAGTATTTCAGTTGCTTGCTGCTGAACGCGATCTCTGGCTGCCTCGAGTTCACATTCTGCTTCCTTCTGACGGATCTCCACAATTTCTGAGTTCTGGGTCACCTCGTCCAGCTGCTTGGTTAAGTCCTGGAGAGGCACAGAACAAAGGAGATGAAAGAAAACACTGTCAACAGACACAGTTGAGTGGCAGCCATACCTGACTTCCATGACAAACATTACATAGAAGAGAATAAAGTAGCCGGACCACTGTTTCAGTGAGTCTTGCACATGAACTGATTGATGTACATTCTGGTCAATCAATGAGTGAAATTATGGCACCACAGTGACTTAAGATTTTGGCATTAAAATTAAATCATGAACTGAAAAAGGAAACATTGGCATCGAAACACTTGTATTCAAAAACGTTATATTGCCACTAAGACACGGGCATTAAAAATGGGATGAAGGAAACACCCACATGCTCTTGATAAGTAAATCAAACTTGAGTTAATTTACTATCATTAATATCTTACAATTAAGTTGTGACTGCATAAGTTGTAGCTGTTATAATTTGAAGCCAACAGTGAGTTTTCAGACATATCGGGCTGCCATAGCTGGTATAGAATGAAGCATATTGGTGGCATATTACTAATACTGAGGATCAGGAATGTAAATGCTGACTGCTGCTCAATTAATAAGAACTAGACTTCAGGGAGGGATTTGATGTGCTCACACACAAAAGCGAGAGACACACACAGTACAGTAGCTGTGTGATTTAGCACTCTGTAGGAACTTATGAGAGGCAATTTCACATCTTTCAATCCCATCAAACGGCCTGCCTCAAACTTAATTACTGCTGCTACGGCTAAGACAAAGAAACCTCAGTGTGATAATAACCACCGAGGAGTCACACACAAATTAGATGTGATGTAACGTGTGTGTGTGTGTATGTCTGTGTTAGACTGTGTGTGTGTGTGTGTGTGTGTGTGTGTGTGCTGATTTCCCAGATGGGTCCAAAGCAGGTAGCTACACGTTGTGACTACTAGTTTTAGATAAGGCATATATAAAGAGAGACAGAGAGAGTGTATGTCCGTCTTGTACATCTTTGTGAGGTCCGACTGGGTTTCAGACCTTGAGGGTTACACTTTTTTTGGAAAGTGAGACATTTTGCCCAGTCCTCACTTCTTCAAAGGGTTGTTTGAGGGTTAAGACTTGATTTTAGGGTTAGGGTTTAAACTAATGAGAGAACTGGCCCACATTGTGAGGTGTATCTCATAGTGCATAGGCACAGATAAAATAATATAACACTCCTCCAAATATAAAGCAACCTTAAAAGAACTTAAAGCAAAATATTACAAGGGTGCCGATAAGGGCTTAGGGTTGGGGGAATAAAACAATGGTCCAGGTCTCTGCTTGTCAGAGTGTTACTCATATGGCCTCCCCTCCAGGATGTGAGCAGGCTCGACCTGGCTTCAGTTTTTGTCAGAGTCGTATTTACTTGCTGGTGAGCTGCTGGTCCCCTATGATGGCAAATTGGAGCTGGTTAAGGTCAGGGTGAGGGTCAGGGTTGTGCATGTTGTTGTTGTTAAAATGAGGTTAAAATGATGTCCCAAAGGGTGCTCTCAACTATGGTGTATAAACATGTGTGTCTATGTATTCTGGTTTGTCTGTCTATATGAGGACCAGTGTGAGCTTTAGATCCAAAGGAGGACAATTTTAAGAAGTAAAGACTTTTTGAAAAATAAGGACACTATTCGAAAATAAGTACAATAAATCCAGTCCTGAGCTGTTTAAGGGCTAAGACATGGTTGTTAGCATGGGTTGAGGTTAGAACTAGATTAAGTTTAAGTAAAAATTATGTCATTGTCTTTGTTAAAGTTATAATGCGTTACTCTATGAAATGTGAGGACCAATTTCACTGAGTTCACTGAGTGCCAGACTGAGTTTTCAGTACGACACTTCTGAGTGGAGTTGTTACAATAATGATTACTGGTATCAGAAATGCCTCTGATACTTCCTAAAATGCTAGATCAGGCATTGGCAAGTATGCAGGTCTACGCACCGATCTGATACCATGGAAATTATTGATAAAAATGTAAGTAGTGTCTCACACACGGATAAATCAGCAGTTTTCCTTGAAATCAGTTCTTCTTCACTGCTCTAAAAAAGTAGCCTACACAGCAAGTTGTGCTGTGCAGCTACTGTTAACTACTGTTTTAGAACGGTAAAGAAGAACTGATTTCCACTAAATCTCCATTCAAAATGTCAGCATTTTGGCAATATTTCACACTGGAGAGTCCCATCAGCAAAAAGGCAACATGTATAGTATGCAAGGCTTTAGTTTCAAGGGAGTGCCAATGGCGTTGCTAAATTGTGGCTGCATTTTTCAAAAGTAAATTGTTATTTATTCCTAAAATATAGTTTTCAAATGAGTGACAGTCAAATATAATAAAAGAAGTTATGTGGCATTCTTTGTCTGCTTGTATTTGTTCATATTTTATAAAGGTTTTAACCTGAGCCATGCCTTACAGCATGACAGCAATCATTTCACAGCCATACTGGGTTTGTAGTAAACATAGGTTAGATTATTTTTCTTTTTGTCACGCAATAGTATCTGATCGATAATCAGTATCGGCGAACATGCAAGTTCAGGTATCAGAATTGATACTAAGAAGGGAAAGTGGTTTGGAAGAGAGAGGGGAAAGTGGATATATACTCTATTTAATCCTCACTTCTTCAAATGGTTGTTAGAGGTTGAGTCTGGCATTATTCTAAACCTGTGTGTCTCTATTGAAGGCATCAGTCTTGACACAAATCTATGGTTTAACTGTTTTTTTTAAAAGATTTTCTTGGGTTTTTCTTTATTTGACGGGACACACTTAGGCATGAAAGGGGGAGAGAGTGGGGATGGCATGCAGTAAAGAGCCGCAGGCTGGAATCAAATCTACAGCCTCTGCAGTGAGGGCAGTGCCTTTGTGTGTGGGATGCCTGCTCAAACCACTGAGCCACTGGGCGCCCCATGCTTTCATATTTTTACCAGGACCAGTTATTTCCTGAAACACTTGGGAAATATAAAAGTAAATGTGCTCTAACAGGAATGAAAAGCACATTTGGTGGGAACTATTTCCAGCAACGGCTGGCGAACATAGTCTCTTAATGAGGGTCCCCACAAGTGCAATGAACAAACATGAATGTGTGTCTGAAGCTGAAGGAGGGGTAAAAATAGTTTAATAGTTTAATTAATTGCACCTCAGTTGAGTTATCTGGGCCAAAAGAGGAATCCTATTATTGACAGCATTTAGTCATTACCACTGATTCACCCCTCATCATATTTAAACAGTAAAATAAAGCAAACACACAGAGCCTCACTTGTGTCAATCATCCTTATTGGACATGACTGAATCCTGCATTGCCATTTAAATATAAAAGGCCCTGAAAACTATGCTTTAGATGATTTATTGTTTTATCCTGCTAAAAGCTTCCCTCAGCCAGTCCAGAGAGGCTTTACCTGAGAGTGAAGTATTTAGTCCAAAGACAGTGACAGCAGCAATTTACCAAAGCTTCGCTGGAGTATTTCACTTGGGGGATAATTTGTAATTTTTGGCGTGCATATTCCTACAGAAGCCTGTGAACAGTCAGCGATTAATTACGTCTGTCTCAGTTACTCCGAGCCATCATTTGCTTGCATTTCTCTGCAGATTTGCCTCCTAAATCATAAGCTAAAGGAGGATGACAGAGAACAGTGAAGCAGGGAGCTGTAGCATCCTGACACCAACTACAAGTGCTTTCGACTGGTGTTAAGTCGATATTTGATGCCACTATTTCTACCCGTGAAGTATGCCGCCGGTACAGTAATTATGCCTCCTGAGACTACGGAACATTTTGATTTGGTGCAACATTTTAATTTTCCAGAGTGAAAAGAAATTTAGTGAAGAGAGTCGAAAAATGTCACCCTGCTTGAGCAAAATGCTACCTTCCGGAAACCAAATGATGACTAACTATAGTCAAGAGGAGTAATGAGGTATGTGGAAGATCAAAACAAAGATTTAAACATCTGTTGCGAGCTTGTTAAGGTTAAATTAAAATCTCGTATGTCACTGCAGTAGCTGAAGGATTAAGGGGTATGTTCAAAGACTGAGGCTGTTATTAAGAGATTACTGTGATATATTACGTTAGTAACAACACGTCAGCTACGTGCAGTATGAAAGGCGAGATCAAACTGTTTCTACCCTCTGATTTCTGTTTTACTGCCTTGAATCTTGTATCAAATGAGAGAATCTGGAGGAGCTGTCAAGTGAAGTTGGTTTCGAGCTCTCCGCTCGGTTGTCGTTTCTTTATCTGGGTTACAGTTAATTGCTCTGAAAAGGAATGGAAATATTAACTCCAGGCACACCAACCACTGCTGACCTTGATCATATTCTCAGCAACACTGAGAAGGGGGGGACCCCTTCCTGACTTCTGTGCAATCAGTGATAATTTCACACAAACTTCACAGCATATCATAACAACAAAACAGACCTACTTAACCAACTCCCCCGGAGCATGTGTCAACTTCATTTTCAACGGTGGAGATAATGTCATGTGAGTGTACACCAAAGACCTTACAGAACTCAGAAAGTGGAATTTCAGAGAGATCTACTTGAAAAGAGAACACAGCGTTGCTATTTTTATATAACATATATTGACATAGTTTGGTTTTTAATTTGGCATGGCACTGCAGTGTGATTATGAAGCCCCTCGCTTTCAGATGAACCTAAAATTGGAGGACAACCTTAGTGTTTCTGTGCTGTAGACTGTTGCTGTTTGATGTATTCTGCATTCCACATCTGGAGACGTGCAGTATCTTCCGTGGACCAAACTACTCCTCGTCCTGCGCCCTTGCAAGCATTACAGGCCAACGTGGTTTCGTCAGATTTTTAAGCGTCCCAGTGCAGTAGCATGTGATCTAGAGGGCTAAATACAATGGCAAAGAGCAAAGCGAACCTGGAGCACTTTGTGATCACAAGGCAAGGGTTAAGTGAACCGCACTGCAGACTTGAAGCGAATCTCGGGGGGTGGTCGGAGTTTGGTTTGCTCCAGAGGGGTCTGAGTTCTCTTGGAGTGTTTGCTTATGCCCAAAAAATGCTGAGTCACCACTCTGAGTCCATTTAGAGGGCTGAAAAACACCCTGTGAAAACAACCTTAAATGGCTGTCGATTGTAGGCATGTCACGATAATTTGATAATCCAACATTTGTTGGATGATACGTTGTCCCACAAATAATTGCAATGACCAATATTATTATTAAGACCATTTTATGCCACTGATATAACTATAATATAATTATCATTCTTGGGAATATTCAGACATTGAATTTGGAATATGAAAAAAATATTTAACATATTTTCAAGAGATAATTAACACCTGTTAATATACAAAAGATAATACATCTATAGGAGTAGCCCAAAATTACTCCGTTTGAGACTTAATACAAAATTTGGCCAACAAAAATAAAACCAAGTGATGCCTCTTTTGACTAATAGACAAGCTTAGCAAAGCTCTGGGAACACTGCAGTTACCTCCATGATAAAGCCAATGTGCTGCCGGGACGGACAGCCCAGGAGCCGGGAGGTTTGCTGGTGGATTAACGGAGTGGAAGATGAAGTTGTAGGAAGGTAGAATTACAAACAACAGACGTTTTAGCTTGTTGCCAGGAAATGGCAAACTATCGACTATCAGGACTGTGTCTCGTCCACTCCAAAAGCGCAGCTGCAGGCAACCAGTAAGCTACACTGTGTCATCTTTGAAATGTTTCATTTGTCTTTAGACTCGCACAAGCAATCAGGGTGGAGAGAGAAAAAAAGGGGAGAATCACTGCACCAAAGTCTTATAGTGGTTGGGGAAACCCTGCTGTTTGTTCTGGCATCATGTTTGCTAAAATGTTGGGGACATTTTTTTTAAATCAAAAACGCATGTTATAACTAATAGGCAAAATCGAGGTCATGTCCATAAATCAAAGGTAAAGTCGATATCATAATTATCCTGACAGGCCTATCTGAAGTAAAAATAAGCACCAAGAAAACAGCAAAATATTTGTGACAAATGACCTGGAAACTACATAAAACAACATTTTAAATTCAACATTCAGGTGCTTGGGGCACAGAAGACTGCATTAGAAATAAATAAATAATAACTAAGATGATCATGACTCTAAGTAAAGAGCGCAGATGATCTTCAACAGGTTCACCAGCAACCAAAAAGCTGTGTTTACATTTAGTCTGTCTTATCAAATGTGTTGTGTGTATCCCTCAGGTCTAACAAACATGTTGAGTGCATTCACTTCTCATAAAACATTTGCAAACCTATTTATTTTTTAATATTGTATATCATGCACAGAAACATTCATGCTTTCTAGCCTGCAGTCTTCCTCTTTACTGCCTTCACTGCTGCACTGCTAAGTGTCTTTGCTTGTTAACGGCCCCAACTTTTAACAAGGGACTGGAATGTGTAATATGTTATATGCCTGCGCATGTGCATGATGCAAACGTGCACTCATAAAAACATTGCTCCATAGTGCTCACAGTTGTCAAACACTCCACATTAAGTTACCGATGGGAGGGGAGTTGGGACAAAAAGTTGACATAATGTAAATTGATGAATAAAGATCATTTTTACATAATAAAAATGGCTGCTACAGAACTGTTTGCTTGTAATAGATATAATTGATGTAAATAAAGGTGATGATAACTGGTTGGAACAAATGTGTTTGACTAAGCTCTCAAAGCAAAGTGTACTCTGGTGTGGATGTTTGATGTCTGGACAGAGGGTAATGTCAGATAAAACAGTTTGTTGAACATCCACCTTCTGGAATTTAATCTGTGAATTGAAGTATCAACACCAGGCTGAATCCATTTTATCTCATTTTTATCCCATATAACCATTTTATTTTACACACCCATTTTATCATCTATTACAAAGGACAAGTTTTGTAGGCTTCCCATAAAAACTGCATCAGAATACAGCCAATCACAGACTTTGTTCCATTAAATTACAGGATGTTCTGGGACTGTCCTTTTTAGAGTTTATAGTCCAGTCATGGCACAAGCATGTGACTTTAAAGACGGCGATGTGTTTGAACCAGCTGTTGGAGGCTCAGACTCACCTTGACGGTGCTCTCAGCTGTGTTGAGGGACGCCTGAAGCTTGTGGGACTTCTCCCGGTTTTCCCGAGCTTCGTCCGATACCCTGGCCAACTCGGCCCTCAGTTTGCCGAGGGTTTTCTGGAGCGCCGCCTCCTGAGTCTGGAATTCCCGCCGCAGCTCGGCCTCGGTGCGTTTCCATGCCAACAGGTTGTCGGCAGTCAGCTGCTGAGTTCTCTTCATGGCCTCCAGCTCGCGCTCATAAAACGCCTGAGCCTGGGGACAGACAGACTGGTGTGAAAAAAGCACCTTAATCCAAAACAGATTAATGGAAGTATAAAACACAAAGCCTCTAGCACGGACACTGTGCTTTATCTTCTTTACTAACTTTGACTTTTTTCACTCTTCTTTCTGAAAAATTGGATTGCAACCGGAAAACATATTGGACGGTTTGAAAAGCTTTCTCATCAAAATGCATTCTAATGCATAAACAACCAATGCAGACAAAATTTGAAGCCAAAATGTTTTGGCTGACGGCGTTCATTGTCAATGAGGATGTTTTTCTGTTGAAATTAACATCTTCTAAACACAGTACAATTTGCTGTACACAAATCTGCAGATCACAGCCTCCCATTTCAGCAAGGTCAACAAAGCTGTGCCAATAAATGTAATTTTGGTTCTTTCTCAACCATTACTTTCGTCAGCAGAGCCTCTTTTACTTTACAGCACCATTAGGTGTTCCTTTGTTGTGCTACAAAAAGAAATAAAAAGCAGTGTTTTAAACAGCGAATTCTAATTACATTTTACTGATGTTTTTATTCAACAAAGGCTGATAACCGATCTCAGTGGAATTTCAGAGATTTTAGGGTTCAGGGCAGATTCGGAAAGTTCAGTAAACAGGAGCATAATTTGAGGCTTGAGGTTTGTGTCCCAGGTTTCAAAGCAAATACATAATCGTTCCACCCTCAATATAATAAACAATACATTTGCATTTGATGCAGAGTTGCTGACATTTATCATCCAGCACTGTACAGGACAGAATCCAGCATCATGCATTTATTAAGTTTATGTATAAATGTATTTACGTTATAAAATATGCCTGTTTAGACCTGCATAGATGTAACAAGAGGCTAATACTCCACCACAGGAAATATTACCCAGGTTATCTGCAGTGTGTCCAAGCAATCTACAGTAGCCACAGTAATGTACCTTGCTGAGTTTAGCCTCGTACTCCTCCACCAGCCTCTTCTTGTCCTGTTTGAGCTCCTCCACCCTCTCTGTCAGGGAATCAACCTATAACACATCAGCACGACAGGAGAAAGACAGCTCATGTTTGGTGAAGTTTGGGGCAATCAAAAACAAAAGGCTGTCTTAAAGCTGGGGTAGGCAGTTTAATTTTGGCGTCATCAGGTAAAATCCCAAAATAAACTTTGAGCAGATTGTAATTCAAGTGCACTGAGAGAACTTCAACTCCTCTTGGCTCTATTTTCAGGCTCAAGAAAATCTAGGCTGTGAGGGGAGACTTTGGCCAATCACAGTTCATTTCAGAGAGTGGGCATTCCTATTGGCTGTTCTATATGCAGATGCATGTTCACATCCCTACAGTGAAAGCGTGATTCAATGGCGGAGAATCCTGCAGAAAAAGTTGCTATCCCAGCATTGGCAACAACTGCCTACACTGCAAAGAGACCCAAAAAGGAAGACGGACTTATTAAAAAGAGAACCTACCTGAGAGTCTGCAGATAAAACAACAAAACACATGTCAATATCAGCAAAGTGTTTCAGAGATGGAGCTAAAATGTTACTAATAGTTTAGCCTTCTGCTAACCAGAGCTAAAGACTCATGTCTAAAGCAAATTCAAGTTTGTGTTTATGTAGCTAACGTTGGCTGGAGCCTCAAATCACAAACCTTCCTTACACCGAAATTGCCCTCTTTATGCGGCCTTTGCATTTTTACAGAGAGCGAAATGCTCCAGTGTAGGATTACAGACAGCATCCCGGCATCTTGGAATCAAGCCTGATGGGCTTGACATGTAACATCAGAGCGTCGGCCTCTAGGCATAAAACATATGCAAAATATAGAAATAACAAACAATTACCGTCACAGTTATATACTGGCTGATCTTGTCCTCCGCTAGGAAGGTAGGGAGCTCCTGAATCTCAGTGTTTTCCCAATTTGAGGACATTTACTGCCACTGTTCTTCTTCTTTAAGTTAGCCACTAACTGCTAACTGCTACTTTTTAAATCTTTAAATTGTAGGTTGCAGGCATAACAAGTCGTAAAAACATCACAGCCATCCTGCCCATGGCCCCGTCCTGTGGCTGTCCTGTTCATACAGACACCATTTTGGCACTGTTACGATCTCCTGTGGCGGATTAAAGGTGACACCACAGCGAGGTGGTGCAATATTCCCACCTTGAACAGATAGTGTAAAAGGGGCTATAGTGCGTCCTCCGCCTCGCTCCCTGCAGCTACAGACCACACCACCAGGAGGAGAGTGGGCTGCAGCTCCAGAGATAGACCCCCAGTCGGCAGCTGCAGCAACACGAATCCAGCCAGCACAAACCGCAGCTCAGGGGGCAACCTGCCATCCTGACTCCCTCGCTCATCAGCAGTATTTCTGTTGCTGCTTTTAAACACATAAGATCTGACACTGCTGCTGGCCAACAGCTTGCTGTGATGCAAGCCACTTGGGGGGTTGCGCTGCCTGAATTAAAGCTGCTACAGCAGCCGACCGAAGGTCCGGATCTACTACCCGCTCTCAAGTAGTCCACAGCGGCAGGGAAGTGAGGCAGAGGGACTGTGGGCTGGCTAGCTAATTCTTGTTTCATCTGTGGTCTGATAAACAGAGAGGAAGCTCTGAGGCGTGTGCCGATGCCTGTGGTCTTTTGGTGGGAGGGGCTTAGGACAGAGAGGGGGGAGCTGCAGGAGGAGAGTGTTTTCAAATTCTGCCATTTTTTTTCTGCCTCCTCCAGCTTTAATAATTTGGTGTAGAGAGATAAACACACTTTAAAATGTGTACAGTGTTGCAGTGGCAGTGACCTTACATACGTAAAGAAACAATTGGAGTTGATGTAGCAGGTTAACTCACTGACAGTTTATAAGGTAGTAATCACAGCTGTCCCACTTTTTTCTGGTCCCCCCTGTTGTGATTTAGTTTGTTGCTTTGGCTTTCATTTCTGCTCTATTTTCGCAGTCGTGAGTGTGTTACCTCGGCTTTATGGAGCTGCCCCAGTTTCTCCTGGTCTTTACTGTAGTTTGCGTTCTGACTCTGGTGGCTGCGGAGGAGCTCCTGGATCTCCTGTCTGTGCTGGGCCTTCAGCTCCTCCAGAGCAGCCCTCTTCTCCTGCTCAAACTGGGTCTGGGCCTGGCTGAATGTACGCAGCTTGTCCTCAAAGGACCGTCGCATCTCCTCCACCTCCCTTGACATGGACACCACACGCTGCGTGTGCTGCCAAAAAAAGACAGGAATGAAAGACTGAGTGGACAGGAGGATTGCTTTATGGGTTTGAAGGCTTCTTACACTGTGGGTTAACTTTTTAAACAGCTCTAAGCCAGGTGGTGATGTATCGGCTCGGGGGAATTTGACCTTCTGGCTGCCAACCTGTCTGCTTTAGCACTGACAACCAACAAACCTGTTAAATAGAAAACCATTCATGTAGCATTTTCTCCAATCAACCGGGTGCATATTGAGACCGATATTCAATATCAGTGACTTCAAGGATGGTCTCTACATTCACAGTATCACAAAGCAGGCAAGGAACATGATAAACATCTCCCCGGGCCAGATTTACATTTACAGATTTACGCCTTCTTATTAAATTTGTCTGCGCAGTCTGAAATTAGCACTCATTTACGAAGCCAGCAGATAATTACACAATCAGCGACTCGTGTTAACTACTCGGTGCAATCTGTACCTGAAAACATAAGCTCAAACAGTTCATTTGAGTGGTGAATTCTGTGCAACATAGAGCCCTCAACCAGCTCTGGAACAGAATAATGTTCATTTATTTGTATTTTGCTGATACTGAAAATGAACTACTGATAAAGTTACTAAAATGTGCATGAGCTTCAGTCTGATTGTACGTTCTTTTGTTGATTGGCACTCAAAATCATCCATCCATTCCCTTTTACCTAAACACAGAGCTGCACATCCTCTACCCTCTGTATGTGAATCAATACAATAATGTCATCCATCTGTCTATCCATCCTGAATCGATTTGTAACAATGCTCACTGTCCATACATCCACCCACACACACACACACACAAGGGAAAGGTCACATACACTGGCTTATACACTTGACTTATATACTGTAAGTCCAAACACAATCTGTTGTCCCGATATATAACAGACAAGGCAGAAGCTTTGCACTCCTCTGCCGCTAACCACAGCAAAACAAGGTAGGCTGTGTTTAATTTTACTTCGTTGAACAAAAAAATTAAACGCAACACTTTTGTTTTGGCTCCCATTTTTTCCCCACAAGTTTAAGTTAAAGATCTAAGACTTTTTCACGTGTTCAATAGATAAGTGAGCACTTCTCCTTTTTCCAGATAATCCATCCTCCTGAAAGGTGTGTAAATAAGCAGGTGTGCATTGGGATGGTCACAATAAAAGGCCACTCTAAAATGTATAGTTTGGTCACACAACACAATGCCACAGATGTTGCAAGTTTCAAGGGACTGTGCCATTGGCATGCTGACTTCATGCTGACTCCATCAAAGCTGCTGCCTGTGAAGTGACTGTTCATTTCACTACTCTACTATACTACTTTTACTACTCTACTATACTCTACGATAAGACATCTCCAATGTGGTTTCCCTTAATTTGACAGTACATCCAACCGCCTTCACAACAGCAGACCAGGTGTAGCCACACCAGCCAAGGACCTCTACATCCAGTGTCTCCACTTTTAGGATGACCTAAGACCAGTCAGTGGGAAAGCTGATGCAACAGTTGATGAACAAAGTCATTTTCCTAAATTTGGCAGTACATCCAACCGCCTTCACAACAGCAGACCAGGTGTAGCCACACCAGCCTAGGACCTCCACATCCAGCTTCTTCACCTTCAAGATGGTCTAAGACCAGCCAGTGGGAAAGCTGATGCAACAGTTGATGTCCAAAAGTAATTTTCCTAAATTTGGTAGTACATCCAACCAGCCTCAGAACTGCACAAGTCGATTACAATGACAAACTACTGTCAGGTCAAGACCCTGGTAAGGACAATGAGCATGCAGAGTGGCTTCCCTGAGACGGTTTCTGATGGCTTGTGCAGAAATTTTTCAGTTGAGCAAACCAATTGTCGCATCAGCTGTCTGGTTTCAGATGATCTTGAAGGTGAAGACGCTGGATGTAGAGGTCCTGGGCTGGTGTGGCTACACCTGGTCAGCTGTCGTGAGGGCAGTTGGATGTATTGCCGAATTCAGGGAAACAAAACTGGAGACGTCTTATGGTAGTGAAATGAAAATTCAGTTCACATGCAACAGCTCTGGTGGACATTTTTGCAGTAAGCATGCCAATGGCACGCTCACTAACACGGATTTTAACAAATTAGCAACTAAAATCTGAGAGAAATATATCTATTAAGTGCATGAAAAAAGTCGTAGATTCTTAACTTAAACCTGTGAAAATGGGGGCAAATACAAAAGTGTTGTTTAAATTTATGTTCAATATCTTAAGTTTGTTTTAGGAAAGTTAACTTTATAGTCCCTATGAGTGGGAATAAATATCTCATAAGGTGCCAGGTTGGCACCAGAAAAGGAGGGACAAGACTTTTAGTCCCTCCACATTTTTGGTGTTATGATATTGTAACACCTGGTCTGGGTTTAGGGATTAGACAGACTGCATTATTGAAGGTGGGTGCATTAGAGGCTGTGACAATTATGGCTCATCACAGTCACTACTTTCACCTTCTTTAATCACGGAGCTCTCCCCATTATGACACCCTAAAAGTTTGGGAATCTTGTGGAGAGTTTTCCTCATAGGAAAGGCATTGTTCTCTGAGACTTTGGATGGAAATTAATCTTAAACTTCAGTTTAGATCCTGAACAATCTTTATCACTTCATGTTGCTCATCACAGCCTCACATCTACCTGTATTATGAGTAAAAATGTGGAGCTCCAGGCAACATTTTGGCCAGCCTCGTTTAAAAAGAAATGACGCGCGCAGCCATTACCCTGGTCACCCACTGTTAAGGATGACACAGGGTGAAAGACTGACAGGAATGGACAGTCCTGGGGGAGTTATAAATGGAGCGAGAACTTTTCAGTGACTAACATTTTTGTGGAGCTGTGTGACCTGTTTTTAATGTGTCTGTCTCTAACATGCTTTTGATATGCTAAAAATAATAGGATAATTACACCATGTTCGATGTGTACATAAGCACAGAGGGCAATGCTGTTATTTTACAACAGTTTGATACAGGTTACAGCTGTGGCGATAAGTTGGATGTCCAGACAAACACACAGTGGTGATGCCGACAGGCAAGTGAGACTCTCCAGCCTCACAACAGGGGACAGAGACAGACATTCATACTGATTACCTGCAGCTGTGACTGCAGCATAATGCCAGGCACCACTGCCTCTTAACCCATACACACTCTCACACACTCTCTCTCACACACACACACACGCACACACACACACACACACACGCACACACACACACACACACACACACACACACACACACACACACACACACACACAGACTGCATCATTCTTCTGTCTACCTGAGCCTCAGTGCAAAGCTGCATGTCCTCCACCCTCTGACGGTAGCTCTCGAACTCAGCCAGTGCCTGTCTCTTCATCCTCTCGTGGAGCTCCATGGACTCCTCCAGAGACTGGATCCGCCTCTTCAGGTCCATCTCATCACTGATCTTGCTCTTGTACTGTTGATTTATACATGTACACATGTACCAGACTGTCTGGGCGGAAATGCAGTAGGTCCACCGAACTTCATTGACATCTACAAACACATTTTATGTAATTTTCTGACAAATAAGCTACAGTAACATACATTAAAGAAAATATATAATTATGATATATATAGTCTTCTTGGCGACAGTCAATAAAAAAACATGGCATTCTGATTTCTTAAATAGGTTGGCTGATGTGCATAGACTTTAGCCTTGGCCTTGAATTAGCTCATTATGATACTCAAATCAAAATGAAAATTAAAAGATTAAATAGGTACACTCACTGCAGTTCAATTTATTATATTTAATTCAAAGCACAACACTGGGCCCTCCCTCCTGGAAGACTTTGTGGAGAAGTATAGCATGTAAATGTCTTTTTATATGTTTTCTGCTGTTCAAGGTTATTCACATCGCTGTCAGGGAGTAATTCCCATAAGGAGAGATGACATATAGACCTAAATAATTAATATTCGGTTGATTAAATATTGATGAGCTCCTTCTGAATGTGATCTCGACTCTGTGGCTCTCCAGTGGATCAGCTGCCATGTGATAGTGTGCAGCTACAGTGCAGAGAAATACAGTAGTTTACTGCAGCTGTAGATGACTGTGAGATACACAATGATGCCGTCTCATGTTGACTGACTGACCCAGATGTGACCGCAGTGAGTCCACTTCTAAGGAGTCCCTTTGGCTTGTTTTAATATTCATGAACTGTAAATAATTCTAAAAGTAATACTGTTGTTATTCCTCCAAGGAAGCAGTGATTGACGACATTACTTATTTAAATTAATGTTAATTTACAACCAGCAGTGTAAAGCAACTAAGTACACAATGTGCACAATTTTGAGGTACTTATACTTTGCTTAAGTATATATTTTTATTTATGCTACATTATACCTCTACTCAACTGCATGTCACAGGCAAGTTTTGTTCTTCTTACACCAATATATTATTTCTGTGTGGAGTTTGCATGTTCTCCCTGTGTCAACGTGGGTTTTCTCTGGGTACTCCAGCTTCCTCCCACAGTCCAAAGACATGCAGGGTAACTGGTGACTCTAAATTGGCCGTAGGTGTGAATGTGAGTGTGAATGGTTGTTTGTCTCTATGTGTCAGCCCTGTGATAGTCTGGAGACCTGTCCAGGGTGTACCCTGCCTCTCGCCCAATGTCAGCTGGGATAGGCTCCAGCCCCCCCACGACCCCTAACAGGATAAGCAGTTAAGGAAAATGAAAATGAATGAATGAATATATTATTAATGATTAAACCTTACCCAGCAGGAACATTTAAGTGATATGTGCATTAATCTATCAGTGTTAATGTAATGATATTAAATTGTGATATACATTATTCAGAAATGGACCATTATGCGTAATGAGGACTTTTACTTTTGGCACTTTAATTTATATTTTGATGCTAATAAATATGACCTTTTGCTTAGGTGAAATTTTAGTGTTTTTACACTGTGGTCAAACTACTTTTACTCATAGGGAAACTCTAAGTCTAAGTGACTAATGGAGACAACCGTTTTTGAAATTGGTCCAGTATTGGGAGAGGCTGCTCCAGCTGCAGCAACAAAACAGGCTGTGATGTGATCACTATGGGCAATTGTGCACCGTCAATGCACGTTCATTGAAAGTGCTTATTTTTGCCACTGACAGACTCAGATTGTTATTAGAAGTGTCTGATAATATTGTAGAAAAGAAGAAATAAACTTTTTTTTTTCTGATATTTTCTTGATCTGTTCATTATTGTGACCAAGTCTTGCTTATGGAAAAGCCTCAATATGGAATCTTGCGAGAAGTGACTTGTTGCAGGGAAAACATCGTTGGCAATGTTAATGAGAGTTGGAGAGAGGGGTGCTGAGAGTAGGTTGTTGTTTTGGAGTACAGAAAGCACAGCTTAGTGTCCAGTATTTAACTGATTTACCTAATGTTGAAAAGTCTGCATGATTTCAGAACTTCAGGCTTCTCCTTCAGCAAGACTTGGTTCCACAAACTAACAAACAGACCAGATCTTCAAAAGGTAAGGAAAAACATTTAATTTCTCTGTAAGGATCCTTTCAAATAATGTTGTCGGACATTTGTAATAACAATCTTGAGCTTGTCAGTGGCAAAAACAAGCACTGTTAAAGGATGTAAATTGATGTAGCACATGGGATTACATAGTAGGGATTACATTGCAGCCTGTGTCACCACTGTGGGTCTCTCAGTACTTGAGCAATTTCAAATATTGTTGTCTCCATTAGTAACATAAGCCCTTTTAACAGAGATCGTATGGCTCCTATGAAGTCCCTTCTTCAGGTTGCCTTTGCATTTATCACAGAGAGCCATATGAGGGTGGCATCATGCTGACATTACATAATCAAAAAAGGCGTGACAGGCATGACCTGTAACACATCAGCTATGTTACTGGGTTAACATTTAACATATGCGTCAGCAGGGCTTTATGAACAATAACAATGGCATAACGTGGCAATAACAATCAATTATTGTCACCGTTATATGGCTGCTGATCTCGTCCTGTGCTCTGAAGATAAGGAGCTCCTGCACCTTGTTCTTTAAGTGAGCCACTAGCTGCTATCATCTACTTTTTAAATCTCCCGTGGTGGGTCGCCACGCATGACACATCATCAATATGTCACATCCCTGCCTCCTATGATCCCGTCCTGCCAGCTGTCCCATTTACACAGCCATCGTTTCAGCGGTGTAACTACCTCTGTTCCAGGCTTAAAGGTGAGACAGCTTTGTCCCCACATCCTGCAATTGTACCTTTTATACAGAATGGTGAGGCAGCATAATAGTGCCATATTCCTGTCTTGAACAGGCAGGGTAAAAGGGGCTTTGCACTAAAAACAGGAAATTATAGTTAACAACTCACGAACAAGGTACAGATGATTTAACTCAGAGAATATTAACGTCATATAAAAGTATTCAAAATTACAATTAATGTAAAGACCTGTAGTATCTTCTCCCGGGTCTCGGAGAGAATCTGCTGCACCTCCTCTTCATGGGCCTCCTTCAGAGTGGCGATGGCCGCCTCGTGTTCGTCGTTTTTTGTGTTCAGTGCATAGATAACCTGCAGCAGAGAGGAGAGAAACCCATTAGCTGTCAGACATGTTCACAATCAGGAGTTATTGCGGTATTAAAACTGGTGGGGGACCAGCTGCACCTCTAATGTCTCGGGTTCAACCAGCATGGAACGTTGGGACTGCTGTGTTGGATGTATTTTGCTTAAAAATTGAAAGGGAGACTACAAATGAAACAGCAGGACATCGTAGCGAGAGGGTAAAGTAGGGAGATATGAAGATGAAGGAGGGTTGACACTGATGTCGATGCTTGATACCTTTAAATTCATTCTTTGTAGGATAGAAAACCTTCTCAGCCAGCATTTGCACTGTCAAGTCCTTTATTGAAAAACATCATAAAGAATTCTAATTATGTGTCAGAGTTGGTACTCGACTTAAGGGAGGGTTAGAATTTAGAATATGCACTATAATACACCAAAAATACTTCTACGGAAGTTAATATACAGTATGGCTACATTTGTGCAAAGATGTATATAAATTCACTGTTAAAAAGATGCAAACCCTTGTTACAATTTAAATAAATCATTTCTTGCTAATTTTATTCCTCTAATTAACTTACAGATCAAATGCAATTAGGACAAAAAGCAGGCAGAGAATGCAAATTACTGTCGTATTATAATGATTATAAAGCTACTGCATTGCAAATCAGCTGTGGTATATAACTGGTATACAGCTGCACACAGTATATGCCGTACAATCCCTCCAATGTATGCATGGATGTGTTAAGTATTAGCTCAGAAGCATCAGCGATGCCCCACAGTCATAAATTAGAGATCGCTTGATGCCTTGTATTGCTGGGGATAAAAATAACACAAGCAAACTGTTGTGCATGAGATTGACCTTTAAATCCATCCCAAAAATACATGCAGCCATCCAGAGAGCCATAATCTGACAGCACAGTGATCCCCAGCTCACAGCCAGAGAGGGGGAGAGGACAGAAATGGGTTTTACATTTCCACATGAAAAACCATGAGACACTCTTCCCCATGCGTCTCTCCCTGCCGTGAGAAACAAAGTCATGTGTTTCCTCCTTTGAAAAAAACCAAGTCAATAATTCAGCGCACTGAACTGCGCGATGGTGCAAAAGAGCCTTTGTTTACTCTGGACCAAAGTCCGTCAACAGAATTAGAAAAGGGAGAGCGGAGAAGAAGAGGAGAGATGAAGGAGGGCAAAAGCTTGCTTTGAAACAATGACATCCACTTTTTATGCCTTGCCATGCCTCGCTGAGAGATGAAAGGATTTAGTTTGACAAGTGGTGGTGATTTTCAAACTCCTATTTGTTTATTCCCCACACAGACACACTGCTGCCAGCCACAGAGCTTTACTCAATAAGAGAAGAAATTAACATACATTGTAATCAAGAGGTACTCAGCCTTGGGAGATATTCCCTCGTTTGATTATACTGACCTCTTAATGCAATTATAATCAGCATCCTATTATGCCTGTATGCTGCACATTCGATATATCCTGACATTTACTGTATATACTTTTAAAATATGTAATTTCTTTTAACTTCTAATTAAAGTGTAATGTGTTTCTTATATTTTAATCACTTAGGCTACATGTCTTGTGTTATCTCTACCTTCATTTGGGAAATAATTCATTACCACATTCATCCACATAATTGTGAAATACGCCTTAAATGTTAGCAGGGCTGGGTAATATGGAGAAAATCCAATATCACAATATTTTTTTACCAAATCCCTCAATAATGATGTTGCGTCGATACTTTAGGGTTGACAATTGGTGCCTAAAGGCAAATAAAAGACCAATTAGAGCAGTCTGGTATGTTCAGAAAATTACATTACTTTACTGTAATGCAGCCTTTAAAAGCAGGAAAAGACAACACTTACGATATTAGGATATCCATAATCTAGACGATATCCAGTCTCATATCAGGATATATAAATAATATCAATATATTGCCCAGCCCTAGCTGTTAGCAGTTGGCTGTTAGCTAGATAATTTGTTGTTGCGGTTTAGTTTCTCATTTAAAAATAAAAATGGAATATTTTTACTAGGGCTGACCCAAAAAATTCGAAGCTTCGAAGCTTCGAAGCTTCGTTCGATGGCACGGGATTCGATTGTGAAAAAAAAAAATTCGAAGCTTCGGCGCTTTTTTTTCCCGTTTTTTTGGGGGAGGCCTTAAACGCAACACTAACTTCCACTAGTCCGATACTGACAACGAGCGCAGTCAGAGCTGGCAGACATGTCCAAGAAGTCATCAGATGTGTGGTTGCACTTTAAAATATGCCCCGACAACCCCCAGAAAGCAGAGTGCCAGATTTGCCAAAAGCAATTGGCATATCACAACTCAACAACAAATTTGGGAAATCACTTGAAAAACGTAAGTAGTAATTAAAAAAGAAAAATGAGGAGAAATAGAAAGCCTGACGCACAATGGAGACCTGCTATTATCCTGCTTGAACACAGACGACTAAATTCTTTCAACAATGTGACTCAACATAATGATAAAATAGATTTTATTGATGTAAAATATGCATTTTCCAGTTCCACCGGTCCGCTCTGAGTCTGGTGTCAGAGACACTTCTGATGCTCTGAGTTTTTTTTTATTTTTTATTTTTATATACTTTATTAATCCCCGAGGGGNAGGGTTTTAATTTAGTGTTCAATCAAAAGTTAAACACTACTTATCACCGACCATTAGTGTTTTTTTGTTTGTGAATATTTTTATCTCAATTCTAGTGTTGGAAGAAACTACATTTTCGCCATATATATATATATTTTTTTAAAATTAGCTGCGTGATTCTGTTTGCGTTGCGAAACGGACATTCAGAGAACTGTGCATTTGTTATCAGGCTACTGGGATGACGGACAAACGGCCCAATGTCCAATGGGACTTTTTTTGTTTGACTATTGGGGCTTCAGAATAAAAGCTGTCGGAGCAATGGCATGACACCACCTAAACTACAACTTAACTTTTCACAAAACAAAAGTACAGCTGAGGATGATGAGAATGTAATTATGTTTGCAGGTATTTGGTCAAAAACCAAAGTATCAGACGAATTGGAATTTTGACCTGATGATGGCGCTAATGGAAGGGTTTAGGAATCACCAAAGTTATTACAATCTATTTAAAGGTGGGCAATGCCTGTATCAAATTTCATGGCAATCCACAAAGTAGCTGCTGAGACATTTCACTCAAAACCACAAATACCAACATGGATTACACGAAAGTCAGAGGAAAGTCATTAGGAGTCATCCTCTGGGGAACACGAATGTCTGTGGAAAACTTTTATGAAAATCCATCTAATAAGTAGTTGAGATTTCCCAGTCTGAACCAAAAAAAGTGGACGAACTGACAAACATTTCAAGCAGCTAGCATCTCTAATAATTTACATTCTGAGTCATATTAAGATTAAGTGAAAGCAGTGAAGTCGAGTAGTGTATTTAAATAGGCTAAAATCATAAGTTCATACCACAGGGATTCACAATCTGTCCTTTCATTTGGACCTCTCATGTCAAGTCTCTTTCTCTACTTTTTCAAATGAGGAATGAAATGTCCAAGATCAGAGGCAAACTTCAAGGAGCCAAATAAAGCTGGGAAAATTCAGTTTGCTCCAAAATAAAACATCTTTTCCACCACAAGTCTAAATTATTCAGTCAGCTCAGTCTCTCGTCAGCTTAGGAAGTGAATGGAGCAGACGTAACAGTTAGAGGAGCTAAAATCTCCATCACATCCCGAGAGCCATCGGCACACTACTGCAGATGAAAATGCACTAATCATAATACTGTGGGGCCTGTTGATACACACACATCCAGACACACACCAAAATAACAAACATATATGTACACACACGTATCGAAGTGAACACATACACCAGCAGAGACTGTCAAAATCCTCATGAACCAATACACCCGCATCCAAACACATCAGCGTAATTGGCCTGACAAATGGCCAGAGAGATGAGGAGGCAGAGACAATTGTGTGTGTGTGTGTGTGTGTGTGTGTGTGTGTGTGTGTGTGTGTTTCTGCGCGTGTCGTTGTATATGTCAAGGAAAGAGACAACTGCTGCCTGAGAGACAAAGGCTGCCAACATTGTCATCATTGAGGGATCAACAGATATTGGATCTCGCAGGCCAGCAACGTGCCAAAAGCAGATATTATTCTTATGGGGGTTGCAGATATCAACCAATATTTTGGGCCAATAGTTACAATATTTGAATTCAACCGTATAAATGAAATGAACTTTGGTAAATAAACTATGGTTTTGATGCCAAAGAACAAAACTTCTGGAGGAAATATATATCAGCATTATGGTATATATAATACTAGCCAACCATCCTGACACTTGGGGCTTTGCAAGTACCACAATACACACAATTTAGGGGACTTTCTGACTCCAAACTGATCCTGTCAGGCAGTGCTTCATCCAAGACTCTGCTCTTGTTAAGGCAGTGTCACAGCCTTAAAGGAAGCCCTGCCTTAAGGCAGAATTACTGCTGTCAAGGTGTTGTGTGGTTTCATACAGAGTTCAGCTTATGATTTGACCCTTTGAGCTGCCACAATGCTATATTGAACAAAAACTCAAACACAACACTTTTGTTTTTGCTCCCATTTTTCACAGGTTTAAATTAAAGATCTAAGACTGTTTTTCATGCCCTCAAAAGATATTTTATCCTCAAATTTTGGTTGCAAATTTCCGTGTTATTGAGAACTTCTCCTTTTCCAAGATAATCCATCCACATGAGGGTTTTAGCATATCAAGACGCTGATTAAACAGCATCATTTCTACACAGGTGTGCCTTGGGGTGGTCAAAATAAAAGCTCACTCTAAATGTGCCGTTTGATTACATAAGACAATGCCACAGCTATCACAAAACAGAGAGCGCCATTGGCATGCTGACTGCAGGAATGTCCACCAGAGCTGCTGCCCGTGAATTATTGTTTATTTTACTACCATAACGCTGGAATTCCACTGGATGCGTGTCCATTGCGGAATGGCAGCGCTGGTAATCCGCTGCGTGCTCCGCCGTCCGTCAACACCCACCGGCTACATTTGCTGTGCGGAGCGGTGCAGCTCCACCGGAAGACATCTCGGTGCACTGCCATGATTAATATCTCCTCATCCATGGTGTCAACAGGGTGAAATGACGTCTGAAAACCTCTGACCTGTTGACTTCAGGCCTGCCTCTGCCCATTATGTAGTTTTCAAGGTGTAGTGCAGGGAAATATGATCCACCATGAACAATGTGTATTTTATTTTGAAATTAACTGGATGTTTAATTTTGTTTCTGTGCACGACTTCCTGCCCCGCACGATCTGCTATGTGCTGAATTGTTGCGGTGTGCTCCGGCGTCCAGCAAAAATAGAAGTCCTGCGTATCTGTTGCGGAGGGCTCCGGAGTGCCGCAGCTGTGACGGAGCCGGAACGCAGCACAGCCTCAGCCAGTGGAAGCACACACATTGACTAGAACTGAAACGTATCAGCTCCGCTGCCGTTCCGGAGTGCAGACGCAACCAACACGCATCTGGTGGAATTTGGGGGTAAGCCGTCTCCAACTGAATTTGGCAGTACATCCAACCGGCCTCACAATCGCAGATCACATGTAACCACACCAGGTCAAGACCTTCAATTCAGCGTCTTCAACTGCAAGATGGTCTGACAGAAGCACATCTGCTGCTTGTCGTCCTCATCAGGGTCTTGACCTAACAGCAGTTTCTCAAAGCAATGGACTTGTACAGTTGTAAAGCCGGTTGGATGTACTGCCAAATTCAGGGAAACAACATGGGAGACTCTGTGGACATTCCTGCATTCCCTCAAAACTTGGTACAAGGATTGGAATTTTATGAGCTGTTCACAGTACGATAATTGTCTGAGAAAATATCGCAGTTTCATGGTATTACAGTACTGCAGAATTACTATTGTTATCAGTCAGAATGTCCCTTAAAGGAATTAAAATAGAAGGGTTATTGTTAGTTAAACAAACAATTTATTACTATGTTTGAAATTTGAAACTGTTATTTAACGGAAGTACTGTATGTGTAAAAGGTCTCCCTTTTGAAAATAATAAAAATAAAGTTGAGATTTTCTGTCTAGTTACATTTTTTTTTTCAATACTGTAGTTAAGCAAATGTACATGGTATGATACATTTTAATATCATGGAATACCTTGAAACTGATATACCGCTGTAACCCTACTTGCAACATCTGTGGCATTGTGTTGTGTGGTTAAATTTAGAGTGGCCTTTTATTGTGACCATCTCAAGGTACACCTGTGTAGTACTGATGCTGTTTAATCAGCATCTTGATATGCCCTGTCAGATGGATGGATTATCTTGGATAGCTCACTAACATGGATTTCAACAAATTTGTCACCAAAGTTTGACAGAAATATATCCATTGAGTACATGGGGGAAAGTTTGCATTTTGACAGTCCTTTCTATATCGTAAAATACAAATTACTGAAACTGACAACATAGCTCTTCTTTTCTTAACTGTCAAAGAACAGTATCAGTTCTGAAAATATAAGGAAACACAAAGCACCTGAGCTGACTAATTACAATTTCTTTAGATCTTCCTGTAGTCTGTGTGGGTCTGATGTGTGGCTATACTCTTGAGGAGGTTTTCCTACTGTATATGGCACTGCAACAATGAAACCACCACTGCACATACAACACCTTCATAAAGAAGCATAGTTTTGCCTTAAAGATGCATTAATCTTTACAACCTGTCAACACAACACTGAAATAATATCACCTTATGACAAATGTCCACTATGAACTTTTCTTTAACTTTGTTTTTGGTCTCCATCAACTCCTGAGGGAAATATCTGGCTCTTTTCTGCTATATTCTCCATCATGTTCACCAGGTATAGCTGCTAACTTTTGCTGCTGT
This sequence comes from Epinephelus moara, assembly GCF_006386435.1. Taxonomy (NCBI): domain Eukaryota; kingdom Metazoa; phylum Chordata; class Actinopteri; order Perciformes; family Serranidae; genus Epinephelus; species Epinephelus moara. The sequence continues at coordinate 15,537,048 of NC_065517.1, forward strand.
ATAGTGGTTGCATCAGATCTGCTTGCTGAGGCTGGAAAAGAGGTTTAAGAGAGCAGTGAAACTGACAGTAAAGTTGCCGGCCATAAAAGTAATGATGCTTGCTATGAACAGACCAGGAACACAATGCTACCATGCAAATGAAAGCCAAGTGAATTCTGAAGTTGTTCCATTTGGTTTAGCACTCTGGTGGATGGTAAAGTTTTAGTTAATATTTTCTTTGTGTATATCGACCTTCTACATGAACATAAAACTTTGAGTGTTACCTTAACTGTACATGCAGTAAGAATTTCAATTATCCATTCACTGTTTACATGGATTTAAAGTAACCATAGTACTGTAACCTGTCTGTGTTGCATTTATTTTACTGTACTACTTTACTGTCTAGAAGTAGTTTATTCTGTTGAGTCTCAACTTAAATCCAGTGGCGGAAGAAGTTCTCAATAATACTGTACATAAATTACTCACTATTACAAGTAACAGTCCTGAATTCAAAATGGTACTGAAGTAAAAGTACATAAATATTTACACAATACCCACATACTTAAAGTATAAAAAGTAAATGTACTCATTATGCAGAATCATGGCTCCTTTCAAAGTGTTATATTATTAAAGAATATCATCATTATTCTATGTGTATTGACCATAATAACTATGGGCCCATTTCCAACCTCCCATGTAAGATCCTAGAAAAGGCAGTAGCAACCCACCTCCAGAACCACCTGCACAATAATAGTCTTTTTGAACCATTCCAGTCCGTTTTCCACCCAAAACACAGCACGGAAACAGCCTTAATCAAGATCACCAATGACCTCCTCCTGGCAGCAGACTCTGGCCTTCTCACCATCCTCATCCTCCTCGACCTCAGTGCCGCCTTTGATACCATCTCCCACTCCATACTCCTGGAACGCCTGGCTGGCACTGGGGTCTCTGGTACTGCATTACAATGGTTCACTTCATATCTATCTGACAGGAAACAGTTTGTTCAAGGGAAAAATGTTCATTCACAACCATCATCCATTACACATGGTGTCCCGCAGGGATCAGTGCTGGGACCGCTTCTATTCATCATATACATCCTCCCCCTTGGTGACATCCTCCGTCACTTTGGAATTCATTTTCACTGTTATGCCGATGACACACAACTTTACATCTCCACTAAACCAAGCACCCCCCCCTGCTCTCACTGACTGTCTCCAGGCCATCAACATCTGGATGACAAACAACTTTCTCAAGCTAAATGGAAATAAAAGCGAAGTCCTTCTCGTCGGCACAAGGTCCACACTCTTCAACACTCATCCCTTCAATATTTCCATCGACGGTCACCCGGTCCATATCTCCTCCCAAGTCAAAAGCCTCGGTGTCATATTGGACAGTGTTCTTTCTTTTTCCCCCCACATCAGTAACATTACCCGTACTGCCTTCATGCACTTACGTAACATCTCCAGACTCCGTCCATCTCTCACCCAACACAACACCCAGGTCCTGGTCCACGCACTTGTCACTTCACGTATCGATTACTGCAACTCAATCCTCACTGGTCTCCCCAACAAACTTCTCCATCGTCTCCAAATCATCCAGAACTCTGCCGCCAGAATCATCACCCGTACCAAATCCACCGACCACATCACCCCCATCCTCATTCAGCTCCACTGGCTACCTGTCCATCAGCGAATCCAATATAAAGTCCTTCTCCTCACATTCAAAGCTCTCCATAACCTGGCCCCCCAATACCTGTCAGACCTTCTCCACCCTTACACCCCCACCCGTGCTCTACGCTCCTCCTCAGCTGCTCTTCTGTCTGTCCCTAATTTCAAACTGACCACTATGGGTGGCAGAGCCTTCAGCTGCTCTGCACCCAGACTCTGGAACTCTCTGCCCCCCCATATCCATCAGATTGACTCCATTGGACAATTTAAATCACAGCTTAAAACCCATCTGTTCAGACTTGCCTATCCGGTTTAATTTTCTGTCATGTATTTTATCTATTTTTAATGTTGTATTATTGGTATTTTTGTATGTTTTTATTGTAAGGTGTCGTTGGGTGCTCAGAAAGGCGCCAACAAATAAAATGTATTATTATTATTAATTTATTGTATCACTGACAAATACATGTAGGAGTGTTTTAATGTTGTAGTAATGTAGAGCCAATAGCTGTGTTCCAAATGGCATACTTTTTCTTTTTACTTTTAGTAGATACTGCGGCTGCCCTTGCAAGGTAAATACTGTTGCATGCAGTATGCACACAATCAGAACACACTACACTGTCATAACACTACACCTTGAACTTTGACCCTCTTGCTCATATAACCATTACCATGGAGATAAAACAGCATTCGCAAAGCTCGCTAAAGACGGAGGTCAATCTGGAAAGCGTTGCTGTTGTTACTTTCCAATGCATGTAGTTTTAACTTTTAAGTGCATACATTGTAGATTCTAACATACTGTATTTACGACAAACAAAAATATCTATGTATTTCTCTTTTTCATAGATATGTCCTTTTGTTGTTGGTAATCTTTCTATTGTCTTCTTCACTTAAACAACTGATAGTCCTATTATTGCTATTGAACTGGTGATCATCCATTTGAATGTGCTGTCATCCTTCATTACAGCTTCTGATAGCTGTCAATCAGCCCTCAAACCGTCATCTGTCTGTAGTTCAGTCAATGTGATGTATCTTCAGCTGCAGTGTACTGTAGGTAGAGACAGCCAGAATAGTGTGCTGGCTTGCATATGGCAAAATGTGACCATATGCAGTTGAACATCCTAGTATTTTTGACATACTGCATTTGACATAACTACTAAATATTTTCTGGTATTACAGAGATTGGAGTGCACAGAACTTTAGATAATTTGCATACTACTAGGTAGATTATGAGGAAAGTGGAGTAAAAAAGTACAATACTTGTCTCTGTGATGTGATTGAGTAGAAGTAAAAGGTAGCATAAAATAGAAAAACTCAAGTGAAGTATATATACGTCAAAATTGTACTGAGGCAAACCTAAGTACAGTACCTGAGTAAATGCACTTAGTTACATTTAGGGCTGTCCTGATCAAGTTTTATTGCCCCCAATCCCAGTCATTTAATACTGAGTATCTGCCGATACCGAGTCCCAGTCTGATACTCCTATTTTCCTAGATAATACAGCTACACAGTGCACACTTCGAGTTATTAAAATCAACCCAACATATAGCCTGTGCTTGACAACTGGATAGCTCTGCAATGCATTGAGAAAAAAAAATCCCTACATCCAAGCTGTTCCTTGATGTTTTTGTATTTATTAGTCTTATTTATTTAATTATTTTTTGACAAAGTAAAGTATAAAATAACAAACCCTCTCTTAATCTTGTTTGCCTTGTCGCTGTTTCAAGGAAACGTCTGTCCCTTTAAGGGAGTATTCTGCAGAGTTTGTTGATTTGGTGCAGCCTGTGTCCGAGTAACCCAAATAATTGGTATACAGGTGAGTGTTTATTTTCGTTGTCTGAACATATTTTGCACAGATAAGGCTACTTTGAAATATTACTTTTACTGGCTTTTTACTTGAGGGGCTTTTGTTGCACTTGCAGTGACGTGGTGAGCACGATTATCATCAGTTCTGCGCCGCTGTCTGACACCCTCCCGAGCAGGGCAGTGAAACACCATGTGTCATCAATGAAAGCAAAGCCAAGAGACTGACACACTAAGCTAAAATGAAACAAGTATGCATAACTTCATGAAATAACATAACTACACAGTCTCATACTGCATTTTCTTTTGTGACCTGTGGTGTTTTGCAGCAGGCTGGGCTCAGGCCCTGCTCTTACACACATGGCAGCTCAGCAGAGAAGGCTGCACTCAGGGTTGCTTTGCATGAAAGCTTTATGAGTAAAAACAGTGACAGCTGATGCAAAACAAAGGATCACATCAGGCTCTATACAGCTCATTATAGTGGATCCAGATCAGTTAAAAAATGCCATGATCTGCTCCGATAATGATCTTTCAGATAGGATTCGGACAGCCCTAGGCACATTCCACCACCTCAACTTGGACTTTGGGGAAAAGTCCATGTCATTCTAAATAACATTAATAGTGTACACTTGTGTAATTCATTTTGAAAAATCAAAGAAATTGTAATATTAGCTTAAAACACAAGTGTCCTTTTACTGTGTACAATGGTAATTTGGTGGTAGGCACATGTGTGTGTGCATTGGTCTGAGGTGTTTGAGCGTGAGGGAAGGCAAGATAACTACTTTTGTTTAAGATACATCTATAGATTGAACCTGATACGATGAAAAGAGAAAGGTGAGTGTGTATGGGAAAACACAAAGAGAGAGTGTGAGACAGAGAGAGAGAAAGTGTGAGAGAGCGATCCTGTTCTCATCTCCGCGGGTCGATCGGTTCACATCCTTGGAGGAGTTTGCATAAATGACAGTGATACCAGGCAGATCGATAAGGTGACAACGAAATGCCACAAATTTCATCTGTCAGCTGGGAGAAAGTCACAGCTGAGAAACTCACTAAGACTTTTACCAGGCGTGAGTCACTGCTCGCTGCTGGATGAAATATGACTCTGCTGTCAAACAGAAAAAGCTAAAAAAAAAAAAAAAAAAAATGTCAGAACTTCGTTCTGCTCACTTTTACATGAACTTCTTAACCTCTATTGTACTTTCTTGGCTTTGTGTGATCTTCTCTGCACAAACCAACTGTATAACCTTCAGAACAATATTCAAGAGATGTAAACTTCATTTTACCTTTTTCCTTTTTCTGTTGTTTGGGTACAGGACTTGTCAGAAAGTGTCAAATCGTGGATATTCTGCAATGCATTCTTGACATTTGCTTGTCAAAATAAACTTCAGAAAACAGGTTCAATAAACAAACTGTAACTGTAATGTCAAAATACACCAAATGAATGTTAATGTCTACAAATATATTCACACACAGACATCTACATTATCTACAGAGAAATAGAAATAAGACTAAACTGATCACCCTTGCATATCTCACTGTTAACTTGTTTTCTCACACAAAGTAAAAAACTACAATGTCAACCTGTTTCCAATGGAAATAGAAATGAGTGTTTGTATCTTGAAGCAAGAAACAAAAGAAAGCATGTTGCTACACTATAATCAAGAAAAATGTCACTGTCTTCCGAGATGTATTCACTTGTTTTAAGAAAATAAAATGTTATTAACAAAAATAACTTGCTTAATAAAGAGATATCTGCAGTGCTCAGAATACAAACACTAGAAAAGTAAGGAATTCATCATCCTGGTCTCACTTTTAACTTGTCAAATAACAACGCTTGGTTAATGGCCATCGACATCAGACACCAACAAACATCCTTTAGCAGGGGAGGGAGACACAATGGGCAGCAGCATTATTCGATTGTCTGTGCACATACCATAGTAAAAAGCGCAAGAAAATCTGCATAGGGCAGGCAGATGGGGAGGTGGAGGTGTCAAACAAACTCTGGACTTTCACCCAGGAGCCTGCTATTCGTGTCCCGAATTAAACAAAAAGTATACAACTTAGTGTGCTAGTACATGCAGCATACCATGCTAGTGAGATGTGTCACATCAACAACAAACGTACATATTTAAAACCAAAACATGATGTTTTTATCTCAGCCTAACAAAGTAATTTTGTTGCTTAAACCTAAGGAAGTAAATTTAGAAACAAAGTTGTGTTTTTTTTTAATTCAAAGTTTAGTTTGAAAAAGATAGAATCCAATTAATGAGCAGAAGCTGTACATTCCCTTTGTAAACAGAAGTTTATTTTGAGACAGCACATGTAATTGAGCATGGTGTTAGTTCAGGCAGGACACAATGTCAAGCTCAGCTCACATCCCAGCTACATCAGCTGATCTCAGACAGCCAGTCAACTGATGGAAGAGCTGATTGATGGAAGAGAGTCAGCTGATAGATCACATGATACCTTTCTATGCAACCAAATGGTGAATATCATTCAGGGCGTCCTATTTAAACTGCTCTGGCCTGCCTACTGTTGCTGCTTCCTCTGCAGGCTGCTTTGCAAACTTCCTCCACCCCAGCTCCTCCTTTTCATGCTGTGTCTGACTTATCAATCTCATTTCTGTTTGTCATTGATGCTGCTCTGTTCTGTTCCAGGGAGGTCTTTGCTGCTGCTCTCTGCCTTAGGCTTTACATGTAGGCACATGGAAGGGCAGGAAGGTTTGCTCTCTGCTTCAGGCTTTCCACGCAGACCGGCGAAAGGGCGAAGAGCTGTGCTCTCTCCGCCTTACGCCTGCCACATAGGCGTGTGAAAGAGGCTTTCTGTGTAGGCCTAGGAAAGGCAGAGAGGCCCCAGAGCAGGGTCATACCACCAAACATTATACTGCAAATGGAAGTTTTCTTCTTTGTGTTCCTGACTGAAATGAGCGTAAATTGACATGCCTTCCCTGAATGTCCAAAACTGAAGCAGGAGGGGTACCTAGTGTGTTACATTTTGATGCGTAGGGCCACTGAGCAAGCATCGGTATTTGACAAGATGGGAGTGAGACTGTGCTGAAACTGACACGATACAATATTCTCTCTTTATGTCTTATCTGTGTTGGCTATTACAATGACTTACACTCCACCAAAGTTTAATCTGAACAGAAAAAGATCTCCCCAGAACATTTCAACAATAGCAGTGTGAGGTTATCTGATGGCGGAGGTAAGTCATAACTTTTTAATTAGGAAATAAAAAGACAAGATTCTGAGGCGATCAAAGCAAACCAGGCCGTTTCATCTTCTCCAACACTCTAAAATCTCAAATTTTGTAACTCTAAATTTCTTATGACCTCTATTTTTAGACTCTCTCTGTTGTTGTTGCTGTTGCCAACTGCCAGCATTACCACATGGATCACATACCCCAACATGGCCAATAATTTCACGAGATACTGCTCTGTGGTGTTGTGTTTCTCTGATTTGTTGCTACCTTTCCAAAGCCAGGAGAAAGAGGAGAGTAGCTTTATGTTTCTCTAAGGATAAGTGGTAGTGTTGTGATTTACTCTAAATCTGAAGTATTTGTTCCTTCAGTATATCTGCACTAAGGATTGAAAGCAAAAGCCTCATCCTTTCTATTTCAGGGGAACAGTGGAGTAGTTTGGTAGCAGTGGGACTCCAATCCAAAGCCACTACAAAATGCAGCATCAAAAAAAGAAGGTTTGTGGATATAATGAAATTATTATTGACTTTTGATGTCCAGCAGAGAAACTTTAACAGAAATTGGGGATGAAAGCAAATCAGTGTTTCTTCATGAAAGTAATATGAACACCACCAGAGAAAGTAAACAGTAAAAATACACTGAATTAAATGGGGTTTGTTTAGACTGTGCTGCCAAAGTCTTTGAGCCACGAGGATAAAAGCTACCAAAGGACTGAAGTCTGTAATGCAACAAAGAGACCGGAAAAGTATATAAACTAACCTTACAGACCACAGAAACAAACTTTAAAACTGAATGCAACCATGACAGCAGGTGCCAAATGTTCCTCTGGACTGGTGTCACCGGCTTTACACGGGATCAAAGAGGAAAATAAAAGATGAAAAGATGCTGGTTCTCTAAAGAAACAAGGCCGAACAACCTCAAAGGATCTAATGACTCCTAACCAACTCTGACTGGCAGCAATCCTCTCTTATTTCACTCTCACAGGCCTGCACACACACACCTCAGCCATCTCTCAGCTCCAGTCTCTCCGTCTGCTTGATGAGACTTTGATGATAATGATGATGTCTAATGACAACCATTTCACCACCTTAACACTAGCCGGTAGTCATTTTCCACCCTGTGGCAGTAGAGCTTTGTCTTATGAGTGTAGTGGGTGTGGGCCCATAAAGGAGAAACTGCAGAGTGATGAAGAATGTACTGAGTCCTGATGGAAGTACTGTAGTGTGGACAGAAGAATGGCTGCCACCTTATAAAGAAGATTGAAACCACTCTGGTGTCCTTTAGATGGAAGACAACAGCCAGCGAGTGGGTAGCTTAGCTTAGCACGAGAGCTAGAAACAGAAGGAAACAGCTTGTTCTGTCCAACTGTAACAAAATCCGCCTACCAGCGTCTCTAAAGGTCACTAATTAACACGTTATATCTCGTTTGTTTTATCTGTACTGTACAAGTGTAGAAATGACAGGCTCTTGGCTCTGCGCAGTTCCCAGGCAACCAGAAGAGATTCCAGAAAGGAACCGGTCCTGGCCAAGAAATAGTCAAACACACAACCCTATGTAATTGCAAAATGACATTTTAACACTTTAATTTTTGTACGGATTGAACAAACAAGATATGACGTGTTAATCAGTGAGATTTGGAGGTACTGGCTAGTGGATTTTGTCACTCTCTGTGGCTGTTTCCCCCTATTTCCAATCTTTGGGCTAAGCTAAGCTAACCGTCTGCTGGCAGCTGCATTCAGCAGACACCTATGGGACAGGTATTGATCCTCTCATCCCAGAAAGTGATTAAGTTTATTTCCCAAAATGCCAAACTCTTCTTTTAAGATCAATTTGTTTTTTCCAGGAGAGACCTGGAATTTAAAAAAACTAATTAAAATGCCAAACTGCATTTCAGTCACTGCAACTTACACTGACATGCAGTGTGTTGTAAAATAAAAATAATAATGTCATTTTGAAAGTCTGAGTCCAAAGAGGCGGCTGACTTCAAAAGTGAAGCCTTGCAGATATGAATGCCTGTGTTTTTGTTAGCAGCGCATTGATTTCTGCACTCTTGGGGATAAGATCGTTAACCGCGTGGAAGAAGGGCAACGGGGGAAAGGCGGCATTTAATTGCTGCAACAACTATTGATGTGTCATTTCACTGGCAGGACCCTGTTAGAGAAGGGGCTGTTGCACAGGGTAGTCAGTTTAGTGGAAAACTGGTTTAGCGAGCAATTAGCTTCATCATTACTGCTGCATACCAAATTATTGTTCTGTTGATGGGAAGCCAGCCTTGTTTTCTCTCTTTCCCTCACTCCATTCCCTCTCCCTTTCTCAGGCTTTAACCCTTTACTCACCCACTAGAGTGGAAACTTTAATTTCTCTCAGGATTGTTGTCCTTGAGAAAAGAAAGCCTAAATTGATTAACTCTTCTACTTTGTTTTACCTTTTAATCAGTTCATTAAAAAATGAGTTTGTTTTCTTGCCATCAGTTTGTGTGAGAAAATATCAGCTCAAGGTCCACTTACTGCTAGCCCCATCACATGGTCTTCATCAGCAAATAGAAATTAACTTAGTTAATTGTTAATACAATACTGATGTTCCACACACACTTTGGTGATCAGTGACACCTGATCCAGTTCCCCTTGCCGATGAAGACTGTGACATGTAGTCGGAACCCCAGGAAAGCTGAGATATTGACCTTGAGCCGTGATTTATTTGTCACAGACCTAGTTGCAGTGAAAAAATGTGGGCATTGTAACTTTCTGCAAACCCTGCATATGTTACATGTGAAAGTTATTATGGAGCAGATACGTTTCAACAACTCTGGGGTTAACATGTGGTAAGGTTTACAAAAACCAGTTGGTTATGTTTAGGAAAAGATCTATCCTCGCCAATGGGTAACTACAAAACACCCACATCTGGAGACTAAAAAGCCACTGCAAACACAGCAATGACTCGCTAAAACACCATCTGTATTGTTGTTTGTTGGTCTCTAAAGCCCCATTTCCACCTAACACATTTGGTATGGTACCTTTGGAACCAAAAATACCCTTTAGACATGGTACCCAAACCCTAGAGTTTCCACCGCAAACAGTCTCCTTAAATGAGGGTGGGTTTGTTGTCACTCACTGCTCCATCCAGCACTCACCATATTTCCTCATTACTGTTTGTGCATTTAGTCCTTCTAAGGCAAGTGTAGCCAGCCGGAGCCCACAGGAACAACGCTCCACAACATTTTTTTTTTTCTCTCCAATATATGCCATTCACATGATCCAGTCGAAATTAACATATATATAAAAGCTTGAAGATCCACTCATTACTAAAAGTGTATGTCATATAAAATTAAGCTAATGGTCAAAGATGTCACATCAATATTTAAGGTGTGTTGATTGAATTAGGTTGTCAACTCTCAACTCCAGCTGCTGCAAGAGGCAGCAAAACATCCTTGGTTACATGAGCTTTAAAACCAGCCACAACTCAGCCCTGAGCAGAGTGACCGTCCACAATTGACCAATCAACAGACTGCAGTGTTCACAGCTCCAACTTCTAGTACCACATCTGTGTGCTAGGTACCCCAACAGAGGGGGGACCAAAAACGAGGACGTACGGAACGGTTCCATTGGTACCATCCACAACTTTTCACAGTGGAAACAGAAACAAATGTACCAAACTGATCTGTACCATACCGTACTGCTCGGTGGAAACGGGGCTTGACAGTGTTCTGCAGCTTGGCAGACATCCCGCCTAGGTGTCACGCCATCCACCATCACTTGACAATATCAGCCTATATATTATGTCACTATAAATTTGTTGATATGATATGTATAAAACATGCAAATTTAACATATTTGTGGTTTGCAGAAACGCACAATGCCAACACTTCCCTCTGGCAACAGGGTTGTTGTCACAGCATCTGCAGATAAATGCTGTCATGCATCTCCTGAAATCAAGAGTGTAGTCTACAAAAAAATATATGTAGGGATAAAATATTAATGCCAACAACGTTATTATTATTTGTCAAAGCCATGTTCATCAAGTGTGCCCACAGCATTTCTGTACATCCTGGAGCTCTGACGTAATGTCTAATCGCCATAATGGTTTTGAATACTTGGCTGAACAATTTGACGAGACACGAGTGCAAAAGACCTCCTGAGCTGCAGTGAGGTACATTAGGAGGTAATTATCATTACCCTATTACACTCATTAGCATTTAATCATTGTCTAATTGGAAATTACATTTCTAATTTTGAGTAGGGAAGACTGTGGTAACAGAATTTTCTGGTTTCATGGATTCTCATTCTTTGTCTTCCCTTTTGCGCAAACTACCTAATCATTCTCTTTCAAGCTTCCATGTTTCAACCAAAGTCTACAGGCAGAGCAGGATGTACGTCAGTAAGATATCAAAGCATATACTACTTTTAAGCAAGTTGTAATTCAGGTCACTTTTACATGTACTCTTGATGTGTATTAAAAATTAATTCTCTCTGTCCATTCTTTCACAAGGCCCATGTGTTGTGTTTACTCTCTATACGCCCAGAACTCTGTTGTTTATCCCTTCACCAGAGCCTGTAACTTTTAGTTGTGTAGCTCCACTTTTCCTGCCCTGCTTCATCTTTTTTCAAGTCTAAAGGCTTAAAATTATACATCGATTGGACATTATTTGACCAAATAGATATCAGCCTTCGTTAAAAATTAATCGGGGGTCTGTTCGAATGTCATCCGGCAAGGACAGATTGGACAAGATGGAATTACTGATTCCACTGCAATATGATAACTAGATTCCATACGAGTATGCATATACATTATTTGTGCATCATGAAAAGTTAAAGTTTTGAAGGGGTAGTTCAGCCCAAAATCAAAAATACACATTTCCTCTTCCCTGTAGTTCTATTTATCAGTCTGGATGTTTTGGTGTGAGTTGCCAAGTGTTGAAGATATCAGCCGTAGAGATGTCTGTCGTCTGTCCAATATAATGGAATTAGATATCACTCAGCTTGTAGTGCTCAAAGCACTAAAAAAGTACTTCTGAAAAACTCGACAGCAACGTCTCTTTCCAGAAATCATGACCTGGTTACTCAAGATAATCCACAGACCTTGTTGTGAGCACTGTCATGTAGGAACTATTTTCTTTCTACCAAACTACACCCACCAACCATATCGCTGCTCAGAGGGAAGAGTGCATCTACTCATGTCACGCGAGACGTCAACATTTATGACGTCTTCCTTGGCTGAGCTGTAACGTTAGCTAGCTCAGTGGTGCTGGGTGAGCTCGTAGTAGGCACACACTTCCTTCTGTGCAGTAAAAAAATACAGATGATTTCTGGAGACACTGCTGTTGAGTTTTACAATGTATTTTCTTTCTTGCTCTTTAAGCACCACAAGCCGAGTGCCTTCTAATTCCATTATATTCCAGGAAGGCAGCGTCTTTACTGTCGATTCAGATTCAAACATACGAGATTCAGATGCACCAAAGGACCGGGCTTATATATAAAATTAATAAATATAAATAGTGATATAATAGTAAAATAAATAAATGTCTCCATTCCACTCGCATTCGACACATTTGTACATACAGAAAAAGAAGAAAGAACTGAAACGTGTTTTAGGGAGTTCATATCTCAGTATGGTAACGGCTTTGGGGTAGAGACTGTTAATTAACCTTGTGGTGCATGTTTTGATGGACGTGGCATTTTTTGGAGGGCATCAGTTCAAACAGGTGATGAGCAGGATAGAATGAATGTTTTTAGGATGTTGTGTGTTTTCTGCAGGCACCGGGGGGTGAGGATGTTGTCCAGGGCAGGTAGCTGTTGTTGTATGATGTTCTGTGCAGTTTTTATGATTCTCAGCAGAGGCTTTTTATCTGATGCAGAGCAGCTACCATACCACACAAGGATGCCGTATGTGAGGGCACTCTCAATGGAGCAGCGGTGGAATGACACCAGAAGCTGTTGTGACAGGTTCAGGAAGTATAGCCGCTTTTGTGCCTTCTTGACTAGCGCCGTGTTTGTCGTCCATTAGGGTCCTCTGAAATGTGTGTGCCAAGGAATTTAAAGCTGATCACCCTCTCCCCGTTGATGTGCAGTGGTGAACGGGCATCCTGCTTCTCCTGAAATCAACTGTGAGCATTTTTTTGTCTTCTTGATATTGAGAGTAAGGTTATTTTCTGTGCCCCACCCTGTCAGCCTCACTACCTCTTCTCTGTAGGCATACTCGTCGCCTTTGGTGATCTGCCCCACCACGGTTGTGTCGTCTGCAAATTTAACTGTGGTGGTGGTGTTATAGGATGGAACACAATCATGAGAGTACAGAGAGTAGAGGAACAAGCTCAGCACACAGTCTTGTGGGGCGCCTGTGTTGAGTGTCAGAGTGGAGGAACAGCAGGGACCCATCCTGACTGACTGTGGCCTATTTGTCAAGAGGTACTTAATCCACAGGCAGATGTTGTGGTCTACGCTCAGGATAATCTCAACACTCAGCAGCTCACACATAAAACCATTTATAGCACTACAAGTAAGAGGAAAAATATGTAGTTTTGGTTTTTAGGTGAACTGTCACTTTAAAGGGAAAAAACACCAGCAATTTGTGGATTAAAACCATATTGGTATCAGCTCTTCCTCACATCTGCAATGTGCTGCATCATCATTGCCCCCCCCCCCCCCCCCCCCCCCCCCCCCCGCCCCCACCCCCCCCCTTCACCCCGCCTTTGGGCCCGGGGACGTCAAGGGTGGCTCTGCGGGTCCCACACACCNCATCATTCCCCCCCCCCCCCCCCCCCCCCATCTCAAAGTTTCATATTTCTAAATAAAAATGCACACTGAGGCAGACTGCCATCTCATTTCCACAGCCTCAATATTATGCGTTTACTGGGAGTGAATTTAACGAAGCAGGGAGAGAGAGATAGGAGGCCTAATTACTTTAATTATAATGCGCCGCTGTGATCTGCTAAACTGTAAGGTGCACCTTAATCCGTCAGCTAATTATAAGATGTTCCATGGTAGTGTTAGTTGTGGTGCAGTTGAGATGGGGTTGAGCCGATGAGTAAAACGCAAAGTTTGGCATTAATTAAATGCACAATCTGTGATCAGTGGATCAGCGCCTTTGGTATTAAACCAAATAAACTGCATTAGCATCAGATTTTAAATAAGTCAAACTTATGAAAACAAAATCGTGACTTGCTTGTTAGAGTCTGTTCTGTCAACCGAGGAGGGCAGAGAACCAAATGAAGGGAGGCTCGCTGCAGACTGTACATGTTTTCTGGTCTGTTTTTGGGAAAACTTTTAATGCACTACTGAATAAATCAAGAGGCTACTCACCATCAGTTTTGAGACGATAACATTTGAATGCTTCAGTTATATACCAACTTTATATATATATATATATACTGTTCCACAAAAAATGTAAAGCATAAAAAACTTGAAAGTTCATGTTAAATATTTATTTTTTTAAATTGGCTCACGCCACAATATAAGAGCCTTATAAACAGGAAAAGCACCGCCTCAAACTGTTCCAAATTAAGCTCTAACGAAGTCAGGAAGACAATACTTTTCATGCTCAAGCTGTAAGTTTCACTGTCTCTAGGTGTCATTATCTGGGTCGGTCAATTGAGTCATCAGCTGATTCACAATCAACCAATAGCACAGCGACACACCTTCTCTGTCAGCCTATCATCTTACTGCTCCTCATTTTATATAAGGTTGTTTCTCTGCTGTAGTTCTTGTTTGCTGCCCTTGTGCGTACTCTCCACCTCCCCATCACCACCTAGTCTTTACGGATTCATCAGCCTCATCAGCCATCAGCCTCAGAGTCATCAGCCACCACCACCTATGTCTTGACTCCATGGGGGGATTTATCCTGCTGCCACTCAGATGTCCCTCGATCACAAAATATGTCCCTCTGGTGTCCAAGTACCAAAGACTTCTGTTAAATCTTAATCAGCACAAATCATCTGTTAATCTGTACACTCATAATCTGTATCATATATTATCTATCTTTACTTCATTCTTCTGTCTCTCTTGATTGAAGTAAAAGATGTAGTCATGATGATACATTTTTTTCCCAACATGGGTGCTCATGTTAGACACAAGAAGAGATATTTAGCGTGATGTCCAAGGTGCAAAAGAGGACATAAATGCTTTACATTGTCAAAAACAATTTGTAAAAGTACTTCTTACTTCCAAAAAAGTGTCCAGAGTGATTGTCCCAATACAACCAGACACTGTGACATCAACATCTGGCAAGTGAGGGATCTTTTGTCAGCATAAGAATACACTCGCTGAATAATAATCCTTTTGTACAAAGACAGCTTGCAGAGTTATTACTGAAACATTTAGCAGCCAAACTATTTTTGTCACACAGTTTACCCGCCGCAGCGGAGATGAAAAGACCTGTCACAGATAAGGCAGAACATCAAATCGTAGGAACAGAGACAGTCCCGTTAAACTCATTTAAATTTTTCTCTTAAATATTACATTAGTTCTGATGGAAAAATAATATTTGTGTTTATTTACTCAGTGCCTGGTCTTTTTTTTTTACGTCCTGCGCAGATGGCGGGGACATGGGACAAGTCTTCTTGTCAACGGCTGACATTAAATGTTACCATCAAGATTGAACAGAAGTCATCAGTTTTCAAATTCTACTTGAAATGACTCAATTTGCAGCGATGCATGACTGAATGAGCATATTAGGATTTTTGCAGTGCTCCGAAATAGGTGTCATTACCACAAACACATTCACAGGCAGTAAAGTGCAGTTCTTCTGTCATTTAAGGTATTCTGCATTTAAGCAGAGATGTGTACCTCTCTGTGCGTATGCATTTAGAGAAGGATCTGGCAAGTAGCAGTAAATCCTGGAGAAGACATCAGCCACACGTGATAAACCCTTCTTACGTTCTTAGGCTGACAATCCAACACTTCCAAAAGGAAATCTGCACAGGTCTATTAAAGGAATCTTGTGCAGGGAATTTGGGCCTCAGTGCCTAATTCTATGGAGGAAATAGCACTAAATACAGGTGGCATAACATATGTTTGGCATAAATCTGAATGCAGTCTTGCCAGTGGAGTATTTTTAGCGTACCAGCTGTTGGCAAAAAAGCCACAATTCTACACTTTGGCTGGATATTTAACCAGTTATTCTGGCCAGTGCTGCCAGTACTCATGTAACCTAAACGCATATGGCTTCTAAGGTCTGTGTGTGTGTGTGTGTGAGTGTGTGTTGTTACTGTATTACGTAATCTAAACAGAGATGTCTCTAATAGACAAATAAGCACCATCTGGAGCAATTAGTTTACTGTAAGTTCTGAGTGTGTTGTATTGTTCTGCATCTTTAACACACAGACACACATACACAGATAATACTTAGGGATGCACTGATTTATCAGCTAAACATCGGTATCGGCCAATATTCACCTCGTTGACTGCCAGCGGCCAATTGGCAAATAATATTCATTCATTAATTCATTCCAACTTTTATTTAAGACTCAGGGAATCAATTGAGGGTGACCCTCATTTTCAATGATGCCAAGCATGAACAAAGACATTGAAACAATCAATAAGCAAACAAAGAACCATCATGTATATCAATTAAAAACAAAATGAAATCATACAAAACAACAATAGCAATAAATTGCCACGTGATAAACATGCTAAGGTGTAGATGTAAATTTGAAAGCATTTACACTCAATTAAAACAAGATCAGAAATAAGGCAGAGGGGTGGCAGAGTGTCTAAGTTTAAGGTCTTTTGCAGATTATTTCATGTATAAGGTGCACTGTAAGAGAATGACATTCTTCCTAGCTCAGTTCTGATTAAGGGAGTTTGAAGCAACAAGATTTTGTGAGGTTTCATGAGGAAGAGTTAAATATAGCATTCATCAATGGCAGCAGCCGATGTTTTTCTATTATGTTGCATCAATTTTTGGCTGCTAAAAAGCAGGGCTCGAGACTAACAGCTTCTGTTGTCTCTTGGGGAAGCAAGGACGCAGTAAACCCACAATCGTCTCGGGTTTAAACTTTTTTGTCTACCTGCCACTGTGGCTGCTAGATTCCAAAACCTACCAGCCACTTCTATTGTCACGTCAGAGGACACAACCTGTTGTTTCCCTGGTAATGCTACATTGTGAACAACAAATATGTGTTGAAATTGGCAGGAGAGCTAGTTAACGTTAGCTGTTAGCAGCCAGTGGTTGGAACTAACGACTGACATAAGTTGTGTGGATTTACATGAGGATGCATTCAAGCTCTATTCAGTAATAACCAATAGTAACTAAAAACAGTAATAGTAATGGGGGGGGGGGGGGTGTTGAGGGAGAACAGGCTCTGATTGGAGGGAGAGCTAACCACGCCCACTTAGGAGACAGGAAGAGTAACCATTTTCTTAACACTGGATAAGCCTACGGTGGGGTATCTCCTTTATCCAATATCTCTGGCGACAGCGGATGGAGTTTAACCAAGGGACTGTTAGACTACAACTTGACAAAACAATTGAACAGTATACGAAACACGCAACCATCTTCTACGGTAGAGTCACTCGCTGTCAGGCAGCTAAACATTTTACAACTACGGTACTTGGATACAAATATGGAAAATGAGCTAAAGAGAACATTTGAAGAGCTACATGATGGTGTCGAGTCTGTTGCCCACCGCAGACACTGTCTGTCCACAACAAAAGCTTCCTCGGGATAACAATGGATATCACGTCACTGGATATAACATTACTGGGACTAAAAATCTACAGAAGCGCTACCGCTTAACGTAACGTTACAGCACTGTGGTGAGGCCAGCAGGTCGACAGTGACTTCAGAGATGGTGAGAGACGTGTTTCATTAAGATGCCTTGGTAAGAATTGTTCATATGCCTCTATCTGACTTGACTATCTTTTATTGTTTAGGGCTAAAATGTTTTAGTGAAAAGGAATTCAGTTTGTGAAGGAGTACTGCATGCTGCGCGCCGCTTTAAAACCTGGCCAAAAATAACGGAGTAACGCACCGTTTGGTTACGGTAACTGAGTTACTGAATTTAAAAACTAAAGCGTTAGAGTATTAAGTACTGCCAAAACTAACGGCGTTACTAATAACGCGTTACTGCCCAACACTGGTAATAATGAATATTGGGAATTTGAATAAGTACAGTTGTTTGAAGGAGAATTTGTTGATGACTTCACAGCGATACAAAATAGATATTAGAGATGGAATAATGATACACATTTATATATAAATGTGTGTATGAAAGGTTGTTTCATAATCTGTATGATTAAATTTGTGCTCATTCAAAGATTGTAAAAAAGCTGAATGACTTTTTTAAATTGAAGATTTCTTTGTTTCCCTGGCATAAAAGGAGGGAATTACGAACAATAAACACACACAAAAAAACATTGGCTAAGCTCTTCTTTTAAATATATATTTGTATCAGCCTTGAATTTTACAAGCGGTGCATCTCCAATAATACTAGATTGTATTATAACTGATTAATTGTGATTACATACAGCACCTTTAACTTGCAAATACAGCATTGATGTGCACGAACACACTGACAGAGAGATACACGAGCTGAGTGTTGAGGCAGATGCCTGGGGTTCTTTCATGTCTCTGATGGTGTGATATTTTGTATTAAGGCAGGTTTATCTGTGACACATGCAGTGATTCCTGCATATGTCGCAGAATTAAAATGATGTCAAATCATGTATTTGAGCAGCGCGCACACACACACACACACACACACACACACATCCTGACACAGTAGTAGTGCTCTCTGTGGCTGGCACTAAGTGATATTACACTTTCATTAAGATAAACAACTCAGCTTTTAAATTCAATGTTCAGAAAAAAATGGGAATTTGCATATTAACTACAGCAGCTATGGCAGGTATGATATGTTTGGTGGAAAAGAAGCTGAAAGAGCCACCATGTGAGATGCTGAGCAGAAATCAAAGTCAAAGCCACAAACACATTTCAGCCCTAAAGGTTTACTGCAGGCCATAATGATAGTGTGCCTAGATTTTGTGTTTGTTGAGATATGTATTATTTTGTTTAAAGATACTCTTTAAAAATACATCTGCTACACTGTAAGTTCACTTAATACACAAAGCATAAGATCCATTTGTTACCCTAATAATCATAATTTTGGGATACTCTGGAGCAGCGGCGTGTATGAAACCTGACAGATGAAAAAGTTCAAACAGCTAAAAGCACACAGTCACAGTCATCCCCGGCAGGACAGGTGAGGCGAGATGTCAAAGAGTCTTAGAGCCGTGTGAAGAACAAAGCCTCCATCTGGGTCTTTTTCACTTTTCTAGCTTTCTGATCTCAACGATACAATTGGGATGCAGCCCGGGTGCTGTCAGTGGCCCTATGTGTGTGTGTGTGTTGTGGGGACCCTGAGTTGATTACAGCCCATCTTCTGTCTACTTTCATCTGTCCATGGGTCTTGGCAGTGTCAGGCTCCTACAACAGCTCTTTGCTCAGGTTTTATTAAGGTGGACTGAGGGGTTCATCCCACTCCATCTCTCTTTCTCTCTGAGGATTAACTTCACTATTGACGGCAGCTGGAAAACTATCAGCTTTACTTCTTTTCTTATATCTTCATTCAGCCACTGCTGTCTGAGACAGCACTTGAAGAAAAGATGCAGGTGAACCAAACCCACTGTTTCTGGGAATTCTTTTTTTTCTTTTTTCTTTTTTAATTAAAAAAAGGAAAAATTTTCAGGTGGACTAAGTTGTGTGTCTGTCATGTGAAGGACTGGGGTTGGTGTCCCATCACAAACCTGTTATTAATGTTCACCTTTTTAACCCTAACAGTGACCCCTCCCTCACCATAACTACAGGTGGGCGATTATGTTCAATATATCGATATATTTTCAAGCAAGATAAATTCGGACAACACCATTTATATTGATATAGGGTCAAGTTGCGTTACATGAAGCATGCCAGTCTGAATCTCTTCTCTCTCTCATACTCTCTGCACAGCTCCGCCCCACTCACTCACTCACAGGTTCTCCAGCAACACTTTTTAGAGCCGTAGCCTGATGGGCACCTCCCGAGAAATGTAACTACACGTCGCAGCGACACAGACCACCTGTCTATTTTTGTAAGCTGACATCTATTTCCCTCTGTGGAAACGAAGCTTTTATTTACTTTATTTTAGTTTGCTAGGCTAATTTATACAATGTAAAATGCCATAGGCTTGTGCTAAAAAACATTAGCGTGTTGTATTTGTGGGGAAAATGTGTCCAGGAAAAGACAAGTGCTTCGTCTATGAATGCTGCGAGTCAATATAAAGCAGATTTGTGTACTTGTGTTTGACACTGTCACTATTAAGCCATGTTTAATGTGTGTTTTGAATCAACTAAACTTTAGGGCACTCCACAGAAACCCCGCCGACAACCAGTGTTTTAGAGGTGTAACCGTTGTGTACAAACAGGGGAAAAAATACCTGTCTTTGCATTTTATTTTGATCACAGTCTGTTTTTATAAAACTGCTTGTGACATCTCAAATGTGGCTTTGACTTGCAATTGAACATGTAGCCCATTCCATAGAAAATAGCGAGATACATATCGTGTATCGCCAGTCAGCCTGTAAATACAGAGATATGAATTTTTGTCCAAATCGCCCAGCCCTAACCATAACCAGGCATTTTAGTTGCCTAACTCTAACCATACCTTAGCCAATATTTATTTGCCATAACCACAATCTTTTCTTGACCTAAACCATACTGTAGTTGCCATCATATCGTAGAGAGTGAGAATCATAAAAACACTTGAACTGGACGTAATCTGTGGTGTTGTGGTCATATGAACCATACCATGCTACCCAAAGCTTTGGCTCTGTCATTTCTAACAACATCTGAGATGCCACTTAAAGAAAAATGCACATTTACCATCACTTTCCATAAACGCAGCGATGACATGAATGTGCTTTAATAAAGTTAAAGCTGCGAGATGATGTGAGATGCACAAAAGCAAGGATAGAATCTCATTATTATTTTACTGTCTTTATGTGAGAAAGACAATAATTTCTGGCTTGATGCTGAGAAAACATGACAGGAGTTGCAACATTATCCAACTCTCTGTTACAGCTGACTACTGAACAGGGAAAAAAAATGCTTTTGCCTCTTAAAGTTCTTGACATCAGCACCAACTGTCATTTTGCTGCTCTGCATCTGCTCTTCAGCAGAAACAGCATCAAACAGATGAATCACTGAGCCAATGGCCTGCAGCCAGAAACACGTCGACTTGGGCAACTTGATTATTTCCGGTTTTATTTCCCATCCAGCTATCTGTTATCTGATCTGCTGGCTTACTTCTATCGCCATTCCTCTGACCGGTCAGACTGGATTGAGATGAGTTCAAGTACAATGGGAAAAGCGAGAGGCTGCTGTCATAGGTTAAGAAATCATCAGTTTGCACTGGTTAAGGGAACTGTGTGCAACAGGCTGAGTATACAGTATAAGTCAGAGTCTGTGGAAGGATTGTCTGCACACGGCTCTCAACATGAAAGTCGCTGAGCCAGAGGTTGCAGCTAACAGTGCTAGCAACGTAAACAGTGCTAGCAACAGCATTGGTGCTGACTAGGAATGTCAGTGTTAAACTGCCGAGAATACATCTGATCCGTAATGCATGTCGGTCTATTGGTTCACTTTGCTTTTCCACAGTTTACTGCACTGAGTACCAACCAGTGCAGGTGGGAGCTAGCTTGTGGCGCTGCCAATTTGGCAATTGCCATCAGTAACCATGTCCTGCCCTGCTGTGGAAGCATTGTGCCCAACTTATGGTCTCCACTATCGATCACCCTAGTGAGTAAGTGGCTCAATTTTGAGCCGCAAACCCCCTTTAGCATTGTTACCTATGTTATCACTGTTAGCTCTCTTAGCACATTTAGCAGTGTCAGCAGGGCTAGTGGTGCCAACATAGTTAACAATCCTAAAGGGCCTTAGCAGTTCAAAATGAAGCTGCTTACTCGCTGGGGCTATAAAGGGAAAGACCGGAGGGTGGCTCCTGTGTTCACGCAGCAATGCCGCAACCGCGATGGTGTTAACAACAGTTATCACAAACGAGCGGTGCCGCTAGCCCGACCTGTGTGGTGTACAGTGTAGAGTGGCCAGGGCTAATGTTAGCTAACCTATGGAAACTGCAGGGTGGGCACTATGTTTCTGTGTGTTACTAGGCTAGCTGGCTACCTGTCAGCAAAGCTAACAGAAAATTTAAAAAAAAAGGCAGGACATTTACATCACAAAAAATTTAAATTTTGCCACCTCTAAATGGACAGCTTTTTGAAATAACCTGAACCTGAAATAAGGCGCTAAAGCTAACTGAGTCAATTGAGTGCTGGACTAAGAGTAAATGCCTCTTGTATCTCCAGTAATTTTGCGTTTTACCGTTTAATGTATGTATTAAGAGCAAAAATAACTGAAACCGACACCCCCGGTGCTGACAGGGGTAACAGTGTTAACCTGGGGGAGAAGGGAAGAGTGGGTGTTATGCTTCTACGACAATGCTGACTCAACACTGTGGGTTGGGGTGGCATGAATCAGCAGTAACCACGGTATGAAAGGGTGGTGATCAACTATCCAGCCAGATACACACACAAGGACACACACGCACTAACGACCGGACTATCTACTGCTACAAAGAGCAGAGAAGCTCGGATTATTACACACACACACACAGAACGTGACTTCATTCTCTGCTCAGGACGCCATTGCTCCACGATATCTTTTCATAACAAAGTTGTTGGTTGCTGTATTAATGCCCTGAATGTCGCATACTGCTCCTTCAATAAATTGTCAAGTACAGTGGATCAAACTGGCTCATGAAAGCAACAAAGCTGCAAACAGTACACCGTGGGACCAATACAAGAGCTGACAACCATGAACCTGCAGTATACGGCTGCACAGCAGGTAGCTGACAACATTTATCAGGTCTGATTAATGTATTGGAAAGAGGAATGAATGGAGACACTAACATCCTCATGAATTTACCCTTCTGTTTTTTCACTGCTGGTTTCACTTATTTTTATATGAGTTAGTTCTAAGAGATTTCATAACTGACTCTTTCTGTTCAGAGGGAAACAGAATGGGATGGGTGTGAACAGGGGGATTAAATAAGTGGAGAGAGTTTATCATTTATCCCTCCATCCATCCAGCCCTCTCGCCTCGCTGTCACTGACCGGCTCCAGAGGAAAACATGCTGATCTGATTTGTGAATGTGTGTGTGTGAGTTACAGAGAGCAGTGTGTGTAGTTGAATTATAGACAACACACCCCTGTGCTAGACAGACAGAATGAAGCGAAAGCTTAAATCCCTCACAAAGGCAGTGTGACCGACTGCTGAAATGTGGCTTTTTGGACCTGCACCCAGTTTTTTGATAGACTGCAAAGGACATCACTGCTGTAAAGGAATAATTCCTTTTCTTTTTGGCTACAGAATGTAGTGGATTGCTCTGTGGTGGTGACATAGATGCATGGGCATTAGCTAGGGCAGTTAGTCTTGTGGCCGGTAATCTCCCAGCAGACCCAGAGACTGTCAGACAAAAAATAAACAGCAGCACATGGCACAAGACAAACAACACATTTTGAAACCAATCACAAAAAGATTTTTAGCTGTCTATGCGTTTGATTTGGTTTCAGAAGCTGCAGTTGTATTAGAAAAAGATACCCAAGAAGCAGCATAAAGCCCCTTACCCACTGCACGAAGAAAACACTAAGACCTGCTAACGACGTGTTTTCGTAGAAAAAAGGTCACAGTCAGAATTCACTTGAGACAAATGGCTCTACTGTAATTATAGGTATTTGTCCAGCTCTGATTGGCTCAGATTGGCAGTGATGGGTTTACAATTTCATTTTAGCCACCACAATATACTGTCCATGTCCATCTAAGCAAAATGTGAATAAGTAGGCCTAACAGATATAAAAGAAGGAAGTAACCATCATAGCATTTTCACTGACCTCCATGCACCTAATACACTAGCCTATTTTCCAGAGCGTCCATGATGGACAATACAAGGCTCTGGTCTACTGCCAATGGGAAAGGAGTATATTGCCTACAGTGATGTTGCTAGGTACACATCCTGTGTCTCTGACGCATTCAAATCTAAAAGGACGCTGCAAACTCACAATAGCCTATTTACCTGAAATCGGAAGTGCAGAGCTGATCTTCTTTCAGGCGCTGTTCATAAATCTGTAGGCTTATTGTCTGTGGGACAGATGTAAAGCTCTGGGTAGCCCTGCACTAACATGATCAACTTCTCCATGTTTATCACAGACTGATATTTACAGAAGAATGTCAGCTGTGATTGGTTGTTCCTTGTCACATAACGTGGTGCACACTACTCCGTTCCAAAAGTTATCTCAGGGCGCAGCCATCACGCCCTGAAAAATAGGTGCTCGGGAATGCATGTGTGCCATGACGGCATCCCTCTGGCACTGAGCGCACCTGACACGTGTCTACATTGAAAACAATTCTTTTAAGGGTGGAAAAATCGCGGCATGTGTATGGTCCCTATCAGCATCCCTGGGACACCCCTTATTATTTTCCAAAGTAATGCTATTTTCAAATCAGTAGGGTCCCGTAGTTCATTTCAAAGTATTTCTCATGTCACTGAAACCACTGAAATGTGTCAGTATTTTTGGTCCAGTCAGACACCTGCTCGCCAACCCACCCGTCATCATCGCTAGCTCTCTGAAGCTCAGTGTGTAGATGTTCCTTGGCAGTGATGGCAGGGCAGCGATGGACAATCACCTAATATTTCTAGGGTGCTTAAAATGTACCCCAATTCACAAATATGTAGGATCGTAATGTCGTCTGCTGTGACAGCAGATGCTGTCATCATGCTGCATTGTGATAATGTGATTGTGTCACTGATTAGTTCTCATGTCGATGATGACACAATGATATTTAACCGTCCAGTGGGTGTGCCATGTTGTAAAAATATTTTCACCGGCAACTACCATTTTCATACGTATTCAGTGTCTTTTGTTCCCTCTGCAATTCGTCTTTTATTGTTTTTTTTTAATCTCTTATTGATTTATTGATCAGTCTCTTAACTTGTTTTTTAAACAGATTCCTTTATTCCACTGAACTCCTTGGCATATATATATATATATATATATATATATATATATATATATATATATATATATGTATATCTTTATGTATTACTCATTGATTTATGTTATATGTGTGCAAGGCAAACTGTAAGACTGTTAGAACTGTTACAAATTGGCCCTGGCAGGATTAATAATGTTGTCTAAATCTGAATCTGAATTTGAATCTTGCGAAAGAAAAAATTAAGGTTTGTTCACAGTCTGAATAAGTTAAAGGAAAACATAAAACCTCTTCTTAGAAAGAAAGAGAATTTACATATTTCTCAAACTGTTAAACTATTTAATTTATACAATAACTTATTTAAATGTTTATGGATTAGCCTTAGAAATTCATTTACATTTTTTTTCTCCTACATATTATTATCAGATATCATGTTTGATTCAGTCTACTTGATACTGGGTAGATGTTTTTGGTGCTCTATATTCAACCCAAGATGTGACATTTGTCTGATGTTTTGTATACAAACTGTACCTCAAATACATATACACTCTATGGTTACATACATCTTTCAAATGTGGAATTTTATTAATGTTCAGATAGCCTACATATTCAGTGTAAACAAATATAACCATTATTAGAACCATTTAACATCAAAAACGAGTTTGACACTCACTACATTAAAAACCTATCAACATCACTGCCCCTATTTTTAGTTGGCTTTCCAGCCCTCCATATATGCAATAATTTTGGTGGAAAAATGTATATGACATGTTTGTAGCTGTAATTGCATTCATTAAATGTGTGTTTGCAAATTAACTGCCTTAATCTTTCCTGAGACTTTAAATCTAAAGGACAGCCG
Organism: Epinephelus moara; assembly: GCF_006386435.1. Classification (NCBI taxonomy): domain Eukaryota; kingdom Metazoa; phylum Chordata; class Actinopteri; order Perciformes; family Serranidae; genus Epinephelus; species Epinephelus moara. Next base: position 15,562,565 of record NC_065517.1, read on the forward strand.
TGTGATTTTTTTTTTTTCTGTCACTTCTTTTCATGTTAATTCTCAGGTGTTTTATCCACTCCCCTCTGTGTGGTTTAATCATTGAGGGAGAAAAGAGGAGAGGAGGAAAGAGCCTGTGTGAGGATGGGAAGAGAGCGAAGAGGCAGGATTAATCTGTCGCTGACATGCTGCTTCAACAGTGTGTTTGTGTGTGTGTGTGTGTACGTGTGTGTGTGTGCATGCGTGTTTCTATCACTACCTTGATCTCAGAAAATGTCAACGCAGGAGTGGTGAGCCACGAGAACGCAGACAAAGAAAGTGAAGAAGAGGGTTTTCAGCCAGAGTTATTTTGTCTCTGTCATCAGTTGCACCTCTACAGAAATGTGTGTGTGTGTGTGTGTGTGTGTGTGTGTGTGTGTGTGTGTGTGTGTGTGTGTGTGTGTGTGTGTGTGTGTGTAAATGTGTGTTTGGTGGGCAAACACACGCGACTCTGAAAAGATGAGAGGGTAGTAGATGAGAGAGTCTGGACCACTTTTGCCTGATTTATGGCATGAGAGCCCACTGCTGCCCTCCATCCAGTATCACATCAAAGATCTCCTCCTCTGTAACGTCCTATGTAGGGACCACCACACCTTCATGTTTCCTTGATTAGGATAAAGCCGGCTGAGCACCTCCGCTGGATTTACTGTCAGAATCCGTGCTGCCTGGAAGCAGATGGAAGTTCTTACTGGTCTCTGTGCAATTGCGCGTTCTTTGCCAAGATGCCATGTACCGCTGCATATTCAGCCTGAAGATCAACAGCGGGGATTAATCCCAGGATTTGGGGCTTTCCTGCCCAGATTCTCTCCATGTTTGGGAATCTAGTAAATTAAATATTGCAAATTTGTTCTTTCCAAGGGGAAAATTAGTTACAGAACAAATGTTTGTTTGCAGTCACAGGGAAAGGTAACATCTAGGCCAGTACTGCAGGTTTTATTTAAGTACATGCGTCTTTGTTTGCCCTGTCTTTGAGAATAAGCTGTCATGTCATTACATTTTCCCATAATCACACATCACTGTAATATATTTCACTTATAGCTGCTGTAAAAAGATTTCTCTACCTTTATCCTAGGCTATAAATCACTGCAGTTTCTTACAAATTACCGCTGTGCTGCTCTCTGACGGGTATAACACAGCACTAAATCAACTTAAAGCAGAGCCGTGAATGCTTTTACATCTGGCAGCTGGAAGTCGGTCCAATCAGCAAACTATGAGGCTTGGTTTAGATAATGACAACAAGGAGCAGTCCGGCGTTTTTTTTTAACTTGAATTGAGCTCTGTGTTGGGTTTGTGGCCCTGATTCATTAACGGCTGAGCCAGACAGCAGCAGAGTAAATTTGGTCTACATCCGATAATGATGTCTCAAAGCCCAGGAAATGCTAATTTAGCCTCAGCCATTGATGGAGTGTAACTCAGTAGATGTACTCAAGTACTTTACCTAAGTACAATGTCAAGGCACTTGTGCTTTACTTAAGTATTTCCATTTAATGCCACTCCAAACTTATACATCTCAGGCGAAAATATTGCACCTTTTACTCCACAACATTTGACTCGACAGCTTCAGGTGCTTTACAGACTACAGTTCTTCATACCCTTCCTGTCCAGTGAAAACCATGTTATCTTCAGAGGTGTTGATTTTAAATGTCTGTGATAAACTAAAGGATGATATGTTGAGAAAATTCTCCTATTTCCTAAGCTAAATAAACTATTAAAAACTGAAATAACCTTCCATCGGATTAAATAAAACACACATTATGTGTTTGTATTCCTTGTTATTGGTGTCCAAACAGCTCTGTCCAACAGAGGCTGAGATGCAGCTGCTGGACAGAGCAATGATCTGTTTGGAGAAGGAAGGATTGTTCGGTCAAAGTTACAACAACAAAGATATGATGGGTTGGGTTTCCATCCACCAATTGCGAAAAAAAACTTGAATGGAAATGACAGAAATTCGAAAAAAGGCCGAAATATCGCAAAAAAGTTTTTATGCTTGGAGGGGGTGGAAAAGTCAGTGTATCAATATTAGGAAAATGCGACTTTTGGCAATGGAAACAGATGTAGCGAATAAACGATGACGTGGCACACAGATGGTCAAATGTGGCCCTTGACATTCGGAAGTATTTCAGCCAGAGATTGGGAGTGAAGTGCTGCTGGACACCTACTTCCCAAAAGTCCTTCATGCGCCTACGTTCCCATACATGCGGACAACGATGCGGTGGTCCCCATCTCCCAATTTCTAACAGTAGTACTTTCTCGTTTCTTTTTCAGGACACTTATGTACGCTGACAATGCTGATATGAGTGTGATGAGAGCTCTCGCAATAGCCAAGAAGTTCCCCAAGGAATCTCTCCATCTCGTCGTAGTCATGGATGTGCCGGTAGTTGTTTACATCAGTTGTGGACATGAGACGCTCTCAATGACGTCATCTCACGGTGCCCTCTTCTTGTATGGGTGTTCTTTTGCATTTTTATTTTTCACGAGAAGCGCCACCTACTGCTCGACCTGTTGACTCCCAATACTCGCAAAACAATAATGAATGGAAACGTGCATAAATTCGCATTTTCTTTTGCGCATTTTCACAACATTCACTTAAAATTTGCGATACATTTGGATGGAAACCCAGTTAGTGTCTCTAATAGAACTGACACCAAAGTCTGGCTCCTCGAATGGTTTCACTATCGTCACCACCGTTTCCTCTTTTAAATTTTCCTTGATTCCAACACAACAGAGGGAGCATGACTTCATTCTCTGCTCAGGACGCCATTATCCCACTATATCTTTACACAACAGATGTTGCTATGTTATTGTTCAAAAGCTCACATGTAGTACCTTTAAGTAAAGGATCTGGATACTTCAACGACCGCTGGCTTTACCACAAAGTGAGCATAGCGTTCAGGCAGGACACGATGTCAAGCTCAGCTCACATCCCAGCTACATCAGCTGATCTCAAACAGCCCAATCAACTGATAGAGCAGCTGATTGATTGGCGAATCTCATTCAGGGCACCCTATTTAAACTCTCTCCCCTGACTTAAGCTTTCCATAAAGGCGCATCGAAGGGCAGGGAGGTTTGCTCTCTCCCTCAAGCTCTCCTCATTTGTGCGTGGAAGGGCAGAGTGTGTTCTCTCTCTCGCTGAAGGCTTTCGACGCAGGCACGCAGAAGAGCGGAGAGGTGTGCTCTCTGCATAGGCACATGGACGAGGCTTTCTGCGTAGGCCTTGCAAAGGCAGAGAGGCCCCAGGACAGAGCCATATCGCCAAATATAATACTGCAAATGGAAATAAAGTTTCTTTGACCAAAGTGGTCCTGACTGAATGATATTTTATACTGCCAAGTTGTTAGTAACAAAAGAAGACTGACGAGCACTTAGCACCGCAGAGAGAGACAAAGAAAGAAATAAGCTACACCTACTCCTACATAAAGCTTGTTGATCATTACCAATAAGTCACTAAATCTAAAATGAAAGTATCTGTCACCGCAGTAAAGAACTGTTAACAATAAACTGTGATAAGCTGACAGTTTAAGTGGTAAATTGACAACTTGCAGCTTTATGCATGTACAGCTGCTGATGTCCTGTCACGGTTTCAAACATGTTGTCATGAAGAAACTCCCACCTCATTCAGCATCAGCATTCAACACGAGGCAAATGCCACTTCGTTCAATAAAAGATGATAACATTTATAGACTGACAAATCTACAATCCAACAGGCGCTTCCTTTGAAGCACGCTGACACCTTAACGCTGCCCCTCTTCTTCTTGACCTCTGATTCTGGACAGCCACATTAAAAAGCAACAACTTCTCACTCGTACTTTTTGAATTCCCACTTGCTCTGCGGAGCTGCAGATGAGATTACTGTGAGAAAACTCCTCCTCTCTCCCTGCCATTTTAGAACTTAAATCCCCACTTTCATGTCATACTCATTGCCTACATAAAAGTGTCTGCTCATTTCAAAGTGATCCAACCTGCCTTATGTTCTGCCAAACCATCAACTGGATGCCCTATGGGTCCGCAACCCTGACTCTGTCGTACAGCAGTGGCTTTTAAAATGGAAGAAGTACAGGTAATGTTTGAATTTTGCCTGAATTTTAGAGACATCCCAGAACTCTTGAAAAGTGGAAGTCAGCAAACTGCACACTGCATGGTTGTGTCACTAAAGGGAAAGATAGTTTTGATTTATCATGTGCAAAGGGACCGTTCCAGGGATTGTTCCTGACACCAGAATATAAACTGGGCAAATGGGCTGAGACTGGCATCTCAATTAGTGGTAATGGTGCAGTGTGCTCTTCACTGGTGTGATAAAATAGTTCCATTTTTACATAATAATCTCATCTAGTGCAGCTTTAAGCATAGTAGAAGAAGTAGTAGAGCCAAACTACAAATTGAAAAAGGACAATGGCATTATTATCTTGATTGAAAATGTGCCAAGCTTATAAATATGCAGCGAGGTATTTGTTTTATATGGGACATCGAACCGCTTGCTCACTGGCTTTTATTCCTTTGGGATTTTTTTTTTAAACTAACCTTCGACAAGCAAAGGACAAATGAGGGGAAACACTTAAAGGCTATTTAAAGCGCAGATTTCTCGTAGGTCTTATGGTTGAGTGCTGCAGTTAACATGAAGCTTTTGTGATATTATTTTGCTGACTAATGCTGCTCCTCACTGGGGATGGTCCAAAACATTTTGCCAACATGAGCTGCAGCGGGAGTAGCTACAGAATACAAAAATTAATTTAAAAGGGGTGCGGAGGTATGATCAATATGATATTTACTAGAAATTGTCCTTCAGTTCTTGCAGCCTGGTGTGATTTTCTCTCTCCAGCCAGTTGATCGTGACAAATTAATGTAACTGCCAGTCAAACAACTGCACGCTGGCTGATACAGACGCCGTAGGTCCTCATAGATCACATTGACATTTCATTATTGAGGTCACAGCTTTGGTTTAATGGCTCTACACTGAGCAGAGTTAAAGGTGAAACTTGGTGGGCAGACAGAACAGAAAGCATAAAATATATACCATACACTGTGCTGTACATGCATAGCGATGAAACCGAAGCCATGTAAGCCTTTTGTAAGATTTAGAACCTTATACAGAGACACATTGTCAAGCTGAGCGATGTTGACAGCTGCTCTGCTGTTTGGCAGTAGATCTAGTTTGTAGATGCCAAGTTTTACAGCTAAAATATTGATTCTAAGCAGGCAGGTAAGCGTCAGTGTCAGTGTGGGAGTTTACGTCCCGGCTAAAAATACTTTGTGACCAGGGTGTCCTGGTGATTCAGTTGGCACTGAGGTATACACCTTTGGTCAGGTCTGCCATAAGGAATTATGGACAGGGGGAAGAAATTTTCCAAATTCATCCACACCCACTCCAGCACCATCACCAACACCACCCACCCACACACTTAGCGCATATGCAAAGCCAATTTAAATAAGCTCTTGGCCATTAACCTTATAGTGACAGAGATGGATTCTCTTTCAGCCATTTCCAAGTCAAGTGTTATGGACCCATCCATACATATTCTCAATATGATTACAAAGAGCATAAAATAAGATATTACTAAACAGTTTTTTTTAATTCAAATAAGACTGTAACAATTATTTTCTTCCTTTTATCTTAAAACAAAACAAGGAGGGGGAAAAACCCTACAATGAATAATTAAGGAAAAGTAATATCAAACATTAAGTGAAGAATTACTGCGAGGTATTAAATCCTAAAATCATATCATGAGTGAACAAATAAATTTAATCTATCACCACCTCCAAATCCAGTGTTTATATTATTATATATAATGTGATAATTCAACCAATTCCAACATTCCTTAGGGACCCCAGTATGCAGGGTAAGACTATCTATGAAGAAAACATCTATAATGCCTTGTGAGTAGGGCTGTAACGGTACATGTATTTGTGTCGAACCGTTCGGTACGCGACTTTCGGTTTGGCACGACCCTGTACTGAATTATCGGGCGCAGGATATTATTTTATTTTATTTTGTTTTATTTTAATTCCGTTTTTGCGAGCCGAACCATTTAAAATATCTAGTTCCCCGACGGACATAATTAAGTGATGGACCGAGTCCCATAAATCTCCGCTTTCACTTTGTGCAGTACATTCTCGCATTTTGACAACATGGCAAGTGAGCCTGACGAACCTGAAGACCCACCCGCAAACCTTAAGTCCTCCGTTTGGGAACACTTTGGTTTCAGGGTAAAATACGAAGATGGAAATAAACAAGTGGACAAGACAAAAGCAGTGTGCCGACACTGCAGAACAGCGGTCGGGTATGTACTTGGAAACACGTCTAACATGCTAACGCATCTAAAGCGACACCACCCGAGTTTGAACGTTAACCGGCACGACTAGAAAAAGCAATCTGGTGCAAACTACGATATCGTCGTCGTTTAAAAAGAAAGAGCGTTTCCCTGACCATCGCGCTAAAGAAATAACCAACGCCATTGGAGTTGAGTAAAATTGTTTAAGCTGCACTTTAGATATAAGCATGTTTTGTTTACTGCACTTTAACAAAGTGGGAAAGCTAAGTAAGTTCCTAGTAAAACTGAATCTGAGCAGGCTTTAAAGCTGACCAGCTGCACTATACTTTTTATTTTAATTGAGTAAAACTGTTAAAGCAGAAATGTATATTTATATTTTTCATTCAAAAAATGTGTTAAAAAAACAGCAGGATTTTATTTTTCACTTTTATATTTCTATTTTCATTCAAACAATGTGAAAAAGCAGGATTTGTTTCATTCAAAAATTGTGTAAAAAGAGTTAACTGCTGTGGTGGTATGTTTTAATAAAGTTACCAATAAGTAAATGATATTTAATAGTTGTCTATTTTTTTAATTACTGTACCGAAAAAAACCGAACCGTGACTTGTGTACCGAGGTACGTACCGAACCGAGATTTTTGTGTACCGTTACACCCCTACTTGTGAGGGCACTCATAGTGAATTAAATTGCATTTATAATGCTTTATGACTACACTCATACACTCAACACGTGTAATGCTCACTGATGCACTACATCAACATTATACATATGACATTATAAGTGTCAAGTGTCTTATGGATTCTCTTGACTAGAGGGGGCTTATAATGCATTATGAATATATATACTCACCTTTACACACACCAACAAATAACTGTAATAAGGAGTCATAGTTTGTTATAATAGAGACAGAGCGCAACGCGTCATAATCTGAAAGAAACAAGGCCCGCTTTCCCCTCACACTTTCCCCCTTCATTTCCAGCCTGTTGAGTTTCCCTCAGTCCAAATGCCGAAAAGTTGCTGTGTGGTGGGCTGCACGGCCAATAAAAACCCAGAGCTTAGCTTTTATCAGCTGCCGAGCAGAAAAACAGAACCTTGTAGAGGACAAAAGTGGATACAGGCAATAAAACGTGAGGCTTCAACAGGGAAGAAATTGTGGAATCCTGACACTCGGTATGCCTGTGTACAGCAAACACTTTGTCAAACCCTCCAAATGTATTTTTTAGAGTAACAGTTAACTGTATTTATGTATGTTAAGCTAAAGCATTGACAGCATGAATGCAACTTCTGTTATAATTGTGCCCAGCGCTCCACGATTCAAGCAGTCCATTCCAGCGGCCCGCTCTAGCACTTCTATCAATCTACCAGCATGTAGAGACATGTCTCAAAACAACAACGTGTGCCGGTAGTAGGAGCAGGCTGACGGCTGAGCATGCTGAAATGCTCATCTTCTTAAAAAACAATCTCCACATCATGTTTTTACCAAGACAAGCAAGGTAAGGAGAAGGGACACTGAGGTAGACCGGCAAAGCTTATCAATATAGCGTTGCCTCTCTGGTAGGCATAGCGTGCTAAAATAATCCTTTGTCATCTTATTATTAGCTAATTATTAGCTAGCTATAGTTAATGATTTTAGCTAGATAGTTAGCAATTCAGTTATGGAGACTTGAAGGCGTGGCTGCGGAGGCAGAATGACAGCGAACGAGTGAAGAAGCTCAGGGGAAAGCGGGCCTCGTTTCCCCTTTGGGGGCGTGGCTTTCAGATTATGATGCATTGCGCACTGTCTCTATAGTCAATGCAGTATCATAAGTTATCATTGTATGTGTTGAGTAAGGTGAGGTACATTTTGATGTATCTATAATAATGCATGGTTCACAATATTTAATTGTTGGTGCTAAGTAACGTGTGATGCATTTTCAGGTATCTAAAAAAATCTCTGCTGCTTAATAAGTGATTAATGCCTACGACACACTGGAATACTTTGAAAAGACTTTTAAGAGACTAAAGTCTGGCACCCTGTCACACCTAAAGACAATGTATCATGAGTCAGAGACTTTTTAGTCACAGAATAAGATTGAAGTGAAGCCAAAAAAATGTTTGATTTTGCGGCTGTAAAAAATTACCCACATCCCATTCATTATTGGGCCCATAGACAAGCTTTTTTGTAAGCTGACACCATTTCCTTCAGTGGAAATGAATCTTTTATTAACTCTAATTTCACAGATAAGAAACAATAAATTGTAAAGACAATAAAGCCTCTACAAAATAGCATTTTAAGCCTTGTGTTTGGTTTATCCTGGCTTCATATGAGTAGAGGAAATAGTTGCTAGCTAATTTATACAACGTAAAATGCCACAGGCTTGCGCTTGTGGATTTGTTTGGAAAGCGTGTTTAGTATTAGACATTTTTTTTGTCGGTGAACCTTGTGAGTTGTAAGAGCCGAATTTTGTAATGTCACCTTTGTTAAATGTTGCTGTTGTCCCTGGCTTCATATGAGTAGAGGAAAAGTCTGCTAGCTGCGAAGCAGATTATACAATGTGAAATGCCATAGGCTTGTGCTAAAAACATTAGCATGTTGTAGGCTGTATGGGAGGAAAATGTGTCCAGCACAAGACCAGTGTTTTGTCTGCGAGTTGCTGCGAGTTATAGCGGAGCTGATTTGTGTACTTGTAATTGAAATTGTCGCTATTAAGCCGTGTGTGTTTTGACTCAACTAAACTTTACAGCACCTGCAGAAACCCCACCATTTACTGTGTTTTGGTGGTGTAACTGCAGCGAGACACACATACACCGGTGCACAAGTATAAATGCTGCCAAAGGCATCAAGTCACCCTCTGACTTTTCGCTTACACCTCCATGATGTTCTTATTTGTAGTTTTGAATGAAAAATCTTGACTTAGCTATTGGATGGACAGAGCAGGATAGACTGATCTGAAATCACAGTGGTCATCCATAATCTTTCTAGCTCCATCATCAGAGCAAAATTTAATTTGTCCAATGCTTTGGTTCATGACCAAATACCTGCAAAGCCAATGACAATCTCAGCAAGCCTCAGCTGTACTTTGTGTTGAGGGCTAATTAGCAAATGTTAGCCAAGATGCCAGCATGGTGTGGCAGAGTATGTTTTTTGCCAACCTGTAGCGTCATTGCTTGAAAATGGAACGCCACCATCCTGTGAGGTCCCTTAGAAAACAACAGCGTGCGTCATACGCTGACTATGTGTTTCACACTTAAGGATGCATGAAGTATTTCAGTGACTCTTCTCTCATCACTTAAGGTGCTCAGCCCCCAGCATGAGAGCCAAAACTTTAAACTCTTACACCAATCTGAAGCCTTAAAATTTAAAGCCTTTAAAGGGCTCTCTCTCCAATTGAGGCCCACCCTGTATTTTATGTTTCTTAACACACTCACACACACACACACACACACACACACACACACACACACACATTCTATAGCGCCTCATTACCCTGAAGTGTTTCAGATAACACCAACTGAGAATAACTCAAAAGTAATTTCTTCTCTCCCTGCTCTCCCACCCCATTCTCATCCCTCATCCCTTCCCACCATTCCTCCTGTCTCAGCAGATATCAGAACAGAGCAGGGAGAAGACAGCTTTCTTGCTTTTTGAAGAGAAAATGTGACGCTCTCGGGAGGTCCGCGTTGCAGCCGACAGGGTAGCAAAGGGATGGGGGAGGAGGAGGAGGAAGAGGAGGGAAAAAGAGCCTGTGGAGAGTTGTGCTGACACATCTCACTTTTTTTTTTCTAGCTCAGTTTCTCCATCTTTTCCGTATCTGATTCCCCTCACACAGACCTACCCACGCATACACCCATGCACAGTTAGCCTGTAATCTCCTTGGTCGGCCAGTCGGCCTTTTATGTTTTCCCCACGGTTCTCCCAGCGTGCTGCAGTTGGCCGCGCGCTGCTTCAGTGAGGATTGGAAGAATTAGAAACAGTCTCCATCAGTCTATTCATTTTGTTCCATTTCGGCTGCAGGTGAAGTCCATGCATATAAATCATTGCAAATTCTGAAATTATCCACAAACAGTGACGATTTTAAAACCACTATAAAAAGTACTGATACTGATTCTGCCTTAAAGCTGCATTCATTGTGTGTTTTTATCCACTTAAGGGTGACAGGCAAGTCATTAACACAACATTTGCACATTATCACCTTAAAAAGGTGGCAGACGACATGTCTGGCTACTAACGTATTCAGGAGACATAAGGCAACTAGGGCTGTATCTGACTCAGAAATATGTCAGTCGAGTCAGATTCGACTGTTTAATACGCATATTCAACTATTTACTTTTTTTTCTATATAAAGTTTAACTGGGACTCAGCAGGACATTCAGTGTGACAGCATTGTTCATGTAATACAGTAAACAGTTTTTTCACCTACACTAGATATGAAACAAAAGACAGTGTTGTATTAAGATGATGTGAGCTGTCATTTCACCACTTCCAAGCAGAAAAGAAAAGATAATATTATCTCAGAGCTTTACAGTGGAAAGTTTCTCCTCCTCTGTGCCGCTGCATTGTGTCTACAGCTGTCTGTTCCAAAGAGTAGTGTGAAAATCAAAAGCACTCATTCTGCAGCTAAATCTGGGGACCAAAACACCCCCAGAGGTACACTCCACAGCACACTGAGGAGCAAAAATGGCTTGACTTGAAGCTATCTCGGTTGGCTGAGAGGTCTCCAACTGATGATTTGAATCTCCTACTTTCAAGGGGCAGCCCTAAAAGCAACATTAGAATTTATTTGGTGTCTTACTTCTGGCTATTTCATGAAGGTAAGTCCAATATTTACTTTTCTTTTAGCTCTTGAGCTTCTGAAATGCTTCACTAAGTTCACCAGCCAGCTGCCAACTTTGCAATATATTCTGTTGTTGGTGCCGGGCAGGTAGCAAACAGTGGGTGTATGGCAGCTATTTTATCCTGAAAACAACTGCCTGCTGTGTGTGAAAACAGGGTTATAAGCAGAGTTTGCAGGCCAGGAAACAAAAACAATGAGTGCAGAGACCTTAAAACCCTTCATAGCAGTAAGGGGACCTGCAGAGTTGGTGACAATTCTCTGATTCATCACTACAAGCGACACCTTTTGATTTGACATGCCAGACTCAGAAAGAAGTGTTTGAAAGGATTCATGTGAAAATCTGTTTAGTTTGAAAAGCTGTAGAAGGACTTTGCCCTGATAGCCTTTATGTTGTTTTGTTCGAGTTGTGGTTTCCCTGAATCTCTACAATGGAGGTAGCAAGTGGAAAGTTAGCATGATCCATAGAGGGTACATTTACAGGAAATACACGGGCTGAAATAAACCAGAATTATCCATTAATATTAGGGCTGGGGCGATTCATCAACGTAATTGAAATAACGTCATTTGAAAAACATGCGTTGGCAGGTTGAATTTAAGTAAGCTGCACCCACCCAAATCATGGATTCCTCTGGAGAACAAGCTGTGTGGTATGATGCAGTGCAAAACCAGGTCGCAGCTAGACCGTGGGGAGTTGCAGCCACCAGAATTGTCCCTCCCAGCTCACTTACAGTCAAAGTGCCGGTAAGGATAACAATATGGTGATTTATTCCCCTTGTATCGTGCCTAACTTTAGTAGATCATAACATATCTGGTATGGAAATAATCTGCAGATAGTCTGGTTCATAATGAGACCAAACTCTTCTTTGGACGTCAGTTCTTGAGCCACGAGGAAGGCCAAAATGTGGCCCTCAAGAGACTAGGTAAGGCTTGTTGTTTTTAGCCCAGCTGATTTCCAGACAACTTAAAAGGAGTGAGGAGTCAGCGGTCAATACAACAGGCTTTTCAACAACAGTGAATCACCGTAACCACGATAGATCCTTGAGCGCACAGTCATAAATGTGCACACAAAGTATGAGGCTGATTGGTCCAGTAGTTCGCAGGATTAGCTGCAAACAGACAGATAGACACGCTTACACATTCATTCAAACACGTGCCAACAACTAAATGCATGATTCCTCTCCAGGCTTACACCTGACAGAGATATAAAGAACAATTATCACTCACATATTTGCCAAACCAAACACTATTATACTGAAGGCCTTTGATGAGATTTAGACGGAAGATGTGGAAAGAAAGAATGTAAAGAGGAGAGAATTTTTCTTTATCTTTAACTCTTTAAACTCTGTTCTGATCAAGCACATCTCTAACAGCTATTTCATCTCAGTTCAGTTCTATGCTTCTTGCTCAATTCCAAAAGGCAGATGGATAAAGTCAGTAAGAAATGGCGGAGAAAGTTGAAGAACTAGCTGCCAAAGAACCAGACATCTTTCATGGGAGTAGATGGAGAACAAAACAGGACAAGGAGAGTGAATACTGGACAGAAACATCACTCAAAGTGAATGCTAATGCTGCACTGTATCTGCTGAATGTTTAAATAGGAAGCTGTTTGCTATACCACCTCAGCCATAAGAACTTTATAAGGCCATAAAATGTCAAGGATGTGCATTTTCCGGGTTGTTTTGCTCTCATGAGTCAAAAGAAAATCAATTGGTGCTTCAAGGAAAAGGAATACAGGCTGAACTGTCAGGCTATCAGCTCCATATATCAACAATCTCAACATCTGACTAACCTTGGCTTGCCCTGCACTAGCAGTCGGTTTTTTGAACCTCAGGGAAGTCTAATTAGCCCGCCCAAACGAAAGAATTGAAAATATAGCTTGAAGCAAGTGTTTTGTCTTTGTATTCTTATTCTGTTGTAGTCAAAGATATCAGTGAGAGATCGCTCAGACCACACAGCTCACTGCAGCGTGTAAAATCCCAGTTTAATAAGCTGCACAGAACACCAAATGATCTCTGCTGCAGCCGTCTTTTATTTATCTATAAAGAGAGAGTGAGAGAGTGTGTGCGCATATGTGTGTGTGTGTGTGTGTGTGTGTGTGTGTGTGTGTGTGCGCTGGTGGACTGGTTTTTCTCAGCTAATTGCAGCATTGTGCCCATGCGTTCAGTTCACAGGCAGAACAAGGCAGAGAACATTTGACTCTGATCAGATGGGACTGAGGACAACATAGCACACACACCAAGTTGTGTACGTCAGTGCGACTACAGTAAGTGTGTGTTTACGTGCAACAGCTGCAGCTAATGATGTTTCCTCTGTTGTCAGTCTTTGAAGTAGACAAAGCAAGACAGAAGATGGAAAAGAAAACTCAATATACACTCAACGTCCTGATTTTGTATGTTATACTTTTGCTATGAGAGTTCCAGAGGCTGCAACTAATGATTATTTCCGTTAGGGATAAAGCTGTTGATAATCAAATGATTAGTTTGTCCAGTTAAAGTCAGGAAATGTTGAAAAATGACCATCCCATCTTCACAGAACCCAGAATTAAGTTAAAACCAAGCAGCAACCTATGGGGCTGAAAAATTAAGCCTACACAGAGGCGCCAAAAACATAGAGCTCCTTAAATGGCCACTTAAGTCTGGCTCAAAGCTAATCAGTCCTTGTAGACCTCCATGTCAAAATGCCCAATTTCACAGCTAAGGCTGGGCAATGTGGCTTCCAAATAATATTGCAATACAGGATAAACCTTCTCCACACTACTGTAGACTACTAATGTACTAAACTACTAATTAAACTACAGTTACAATGAAGTTAAATAAAGTACTGTTATAACACAGTTAAATAAAGTACCTTTACAATTAAGTTAAATTAAGTATTGTTACAATTAAGTTAAATAAAGTTAAATAAAGTACTGTTGTAATAGACCCTTTTAGGGCTGATGTCACAATGACATCATTTTATTAGCTGAAGGCAAAACATGACTTGCCACCACAGGGCTGTAGGTTACATTGGAGTCTTATAATGTCGTCTTGTTTTAATGTTGTGTTATTGGGAGCCAGAAGAGAAGGAGTCAAAACTTGAATTTTACCACATACAAGCCACCACTGCCCATCAACAAAAACAAAGGGCCCTATTTAGATGGTCTAAAACGCGAAGCGCCAGGTGTGCGGCGCATGGGCGTGTCCCAGTCACTTGCTAGTTAGACAGCGGGTTTTTAGACTGTGCGCCATGGCGGAGAGTCTAAAAGGGTTGGACTTACTCTGTTAATTAGTCATGGGTGTGTTTTGGGTGTATCATTCAATAAGCCAATCAGAGTGTCACCTCTCATTCCCTTTAAAAGAGGCGCGATTGGAGCGCATGGCGGAGAGCTAGTTAGATGGCGGACCTACCAACTGGAAATAGTTAGAGCTTAGATTCTCTGTCCGAGCCCGGCCCGACCCGGCCCGCCATCTAAATAGCAATGACACTTGCGACATGGATTATGCGCCCTCTGCCGTCCGCTTTAGACCATCTAAATAGGGCCCAAAGACAACTATGGTTAAATGGGAAAAAACAAAAGGACTGGACAGAGGTGATCATCAAAAATGCTCACATGTGCAGCACGCACTTCATGTCAGGTTATGGAAGAAGTATTGACTGTAGTAGGGATGAATAACGTTTTGTGTATTAAGGGTTATCATGTCCACCTCATCAGAAATTGGGGAGGTATGAAGAGGAATATTGGATTTCTCTGTAATGTTAACTTTTTAGCGTATTAGCTAATATTAGCTTCGATAGCACAACAAACATGACGAAACCATTCAAGTCTCGTCCTCCTTTGTTAGATTGGCATAGTAATCAACCACAAAGCTTCCTGTCAAATCATCCATCCACTGAGTGAAAGCATACGGGTCGGCAAGTCTGGTCCCGTTGGTCAGTCTTTACTTTTTCAAGTAACACTCGCGGTCCCAGAGAGGGAGTGACTTGACATGGTGCGATCAGAAATTCAGTCTATACTAACATAAGAGCCCTGTTGGTCAAAGAAATGGAGCGTTATATTTCTACATGAATTAACGAACAGTTAAGTTAATCACACATTCACTCCGCTCCACAGAAAGTGCCGAGAGAGCAGAGAGTGCAGTGCTCTGAATAACTGAACAGTAAATTAAGACAGCGAATGAATTTCAGAATGCACCACCCGCATCATCTTCCTCTATTGTTACAAACAAGCCAACAGAACATGCTAGGTAGTGCTGGCTAATGTCTGGAGAATTGTTTTACCTCCAGTTAAGTCCCGCCCGCAAAAAAAAAAAGTCATACTGTTTACTAACAGTAAAAGGGTCTATAAAGTTAAATTGTTTTAATGAAATAAAGCAAACTGGAACCACCGGTACTTTTATTGTGGAGCACCTGGCTCGTTTTGGGCAGGAGGCATTGATGTTTTTGCTGTGAACTTGAAGCTTGTGGTCAACAGTTCAATGTTGGATGTTGGCAGTTAGCAGAAAGTTACAGCGCCGCCATAAAACACAGGGATTGGTTAACTTTGAGCGGGAAACAAGCTAACAGCTCTCCAGTACATACATTAATATTTGCAAGTCGCACTGGTGCTCCATAGTTGCAAAAAGCGATTAATGGCCGCAGTCTGGAGCCCTGCAGATACAAAAACACGCCACACCTGCTCACACGCTATCACCAAGGAGAAAGTGGCATGGATGGGAGTTGGAGTGTGTGTGAGACGTATCATGTCTGTGAGTCTTTTTTCTATCTGTGTGTGTCTGTGAGAGAGAGAGAATAGAAACACAAAAAGAAGGCTCATGCTGGTGGCTTTAAAAAAATAATGTGACAATTTAAATGTTCAGGATATAGTCATTTTATACATCCCATGAGCAAGCCTTGATACAACGCATATACGCAATATATCACCCACACGTACTTACAGCAGAGATAAACATTTTATGGCCTGGTATAAAAAACAGTTTTGCTCTCTGTAGCTACTTTCTCTGTTCAAGACAGCTGTACTGGGGGTGAATTTTTATATCACTTACCTGTTTGTGGCTGCTTTGAGTGACGTGCTGTCTAGCGTCACCACAGTCTGTGAGTCAGATCCAGCCCTTGCTGCTCCACATCTCCACCCTCTCATGCAAATATGGTCACGTCTGGCTCACTAAGACCGAGAGTGTGACGGCCAAAATGATTAGCTCGAGGCTTCAAAACAGCAGTCACAGTGGCTTTGTCCATTATCTATACGGACTATGTTAAAAATAAAAAGGTCTGATTCTTTTTATAATTTCAATCAAATAAAAATATTCTTTTAAAATCCTCACAGAGGCTCAAACCAATGAATATTTGGCATTTTTGCTTCTGAAATTAACTTAAACAATAAATGAGTCATCAAAATGCATTTAATTAATTGCCTTAGAATGATAGCATTAACGCATGAATTATTTTTTGTGTGATTACTTTTTCTACTGAGAGAACATAGCTATAAAAGGGGAAAAAGCTGGGCACTGTAGTTTCTGCTCAGATGGGAGTAAATAGCGCATTTTGATGAGGGCTATTTTTAGCTGCTGATTAATCACATTTGGTGCTTTGGTAAGTATTTTCAGCAGCCAGACCATTTTGCCTCAAAATAAACCGCACTGCCCATCTTTATTGTAATAGAGTGAAACAGTGTGACTCAATAACATGTTTTTAACAGCTTTAGAGAACAATAGACGTCTAAAGCACAGAGAGACAACATCAGGCTGTGGCTTCACACACTGCAGTGTCCAAACACTAGATGCAAAACACTACATATGTCCTTTCACACAACACTGCAAAAACAACAGGTGCATAATTAAAACTGCATGAGAATGAGCATCGGAATGATGTATCACCCATTTAGTTTTTATAGCAACGCTCCGAGCTGCACTCTGTGTTTCGGCGGGTGAAAGGAAAACTCCTGCTCCTGTGATGGTGGCCTTAAGGATGTAATCACAGCAGAAATACTGTATACACACAGCTCAGAAGACACTACATCTCAGACCACTGTGGCTAACAATTCAGCTGGCTCCTAATCTCGGAGTTTGTCCCTCCTCCCTCTACAGGCTGGCAGATAAATATGCCATGGCTCCTGGAAACAGACGACAGGTGCCACAGCCAAGCCCAGATAAAACTGATGAGGAGGCATTATCTTTCTCCCACTGAGCAGAGTGCGACTGAGTGTACTGTCTTTTTCCCTCTTTCCTGTGAGGCACATGGTTGGTTGAGCAGGGACAGTCGCAGCATTAGGGGAACAGTATATGGGCTCAAAGTGAACTGACCGCACAGAGAAAACTCCTCAGATTCAAGTGCGTACTACAAATCATGACAGTGGGGGTTGTGGCAGCACGGAGAAAGCGTACAACCCCGGCTCTTTGTGATTAAAAGCAGCACAAAATTATTCAAATCTTAAGCAGCCAGTCGCCCTTGGTGAGTTTACCTATTAATGAAAGATGCAATGGTTACACTAATAAGAAGCTGCCTTTGCTTTGTTGACACTGTGACCCCATTAAGCTACTGCTTCCACACTGAACGTGTGGCCTTTGGCACATTTATTAAGCACTTACACAAAAGATTTGTAATTGCATTTTGATGCTGTGGTGTTACCATCTCAGTGCTGCATTCCTTGCCAGGTTTCCACTGAAAATAATTATGAATGACTGCACTTTTGCACCCAATTCTGTAACATAAAAATGGGTGCTGAATCCTTAGAACAAAACATAAGATATTACTGCACTTGAATTATTTATACAGACAAATATTGCAGGCAGATGTGACTTGTTAACATGCAAACTTGCAACTGTGTTTCAGCAGATTAAAACATTCTAAATCTCAGTGGGATTAACAGTTAGTGTAGTAACTGTAAACACTAATTAATTAAATGAAACACCAAAGCACAATTAAGAGACAAAATAACATCCATTACAAATGCCAGGGACAAGTACTGGGAGCAGGGACAGGCTAAATAATATCTGTAAATTAGGGGTGGGCGATACCACAAAATTTAGTTTCAGTCCAATTCTAAATAATACCAGTGCCAAGACCACAGATATAGAAATAGATATCAATGGTTTCATGTTTAAAGATGGCTAATTTTAAGTGGTGGAGAGGAATGTGTCATGCTTCACTACCCCTGTCCTTAGCTTAACCGCTATTTTGCTGGGAATTTAACTCACAGATCTGTAATGTTGCTCCCAAATAGTACATAGGACACAAACAAACAGAACTATGTGGGTATATGAGACCCTCAGAGAGAGGAAAAATCATAGGGAATCCCATCAGCTGGTTCAGAGCTTTGTCTGGATGATAGTCGGTTTTAAGGCTTATTTTGGAATGAGTCAGGGACAGTTTGACAATCTGCTTCAATGGTTGGGCCTAATTATGGTGGATAAAATGTTCAAAAGTAGCTGAGGTGACAAGTTGTTTAGGCATTTCTTGGAGCTTGCAAGGGTGACGTTAAAAATGAGCTAACGTTAGCTTCACACAAACGATGTACGCAACTCCTTGTTGATATTGCCACCACAGAAGACTCGTCTCTCAATTGATCTGATTGGATAATGGGAAAAAATACATGGTTTCATCTGCAGCAACGTAGTGCTCTTTTTATTTTAGGTTCATTAGGAGGGCTACTGGAGCATATACTGTCACAGCAAGAGGGGTTTCTGGTTCGAACCTGGGGTTTGCATGTTCTCCCCGTGTCATCATGGTACTCCGGCTTCCTCCCACAGTCCAAAGGCATGCAGGTTAACTGGTGACTCTAGATTGGTGGTAGGTGTGAATGTGATTGTGATTGTGGAATGGTTGTCTGTCTCTATGTGTCAGTCCTGTGATAGTCTGGCTACCTGTCCAGAGTGTACCCCACCTCTCGCCCACCGTGACCCCCAACAGGATAAGCGGTTGCAGAAATTAATGAATGTTCAATTATTCATTGCACCACACTCTTGGAGCACAGAGTGACTCTGGGCACAAACGAAGCAGCAGAACGTCAGGCACAGTGAAAGTGAACTTAACTGTTCATTGCGCTGGGTCCAATAGTTTGTTTTCACTCTCCTCTGTAACAGCTGCCCTTCTCATCCAGCAACCTCATCAGCTCTAAAGGGATCGACTGATCAAATATCCAACATGCAAGTCAAACTCCACAACAGTTTTGTGCTGCGTTCAGGGACCCGCAAGAACTCCAAATTTATAGAGGGGGTACAAAGAATGATACAAAGGGACACACGTACACACAAAAAGAAAGCCATGATGAACCGGTAAACTTTGCTGAAGGCATTTCTTTTCCCCGCTAACTTAATCACATGCATCTAAAACACAGGGCACTGTTTAAACGTAAATTACACCAGCTTATTGTAGGAAATCTCTAAATTACTTAAGTTATTGTTGCAGAGAGGCAAATAAAAGAGTGTTTCATAATTTAGGATGAGATGGATGCTTTTTTTTGGTACTGATCCCACAGACAGAAGTTTTAATACTCAAAACAAGACTTTGTATTGCTAGTATTGACGCTACGCCCCAACTGTGAATCAGTGTCATATATAATAATGTACTTTAACTACACTACAAAATCTTCAATAATGAATTCAATTGGTCTTGATCGTTTTTATTACACTGAAACTCATATCATCGAGGATTATAGATGTTGACTATGATTATCCTCCCTGCTGCTACATTTTCACAGCTCTAACTAGTGTTGGATGACTTTAGAATTTAAAGGCAAAAGTGTGTATATGTGTGTGACAGTGTGAGAGTTGAAATAGAGTGCACTGCGGTCACCAATGTCCAATCCCTCACCTGTCACCATGAAGGGAAGCGAAGCAGGAGAGTGTGTATGTGTGTGTATGTGTGTTTGATGTTTGATACAAACAGACAGACACAGCTGACCAACTGCCCCAGAGAGCAGATTCCTCTCTGCAAAAACCGTCGTAGGAGTATGTGGACACAGATCATCTCCTCACCGGGCTGCACACTCTCTGCATTTTGTTTCATTTGGGACTCGAGCCACGGCTGGAAGGAAAAAGATGCGCGTGGGCACATTTTATCCGCCAGGGCAAGATGCAATATTTGCAAAACTTTGATTATGAGCAACAGTGGCAGAACCACAAATATGCTCATACATCTGTTGGCAATGCATGCCATTAAAATACAGGAATGCTGTGTTTTTTTTGATAGCTTGAGGGCGAGCGGTGCATCCCCTCCAGCAAGTACAAGTGCATCTGTAGTGTAATGTTAACACTGGAGTTGCACAGGCAGCCTTAGCAGAGGATTGTGTTTATTTAAATAGAAATACTTGGCTGAAAAAAAAACAAGACATCATAAATATTCTTCCATTTCATCACTTGATAATACACTCACGCTGCAACTGGTAGTTTAGAGCACTAGAGAGTTGTTCTCTTAAAAACAAATTACACAAAAGACTGAGATTAAAAGACGTATGTATTTTTCCATCTAGAATGGTTCAAGGAACTGATAAAGAATCGGTCAGTGCCTCTACTCATCTTTTCTCTCCATGTGTGGAGGACGCTCCGCCACTTTTTTCCTCCAAGTGAGTAAACAGAATATTCACAGCCTGCATCAACCAATTAAAATTCATACAAATTTTTAAGGCATTTGAGGATCAGTCTTTACTGAAGCATGTGCAAGAGAGACAATACAAACAGAATGGTTGTCATATTGATATTAAAGGTGATGACTGATTCACAACATCAATTCATGCATTGACATGCAAAAAAACATTCCACATTAAAAGTTGCTGGTAGCTGTCCGCAGTAGCCTTTGAGCAGTAGTTAACTAAACTACTTATGCTCAGTCCATAGCTCCCCAACTGTTAACTACTAAAGATAAAAGGCAGCCAAACATACTTTCATTTTATAGTTAGAGTTGACTAATACATGCAAACCTGCCACCGTAGATAGAGGGGTTACATAACCGTCAAAACGGCACTTGCAAGCATACATGGGTGTCATACGTGTGCTCTGGTACTGGTACTACACCCTTATGTATGTGTAATCTATAAACTTGTTCTGTATATTAATTATCAAAAAATGAAGGTGATTGGAGTGAAAATTATACAACAGTAGTTCTAACTAAGCAATCTGAAAAGACCTGAAAAACTGATGATCAAAAAGCCACCTCCTGACCGCATCATTGTCGTGCCGCCAATGCTTATTTAAATGCTATTAAATATGTGTTGTTATTATTATAAGAAAAAATGACAATGATGGATGATGAAAGATTATGGCAGAATTTTTACGGCCCTGTCTGTCAAAATGACAGACAAAAAGAAAGTCTAACACAAATTCTGGGCTCTATGTGATGTAGTCATAATCTTTACTATTACTTATGTACAGGAGACAGTTGGCTTAGCTTACACACATCACACTAATTAACATGCTTTATCTTGTTGTTTCATATGTTGAAAAACACTGTTAAATTACGTTCTGGGAGGTTATGTACAAGACTAGAACTTGGTCAGGAACTGTAACGTCCTCATTATCCATGTGCAGAATTTTGCACTGGCATGACTTCATTTATAAAGCCATCATTAGAATGCTGTCCATTTCAGCACTGTCTCCTTCCCCTCAGTCTGTACAGAATTTGATTTAAAAAACAAAAAAAACAACAACCTTCTCCTACTTTGCCCCTTCAACCTGGAACATGCAAGAACTGAAGCTGTCAAACTTGCTTTGCCCGGAGGCCACTTTTGCAAAGTGACAGTAAACCAGGGCACAGTTAATAAACAAACAATAATATTTATCACTATATATAATAATTTAATCACCTGTTTTTAACCTTTTGACTTTTGCTGTCCTCACTCAACTTTGCCAAGAGGCAAATCCAATCGCAGCAGCTCCATGCAGGTCATGGTCCTAGAATTTGAGGACATTAGCTAAGGGATCCTCCTGTGGCACTTTTTTAAAGACAAGCTCTAATTTGATGCTTTTTTAATGCACACTGGCACCTTGTTTACATTCAAAAAAAATTTCCAGCGTGAATCAACTTATTTTCAATCTGAAAATGGTCTTCAGGGATTGCGGCATCTTATTGCAGGCCAAATATGGCCCGGGGGTGGCCTAAGTTAAGTCTCACTGCCCCAGCGGATTTTAAACTACTTCTTAAAAACCTGGGGAGAGTGTCTGTGGGGGGTTGTTCTTGTACATAGTTTGTAAACAACCACTTTGGCACTTTTTCCACTTATCATTTTCTAATATGTGTGCTATTTTGTCTGTGTATGAATTTCCTGTAGTAACTTTGTGTCGCATTTTTTTGTTGTGTCTTGACGAGGTCACTCTTCAGAATAAGACCCCATGTTTTAATAAGATAACCAGTTTAAATAAAGATTAAATAAAGAATAAAAAGCTTCTTGGAGTCTCCACAGTTAAAGAGTACCCGCCCGGCCGGGACGCTGTAAAACTAAGGTGAGCGCACCCACTAGGAGGCAGGGATCATTTCATTGGTCAACAGTAAATCTAGCATTCTATTGGTTGGGGGATTTTGACAGGATTGTTACACAAAAAAATCCAAGCACAGGGCAGAAATTCCACAAGCGCACAGAAACAGTTTGAGCGCGAGGAGAAAAGCCGAAGCTCGAGCAGGAAATCTGTGCGAGCAAATGGTATCTGAGTGCAAGCAACATGGTATCTGAGTGTGTGCACACAGTTTGAGCAGAAACAGAGTAGATCCAAGTGCAAGCAGAGGCTATTTGAGTGCGAGGGCAGGGTTTTTGAACGTGAAATCAATAAATAATGCTCTCAAACTGATAGACCACTCTCTTGAATAAAGATAGGGATAAAGCTCCATAGCATGGAGCCCACACTGTAACTAACTGCACTCCCTGATGCAATATCATCACATTTTTTGAAAAACCAAAAAGCAATTCTATACAGAAAGCAGACAGAGGGGTCTACAGTCTGTGTTTGAAGGATATATCCAGGATGTCAAACTGACTCAGCAGCAACAACAGGTTAAAAAGACAAAGATAGTTAGAAGCTAAAGCCGAACTATAGGCTACAGATCACAGTGTAAAAGTGAACCACCACATCACTGCTGATCGACACAGAAGACAATGAATATAAAGGGAAACTTTGCTGATATTGAACCAGCTGTGTGGCATCGCAGTGTGTGCAGATGAACACTGTTTGGCTTCCCTCCATACCACCACCAGCAGTCGGACCTCTGCCGTCGAACTATTCGGGAGCTCCGAGGAAAGGCAAACAACGTTCATCTGCACACACCGTGATGCAATACAGCTGGTTGAATATCAGCAAAGTTTCCCTGCTTCCCTTCACTGGTTCCTGTACAGCAGGGTCGGTCTTTATTCACTGTTATAATCATTAACAAGCAAAAGCAGCATGTGTATACATTCAATAGGCTATATCTTCAGTAGCTAGCTAGCTAACTCTACACTTTTCAGGGTCTGATTTTGATTTTGGAACAGGGAAGAAACGTATATCTTTTTCCAACCTCTGCAGGTAACGTGTATCATTAATACACGACGTGCCCCAGGCACAACATTTAGCTCCAAACCCACAAAACCAGCCTGAAAATGAAGGAAATCTGAAACGATTGCATTAGAGTCAATGGAGCACAGCTGTGTTGTTGTCGGACCCTGGTCTGAGCCAGCCTGATACTATGCTATGATTGGTCCGTCTGCATCTGGGGCAGGACTTAGCAAAGGGTCATTTGTCGTTTCCCTTTTTCCTTTAATCCAGCTTTCATCCAAAAGATTTTGCAAATATCATTTGTCATATAATTTAATACTGTTTTGTAGCATTCGACAGATGTGCAGTTTTCATAGTATTGTTGAAAATAACTTTAGTGGCTCACTGACCACTCATGGTACAATGTGCAACTGAAGTTTAAGAAATGACTGATTCAGTATGGAACTGTGCAAGTCTAACAAATGATGTTGTGTGTGAATTATTAATAACTTTTGCAAGTTAAATTCGCCTTGACATTCAATCATCCGCTCAATCAATCCAAACTGAACACCACAGACAGCTATGGCCAGTCAGAAAAGAGCACCAGGAAAGCAGCAGCAGCTTGTTCCAGCTCCGTGTCAGTTCTGGTTGTGTGTTGTGGCAGCCAGAGAGCTGTTGCGTGTGTTTTTTGGTTTTCTCGTGGCATTAGCAGTCAGGTAGTGTCTGTTCCCTCAAGCAACTAGTCATGAAGTGTGGAGAAAGTTTGAGCGGCCTCAGCAGCAGGCTGGAAGAAAGAGCAGTCTGCAACATTTCACTTTGTCCTAAAACTACTGTAACTAAAGTTTTCCACAGGTGTCTGGTGAGGATTGAAGTATATTTAGAAGTGAGTGGGTAGACTGTAATTACACACTGCATAGACAGGTGAGGAGGGAGGGGAGCAGGGCTGGGGAGGGGGGTTAAACACTAAAAAACTCTTTTACACTCACATACATGCACAAACATACACACACACACACACACACACGTCTGATTGGCAAGGCTTATCGCAAAAGTTTCCATGGTAACTAGACACAGCTGCCTCTATAAAAAGGGAGGAGGTTGAAAAAGGTGATGGAGGGAGAGGGAGGAGTGGGGGTTGAAGCGCAAATGAACGAATGACAGAGAAAAAAGATAAGTGGCTGAACATATTTTTAATTCAAACCCTGTAATTTTGCCTCAGGTGGTGACGCATGTACTAAAAGCAGTGATTGAGTTAAGGAAGCAAGGGGGGCAGGTTGGCAGTCAGGTGCTATCTAACTAGCTGGGGGAACACAGCTCACAGCAGACAGATGATGATTGAGCCGACGGGAGTGATTATGACAATTAAGGCTCCCGCTGATTAAAAATAATTGTACATCAAATTCCTGCCTGTCTTGGCTGGGTGGCCGTCAAATTATACTCAAGGTAAAAATGAACATATTCCTATGCATATTCTGCAGTAACGATACGAGCTAGAAAGCCTTCATTGTCTGAACAGCGGAAACATAATGCATTAAGTCAAGCTTTAAGCCCGTATGTGCATTATGCCTGGAAAAATACACCTCATTTGCATCACTTTTGTTCCCCTGTGTATACATCATTCTCAGTCAATGTGAGATAAGGTGCATACGCCGATTTGTTAATTGACACAGGCACATCAACACGCCGCTGATTATCGACATTAAGCTAAAGCAGCCTTTGTGCTTTTATACACCGCAATTTTGCTGCTCGCCATGGCAGCCTATACACTCTGGTACTCGTGAGGTTAGCGTTAGACCTTGGGTGAGACATTGACGAGCTGTTCAATGGCAGGCCAAAAGGACGTTCTCACCAAGATGAGATCAGGTTGGAGGTTTTTTCTGGTCCCTGCTGTCAGAATATTTGACATGCTATATTGATTCAGTCGTGTTTAGAATAATGTTTGAGTAAACATACCCTCTCTGAAATTATTCTGGTGGCATAAAATCATGTTTGTAGAAAAATGAGACAATCCTACTGTGGACACTTAAAAAAAATCTGTGTTTTGCTTTCAGCTCATTTCCTCTCAGTGTCCTTGGGCAGGATTCAGTACTTTCAGACAGTACGCCTCCATTGTTTTCAATGTAAACACAGCAGCAGCAGTGTCTCCCCGATAGCTGGCAACAGCAGCAGCAAGAACTGAGAGAGTGGCTTCTCATTAACACACTTACCAGGTGTTTTAGTTTATGATGGGTTAACTTTTTTCAGCTTGCTGCAATGTCTCACCTGTGGGTCATGGCTACTGCAGGAACCACACTGAGACAAACAATGCAGAGATAATTGCTCTGGTATTTGAGTTCCCTGAATTATACACCTCTTTAACAGCAGTGTAGCCTAGGATCCAGATCAATCTGCAAGCTCATGTTGTATTTGGTCTTACAGATGCGGCTGGTCCTCCTCCCTTCAAAAAGATTTCCACAGGACTGGTCTGATACAATGACAACTTGTGGAGCCTTTGCCCTTCACGCAAACTGTTTGATGTTATTTTTGGCTTGCTCGCTCTCGCACCAGGGACACTACCATATACTAAGACAAGCGAAAACCTAGCTTAGTGAGAAGGAGCACCGCTGAGGCATTTTTCGAACCAACCAAGATGGCTGCAGCTGATGTGGGACTTTCTGCTAAAGTTCTCTTTTCAATTTCTTAAAAAAACAGCAACACTTGTTCACAGCTCATTTCTGCATGTCGTACACCTCTTCCAGCACCTCCAGCATATGAAGCTCAGAATTCTGTCCAGATAAACTACACCCAACAACATTCAGGGAGCCTGTTGAGCCTTGACCAAACTAATGCTTGCTGTTGACCTGAAAATAGGTCAGAGGTGCAGGAAGCTTTACCAAAACAGAACCAAGGCAAGACATTTTTCAAACAAGCAATACCTTGCTTAGCCTGTTCTCTCACACATGGAGCAGGTCACATCATCATCGGGAGCCCTCCTGGGAGATCCCGAGGCATTCCAAGTCCAGACGAGGTATGTAATCCCTCCAGCGTGGGACTCCTACTAGTGGGCGCCCAGGAAGCATTCTGATCAGATGCCCAAAGCACCTCAACTAACCCTTTCGACGCAAAGGGGCAGCAGGTCTACTCCAAGCTCCCTCCAGATGCCCTAGCTCCCTACCCTATCTCTAAGGCTGAGCCCAGCCACCCTTCTGAGAAAACTCATTTTGGCTGCTTGTATCCACGATCTCATTCTTTCAGTCATTACTCAGAGCTCATGACCATAGGTGAGGGTTGGGACGTAAATGGACCAGTAAATCGAAAGCTTTGCCATCCAGCTCAGCTCTCTCTTCACCATAACTGTCCAGCACAGTGCTCGCATCACTGCAGATGCTAAGCCAAACCACCAATCTATCTCACGCTTGGGGCAGTAACTCACTCCCAACCCGGAGAGGGCAATCCACTGTTTTCCAGCAGAGAACCATGGCCTGACTCTCATCCTGACTACTTCACACTCATCTGTAACCCCCTCAATACATGCTGGAGGTCATGGTGTGATGAAGCCAACAGAACCACATCATCTTCAAAAGGCAGGGATGCAATTCTGAGGTCCCCAAACTGACCTCTTTCTCCCCCCGGCTGCGCCTTGAGATCCTCATTCATCTTCTAACCGCTTCATCCTCTTGAGGATCGCAGGGGGGCTGGAGCCTATCCCAGCTGACATCGGGCGAGAGGCAGGGTACACCCTGGACAGGTCACCAGACTATCGCAGGGCTGACACATAGAGACAGACAACCATTCACACTCACATTCACACCTATGGACAATTTAGAGTTATCAATTAACCTGCATGTCTTTGGACTGTGGGAGGAAGCCGGAGTGCCCGGAGAGAACCCACGCTGACACGGGGAGAACATGCAAACTCCGCACAGAAGGGCTCCCACGCCCGGGATCGAACCGGCAACCCTCTTGCTGTGAGGTGAGAGTGCTAACCACCACACCACCATGCCGCCCCGCCTTGAAATCCTGTCCATGAAAATCACAAACAGGATCGGAGACAAGGGACAAACCTGGCGGAATATCCACTGAGAACATGTCTGACTTTGTGCCAAGAATGTGGACACAGCTCTCACTTTGGTTATAAGGACAGGATGGCTCCTGGCAGTGACCCTGTTACCCCGTATTCCCGCAGTGCCACCACTCTCATTTCATAACAATAGTCTTGGAGCAACATTAGCTTTGGTCCAGTCTAGGCCAATAAACAATACTTCTGATATTAGTTAGCTAACTTGCTAATTAGGTATGACACATTACTAACCACTTCCTCTGTTTTAAGACACAGCCTGCTCTTTTTAGCAATTTAATGAGATTAGAGTAGGACATCCTATGGTGCATGGTACAGGCCGAAAAGGTATTAATGCTACAACTACTTTTCGGTGTTTATTTGTGCTAACAGCTAAGACAAATGTTGTGGAGTGCAACACAAATTGTTGCTTTTTCTTGACTGAACAGATATCAATCTTTAAACATGTGCCAAAAACTTCAGGAACAAGTTTCAGCTTTTCAGAAACACAGATGAAACAAACCGTCTACAAGAAAAATCAGCTAAACAGAAGCAAGTGGAAAGAAGCTAACGAGCAGGACTTAAGCTCTCTATATGTTTACTTCTTTATTTACCAACCCACAAATTATCTACACACTGCCCCTAGTTATGAAC
Source organism: Epinephelus moara (assembly GCF_006386435.1). NCBI lineage: Eukaryota > Metazoa > Chordata > Actinopteri > Perciformes > Serranidae > Epinephelus > Epinephelus moara. Next base: position 15,590,766 of record NC_065517.1, read on the forward strand.
TGTTGCAGTGAATGCATGTTTTCATACCTTGACTTTTGCTAGACATGTGACGTCTGTGCTAAATTTAACAAACTGCGCTATGCTGCCTATTATGTAAACAGGGTGAAACAAAAGGAACAGATCTTTGGATTTAATGTTAATCAGTGTTAACAATTCAGAGCATATGTGAAAGCATAACATCCCACATACGGCGATAGGTAGGTGATAGATGTGTGTTTCATTGTGTTTCTCTGCCTCTTTTGCTGCTGCTGCTGTTCAGAATCAGGTCAGATGAGTCACCAGCAGCATAGGCCCAAAGCTACAATCTCTCGCTCTCTAATCCACTCTCAGCCTGATGTGATAATGTGATCTCATTCAGCTTGCTCTTCTGTTGTCGGCTAATGTCTCACAGTTTGTGCGTTTGTCTACTGCATGGCCATTTGTTGGGGTGATGCAGGTTTTCAAAGGTTGTCATCATTGTGCAATTGAAGATGACTGTAGTGGGTATTCGATGTGACTAACCTTGACCATTTTCCTGCCAAAAAATTGAGAAAAGCATCTGGAACATCATTTATGTCAGCGATCCAACTCGATTATAAACAGAAACACTAACTGTCTGGTCGCATTAAAAGAATTCTGCTTCTACTGCAGATCGACTCTAGTCTTCTCTCTTATATACATCTTGTCCCCGTGTTGTTAAGCTTTCCACATTTTCTACTGCACGATTCTTGAATTGGGGATGCCATTTTTCTGTATTAAAGTATTTTAGTATTTTAAGGATCTGCATTCGTAACCATCACGGGTATTTTGCTTGAAGAATAAAAACTAAAACAGTTGATTTCTCTGCAAAAATTTAATCTGCAACTTTTTTATTACATTAATGAATTGTTTGAGTGACTTTTCAAGCAGAAATACCAAACATTTCTCTGATTCTAGCTTTTCAGATGTGATGATTTGCCTCTTTTCTTTGTTACAAACGTATGATTGTTATTGAATGTCCTCATACCAATACCAGTAATATGAAGCTGACTACTGAAAATGTTGAAGCCATCAGATACCATAATTGGCAATATAATGAGTGGAGGAGTGTTTTATTTCCTTGAAATATTCATAGATCGGGCAAAATCAGAGTGCATTTTCAAATGGTTCAAGGTGGTTTTCCCACTTTCTTTGTGCAGCTGAATGTATGTGAGACCTTGGAGTGCCAAACCTCTTTTCATTCAGAAAAAGGAAGGACTTTCAAGTCAATACAATCTCACAAGAAGAAGGACATATCAGAGAGCATTTGTGAGGCTCCACGGCACAATGCAATTTTCTGCTGCTAGGTCCGCTTTAATCACAACAATAACCAAAGACAGAGTTCTATGACTATCAATATAATATATAATATAATATAATATAATATCTTCAATTAGTAGCCCGGGGATATTATTTGCTTAAATCACTTAACTCAACAGGCCTATATTTGGGACAGGTATCCTTATGGGACAGGCCTTTAATTCCTTTCATACAAAACTGTTGCTCAGCAAAGATGGGAAGTACACTGAAATTTTTGAATATAATATAACCAGTATTTATATTACCTGTTTAAAAATAAGTCTTCACATAACATATCAAGTATGTGTTATGTTATGGCACTCGTCTTACGTCACCTAAGGACAATGGCTACAACACAACATAATACAACACAATAGCACTGCAATTTTATCCTTAACAATATTCATAACTTGGATTAATTTTTATGAAAAAAACTTTTGATTCTTTCGAAAAATGGACCCTTACAGACTAAAGGAATAAGAATCACTTACAGGGTAATCAAGGAATGGACACATATTCTGACTTTATGTCACCACTTGTTTCTTCGTCAGGCCGGTACATCTGAATGAATTACGGTCTACTCCGGTGCTCATGGTTTTAGTAAAAGGAAATGAACTGAGCTAACGATGTGTAGCATCTCTACATTGACACAAGAGCTCCTATAAAATGAACTGCTTGCAGCCAGACAGACATTTATTTGTCAAAATGTATAGCCACACCGAGCTAGTAAAAGAGACTGGGCGTTTAATTGGGACTAGGCTTTTAATTAAAGTTTTAGGGTATGTAAAGTACCGAGGGATCATGGGAGTTGTTTGCTTTATTACGAAACAGCCACTACGGCCATTTTATTTTTAGATTAGGATTCCTTCAGTATTCATTGTTGAGGAGGTTTTTACCAGGAGCTGAGTTATTTGCAGAGGTCTCCGCCTCTTCCAAAAGGACAAATAACTTAAAACTGGTAAAAACACTGAATAAAGCAGTTTCACTTTAAAATCTGTGGCTGACACAAGACATCCAGGGAGGTCTGAGGGGACTGAGAGCTCAGCTGCCACCAATGCTAACTCAGCTTTTTTCTTTGATAACTTGAGATCAAGACACCCGACAATCTGACAATCCTTCACCTGGGTAAAAGATGTAGTGAAAACAACCAAGATAAAAAAGTGACAGTGACGTGATTTGAAACAGTTAGAAAGCAGTCAGTTGGGAACAATTTACTGTCCTGTCATCCAGTCGACAGTCAGAGCTTAAACGGAAAACTCTGGCAGGGATCTCTAAACCTCCGCAGATAAAACCATTACTGCCTGTCCCTGCATGGCGAGATAACACTAGGGTTTATGCTGGTAAAGTTTTGTTTGCTGATAACAGACCAACAATTTCATAACCCCTGATATATTCAGTCCCAATGTTTTCAGTGCCAACATTTTCAAAATTCTTTCTTTCTATAATATCTGCACATGGAAGCTATGGTTAGAAAAAACACGGCAAATAAAATAAAGGTCAAGGTTCGGCAACTACAGAACTTGGTCAAGGTCAAAGAAAAAATGGTTGAGCATTAATTGCAGGTCTGCGCAGGGACTCAAACTATGGTCTTCTGTATGGAAGTTGGACGTGGGATGTTCATCCACCACCCCGACCTCCACCTCTTCCTGCACTGGCTTAACTCTGCTATAATACGCAATTCCTGGGGATACTAGGCTGCTTTTGTCAATGCAATTTGCAATGCCAATTTCCCCACCCACAGTGGTTCAGTTATGATGTGATCTCATTCTAAGTTGGATCCTCACACCCTCCAGCTCTTCACCTCCTACCACCAACAGGAATATTTAAATTTTAGATGAACAATAGCATTGTCTGTTGTTGGCAAAACACCCGGTGACACTCTCTGTTAAAGACTCCTCGTTTCTGTTTTTCTATCTGTCTTTTTCTGTGTGTGTGTGTGTGTGTGTGTGCGTGTGCGTGTTTGTGTGTGTGTCGGTCCAGGTGGTGGCCGGCTTGTCCAGTCGACCATCTCTCTCCAGCTGTCTCCCTCACTGCATGGGCTAACCCTGACTGACACTGACCCTGCCCACAGGCTAAACACAGCACAGCAGTTTCAAATACATCCAACATTGTGATTGCGTACACAGACACAGACAGACAGACAGACAGACAGACAGACAGACAATGGTATGGTTCTGGCAATGACAGCTTGATCTAATCTGACCTCAGCCTCAGATGCCTGCTTTTAGGTGTTTGTGTGTGTGGATAAATGTCCACAGCTGTTGAATGATGAGGCATACTCCATCACCTGCTTCTCAGTCAGTCTCCTGTGAAATAGAGGATGACTGTCCCCTAAGAGACACACACACACACACACACACACACACACACACAGATTGGATTTTGCTGCTTACTCATGCCTCAGCGTATCTTATCTGTATCCTGTCTTAATCTTTCTCTCCTTGTCCCTCTCCTCGTCCCTAATGTCTCCTTCTTGTCTTAGAAGTTGTCAGCTGTGTCTGCAGGGTGTGCTGTCTCAGTAGAATGACTGCAGTGGAACATTAAGCATCGTACTGTAAGTCTTTTCCTCACACACACACTCTACCTTGCAAGGTCGGACATGCACAGCAGGCGTGACACTGGCCTTCCACTACAAGTCAGATTCCAGTAATCACATATTGCCTGCACTGGACATACATACATTATCATGAACACAAAAATATACTACTTTATATGTCTTTTAACATTTCAGTCTTGTGATGACCCAGAAGAAAATTCTGGAGAGTATCTGGATTTTGGAAGCCTTTGTGTGACAGAAACTAGAAAAACATGAATAAAACTCATGCAATTGATAGCTTCATTACAGAAGCTGTAACACGTACTGGTTAAATCCTGCTGTGGAATACAAACTTGGGGCTCTGTAGATGCTTGAAGGGTTTAAATAAAGTCATGCATCTTCTTTGAAACTCACTGTGTTTTATTGTAAGACTGAGTGGTTACATTTGTTGCAGATTAAGAACAAAGGAAACTCAATACTAAAAACTTATCAATGCAATTTACAAAAATGTCAGTAAAACTGCCAGTGTTGGCATGGTAACAATTGCAATATAATATAAATCAGTAGTATTGTGATATATGTATTACATATTTGCTGTTTCTGTTAGATTATTAGTCTTTCAAAGAAACCAATCATATGCCAAAATTGGTACTAGATTTAAATGTCTTTTTTTTTTTCACTGTAAGAAGTAGTATATCCGGAAAAAAAAACTTTAAATGATGGTTTGTAATAACATAATAACATAATGTACAGTATATAAAACATAATGTGCACATTTGTACAATTCAGTAGAAACTACTACACTGTCCATGGCAAAACATACATTTCAGGCTTGTTAGAGGAGTCCTCTTGTTTTAGCCCACTTACGTAATGTTAAAGGTTGCCTGTCTTAATTTACATGTTCATCTACTGTTAGAGATCTTGCCTTTTCACCGTGGTAGCTATCCCTTTCTCCCTTTTCACAAAGAGATCCCACGACACGGCTGCAACGAAGACCCTCCATTACATCACCTTTGCTTCGTTATGCAGAACCAAACAACGCAGCATAATGACGCCCCAGTGTGTGATTTTAGACGGGCATGACATGTAACACCATTGTAGAAAACAAGTGTCACACACTCTGGCTCCATATGCATCTCTTTTATTTTGATGACATTTCAGCCTTTGGGCCTTCTTCAAGATCTTGAAGAGAATTGCATATGGAGTCAGAGTGTGCAACATTTATTTTCTACAATCAAGTGTACTGCCAATGATCAGTGCCTCATTAAAATTCTGCAGTTGACCTTGATTCCTGCCCGGAAGGTAATAAGTGTCTTAACCTCACTGCCTCCCCAACTTAAGGACATTTTGGGCTGCTTATCTTCTTTGAGTTAGCTGCTAACTGCTTCTAGCTGCTTTTTAAAATCAGCCAGTGGTGGGCTGCACATATAATACATAGTCAAAATGTCACACCCATCCTACCGGCTATCCCTTTTACACAGATTCAGCACTGTAATTACATCCTCTGATGGCTTAAATTTGAGAAAACTATGCCCCCCCAATTTCGCAATGGACCTTTAATAAAGAACAGTGAAGCACAATTATGGCGCAACATTCCTGCCTTATTAGTATAAGTATTTATTCATGTAGTGTTGGAATGATCCCCCCCGCAAACACTGATTCGTGTTTGGTGAGATGACAATTAAAGCCTGATTTGAGTTGACTTGATTTACAGGCAGTGTAAAAGGTAATCTCCATAAAATATCAAGGCCATTTTTTGCAATGTTGAAAATGTTGCTAAAAGTAACTTGCCGAATTGGCCAAAAAATAGACAAAATCTGATATTCCTATTTGGTTATGCATCCACTAATTACTTCTCAATTGAGTCTAGCTGGTTTCAATTTGAAAGAAAGAATTATTTTTGTACTTATAGCAAAGTATTATTCGATATAAATAACACAGACATAACATCTTGTTTCTTCATTTCAGTTTTACAGTTTAGATGACTTAATCATGTTGTTACTCGTTTTAGTTGATTAAGTGTAAAATATGATATCCAACACGTACATAAAGTATAGGTACAGAGTGCACCACTACCAGAGACCACAGAGATGAAGCAAACGGCAGAGATAACTGGTTCAGTGGGTGATCTCTCCCATACTGTGTTGTCTGATTTACTGCCTTTTCCTTGTCCTTTGCCAGCAGCAGGTCAGGTGCTGGAGCGTGAAAATCATTAAAGGTGTGATCACTTTCTGTCGAGTCATGCTATAGCTCACAGCTACAGTCCTAGAGGTCATTCTCTCCAACTATCAAGTCTACTGTCTCATATGTCTTCAATTAAAACACATTCATTATAGCTCGGGTGTGATGCTACAACTCTGGTCTGACTCTGGATGTAGTCTAATGGAGATGTTGGTTTCAGCGATCGTCACAGAGAAAAGGCTGTTACGAGTCTGCGTAGCGCAAGATGTGATGTATGAATGGAATGATCATTATGGAGAAAGTGTTAAGAATAGCACAGCAGCCCTCTGGGAGAAGCATAGCTTGCTCTCTCTCCCTGTCTATTCCTCTCTGTTTTGCTCACACTCACAGTCACAGCACACTGAATTCCATTAGCGGTGGCATCAGTGTCTGTAGCACTTGTAGCCCGCAGCCTCTCTGTTTTGCGTGTGTGGGCGTGTGTGTGCGTCTGTGTGATCTCATCATTTGTTGTATTTTAGACGCAATAGGAATGAGTGAACCCTATTTAAACATTGCATGAAAACGTCAAGCCTGAGAGGAAGCTGGTGCACATGTACGCTCGTAATCGCTCCATCAAGGCGCAAAAAAACATGCTCATCACTTGGCAGCAATATTAAGGACAAGATGCTGTGCGCATGTGTGTGTGTCCGCGTCTGTTAAATGGGGTGATAAAAAAAAAGAACAAGGGCAGAATGTCATGGCTCACCTGCAGAGCTGTCATACAAACAAGTACACAGATAAAAAAGCAACTGAGAGGAGGAGGAAAGCAGAGCTGTGCTGTTAATATGAGCCGGTCGAACATTCTGCTGAAGTGGTAATGAGCTGCGAATCCACAGCTGACTGTCCACATATCATGTTGACTGAAAAGCTAGCAGTATTAACACCAAGAGGGTTTGCACAGTGGCACAGTCTGTGCTCAGACTGGCAGCCCCAAATCTGAATTTTGGCAAATTCATGTTGGATTCAGACTGCTGTAATTAAATCCACCCAGCTCGCTGTTAATGTTTTGAAATTAAACTGTGAAGCGTGAAGAGTTTGTGTAACACTAAGTTGGTGTATACAGAATGCCGCAGGACCGGCAGGTCTGACTGACTACTGTGCTAAAACCATGTTTCTGGGGGGTTTGGGATCAACATGTTAATATATTTGAGCTGCAACTGAGGGTTGTTTTCATTTTCAATTAACATGTCACCTATTCCCTTGACTCGTCAAATACCAAGGCGTTCAATGGCCCAAAATGTCGAACTATGACACTCTAGGTACCCCTCTAGCATCAGTTTTGGACGATCAGGGATGGCGTGTCAATTTACACCCGACACATGCATTATCTTTTCAAAATAAACTTCCATGTTCACAAAAAACATGGTTCCCACACAATTTTACCAAGAAGTTTTCAACATTTTCCCATAGCTTTTCCATAAATTTTACCCAATTTCCATGACTTTATTTAGGAGTTTAAAATAGGTGGGACTATAAAGCGATACAGCCATATATTACAAAACAGTTCACAGGCATTTGCCGCTACGCAAACTGCTAGCACTTGCTAACTTAGCTCGCTCGTTTGACATTCCCATCACCAACTAGCTGCCTATGCCAATGGACCAGACCGCCACATATGTGTACTTCACAAAACATCAAGGCCACACTCTTTTTTTTTTTTGGGGGGGGGGGGTAGAAAACCAAAGTTCTTACAGATGTCAGTGCAATTTGAGGTGTGTTTGCACTGTAATTTTGACAAGTCTGTATACATTTTTTTCTTGTTAAACTTACGTCCCACTTAAGCTAACGTTAGCTATCCATCAGTAGTAACTGTCACCAGCATCATTTACCCACTCACCACACCGACAATGAATATTCACAAAACTTATGAGCCACAAATCCTAGTGTGAAAGCCGTGGCTAACCCGCTATCCAACAGTTTTTCAGCATTTTCCTGTTTCTCTTCAAATGTCACAGCACGTTTCTTTCCTCCAAAATGGGGTGTGGTCTTGGTGATGACAAGATGCTTGTCTAGTCTATGTGTATCACATGATACTGGTGACATTTCAATGGTCACGCAGTCCAGATTTTTATTTAGTAATACAAGGAACGTATTACGCATAACATTAGACATGTTTTGGGATTTTTATTAACATATTTTAAATAATAATTGAAACAACAAATAGGCCTATTTAAAACTTTTCCAAAACATTCCTTGATTGAAAACCATTCCCAGGCCTTCAAAACAGTTTTCCTAATTGTATAACTTTTCCAGGAATTTAATAATAATGGGAACCTTGAAAAAATATTACATTTCTGCATGTTAAATGCATACAGTTTCCTTTCAAAATAAACGTCTGAGGTAGGTTTACTTCATTTTTCATTTTTATGTTTAGGCACAAAAGTAGGTGGTTAAGTCAAGAAAAAACTTTACTTTTTGGGCTAAAATAATACTCGCAAAGACAATATAAGGTCACATTCGTCATGTAACATACTACACTATGTAGTTAAAATAACTCATCGTTCATTTCTGATTTAACATAGGACAAGAACAGCTGTCTCCTGGGTTAAAGTTCCATCTTTGACCCATCCATCCCACCTGCCACCTGCAATACTCCTAGCTCTTCATACTACACAGCAGGTTTGCAGCAATATACAGGTACACTTATCCTAGCGTGTACATTTGCTTATCTACGATCTCGAAAAACAACGTAACTAGATGTTGAATCTCCCCTTTATTTTACTATGTTACTTTCAAAGGGGAGACTTTTTACACATACTTCCATAACAAAATTGTTTCAAGTTCCAATTACAGTAATAAAACATTTGTTCAACCAACAATAAGACCTCTGTTTCACTCTTTTATGGGTAATTTTGATTGATAATATATAAATTCTATAATACTGTGACACTGTGAAACTGCAATATTTTCTGAGATGATTGTGCCGTGAAAATCTCATACCATTTGCAGCTGCCCAAAGCATCAGCAAATGCGCCTGGTGTGTCTCATACAGACGCTGAAGGATGCCTTGGTGAGGGGCCAACCAAGCATCAGTATCTGACAAATTGGGGGTGAGGAGTTGTTGACCTGTATTGTCAATAAAATGTCGGAAAATTTTGAAAAATGCCTGATAGAATTTCCTAAATGATGACTTCAAAGTGCTTTATTTACCCCAACGAACCGTTCAAAAATCAAAGCTATGGAGTTTATTACCACAAGACAAATAAAAGCAGCACATCCTCATGACTGAGAGGCTACAACTAGTTAATGTTTGGCATTTCTGCTTGAAAAATTACTTTAATCAAATGGCTGATAAATATTTCAGTTCAGCTGATCAATCGAATGTTTCAGGTCCAAAGGAGTGCAAATATAATAATATATGCATTTGTGTCATATTTGAAGAAACCCCTAGTTAATACTAAAGCCACAACTATCCATGTCAGACTTTTCATTTAATTTAGATAATTTGTTCTTGATGGTAAAAGTACCATAACCTGTAGTTTTTCACCTGACAGCCAACACATGAAAACTCTTCGCCAGGTGATGATAAAAATCTATTCTCTACCAAAAGAAACAATAAAGCTGAAACTACATCAAACATTCTTACTGGTGTCCTGCTGATATCATTTATACCCCCCTCGTCTTTCAGTTTACCCTTCCTCTACCCCCTCGTGTCCACTCTTCACACCACTGACAAACCAAGACGTGTGTAATACTACAAACTACACTATTCATTCTTTACATTCAGAGCACTGACTGACCGGCTTTAGCACAGAACATGAGCGGTTCCACTGTGATCCCTGCTTGTAATTAAATGAGTTTTCAGTTTTAAGCTGCCATGAGCACACTGTATAATAACCACTCCCAGCTACAATTTCAGCATGGAAAGACAAAAATTAAAAAGCTAAACTCAGCTACAGCTGTGTGAGACAGATAATTTGCTTTTGGATTTAACATTATTGAACATTCATTACTGTTGAATGTGAAAGCTGTGTGAAGGTGTTTATCTTTCATTTCCCCAAGATCAGTTTCTGATTACAAGCAGAAAACTGCTGAACTTTTCATTTCTAAAATACAAACTTTTTAGGCCATCCTCCAAACTTGGCACAAAGTTATTAGAAGCATTGTGAAAGTTATTCATCTATGTATATTAGCTATGAAGTTGAGACAAGTGCAATAAGTGAGTTTTGGATGCCCTCTATGGCACTGGAGGGTATAATATGAATGTAAAATGTATTATGTACATAAAATCTTCTTATTTCTTTTTTTCCCCATTTTATTTTATAAAAAAAAATAGAAATAGTACTATTACTATTATTAATTAAATTGTTTGCCTTGGACAATCTTAGACTTCCCATGCAACTAAAACCTTAGAAAGACTTCAACAGAGCTACAAAATGCCATTAATTATGACTCAATTTATTCTAAATTACATAATTTATCAATTTAACTAATGGGCATTAAGAACCAGCGACAAAATCTGGCACAAACTATGACATAATTATGACACAGTCTGTCACCGAGTGACTAAGTTTTCTGTTTGTGTCGGTTAGAAACAACAGCTCACATACTACCAGTTGCACTTGGTTCCTGGCGTCTTTCTCATCCCGGCTAGCAGCACTGCTATCCAGTCAGCATGAGTCTTTGCATCTTTAGTAACACTTCCTCGGGATGTCATGACATTCTCAGTAATCCTTAAAGTCCTCTGCACAGACACAATTGTTTTTAAAGCAGTCCGTAATGCAGAGGCAGAGAGATGAAAACAAAACTTAGTTGTAGTTCCTCTGACATCAGTCGACATCCGAATAATCAACGGATGGCACAGCTGGCTGCAGCGCCATGGCTGATTGGGCTGTAGGCAGAAGTGTATGTCATGCAAGTGTTTTGGAAACACAAAGAGCAGTGAGGCGGCAGAAATTTTCTACCCTGTGTGATTCAGGTTTTGGTTTGTCAGCTCCTCTGGGCAAGGAGGTGCCCATATCAACAACATAATCTAATTTGGACAAATGGGGTGAATGTACGGCTCCCTGGTCACTGAAGTTCGGATGCTCTCTTTTGTTGCAGCCCTACGGTTTTGATTAGGCTGATTAGACAGGCTGATTTTCACATGAAATTCTTGCCCGAGGCTGCTCAATTATAGATAAATGGGCTACAACCTCAAAGTTGGAACAATGTTTTTTAAAAGTTCTGGGAAGGCATATTCATTTAGGCAGCTCTGTTGGCATTACAGCTATTCAAAATGATAAACACTTAAGTTTTATGCTTTACTGTACACCTAGCCAAACTGGGCTGCCTCTAATGCTGCAACATGCACTATAAAGAATAAAAAAAATCAAGGGACAAGGAACAAAAATGAATAAAAGGACCATCTAACTTACTGTAAGGCACAAAGAGGCACAGAGAAGCAAGGTATGCATTTGTGGAGAATGAGCCTTATTGATTGGACATAAACCAGCACTCAGAGAACTGATTGGTTTAAAAGGAGGAATGCTGAGTCATGGCGTTGTCAAACAGTCAGCCACTCGGGGTAAAGACAGGTCAGAGGGTTGTGTGGATATATTTAGGGTAATGGTCTGCAATACCCCAGTGAATTATAACAAGCCCTTTTGAAGTTGCAGTTCGTATCAGTGTTTCCTCCCCTTCTACTATCATCCTACTAATAGAGTCAATTTAGGGTCAGGGATTTCCCATCGTACTTTGTGATTAAAACATCCAAAAATGCTGATGTTGTTTAATTTAGATGGATTTTTTCCCAAAAACCTAACTTCTACAGACACATGGCTTGACTGATGAATTGTGTCTCCATGGCAACGGGAGATAATGTGGAGAGGATATGACACTTCTATTCCTGCTTTTCACTTCTCACTTCCAAATTCTCATCATTCTAAACATTTGACAATTACACTGGATATATTTAAAATCTACACTATATTTCCTACATATTTATATTTTTATCAGTGTCCAGTTATTCCTGGCACAACTATTTTTATTTTTCCGTTGTTGCATCCTGTCACTCTCTGCTGTTATAATGGCCCAAATATCCCCTAAGGGATCAGTTTTATCTTATCTTAATGGAGAGATAGACCAAGGGCTGGGTGAAGTCACAGCGAGCCCTGCTGTTGTTTGGATGTCCTTTAGCTTAAGGGAAGGACAGACTGATAAACAGAGACATGGAGAGGGGACGTAAAGGGAGAGAGGAGTAAACAGGCTTGCCAATTCTAGAAAAAGCCAAGATGGGCATGGTCTTAGGAATAATGAAAAGAGAACAGAAAGACAGGGCATGTAATGACTGAAAGAGAAAGGAAAACAGTCAGCATCAACCCATCTGATTAAGATTTAATCAGAGATATTGTTTGCTTTGGACATGATGATAAATTGTTTCAGGGCATTGTACAGGTTTCTTTAAATGAGTGTCATAAAAGTGACACAATATGCAGATGATATCTTCCTCTATATGTTTCATCTGACTTTGCCCTTACAGCATCACATGTGCAGTGATGCAGTGCTGAATCCAAAATGTAATTAAGACCTGTCTGCAGAGCGCAGTAGAGGTCTTGAACGGGTCCAAATCATATTTAGTCTAATTAGGCAGAGTCTTGTTATACTGCAGCCGGGCTCTGGTCTACGTGTCAACATTTCTCATGCCAAAGTGAATCAAATGGTGGTCATAATCATTACAAAAAATTTGTGTTTTTTGGAGTTAGACGGAAGGAGTAAACTGTAAAGAACAGAGACAATGTGATTCTAGTTTTGACCACAGCTACTTGTTAACTGGTGGGGCGTCATCGAGCTGTAAGTGTCAATGTTCCCTCTCTACAGTATGTGGATGTATCTCATCTTGAATGTAGTTTTATTATCCTCAGACTGATCTTAGACTAGGTCTCACTGTCCACAAGTCACTGGCAGATCTCTTCTTTGAAAATTATTTTTTGCACTTTGGGTATGAACGTTTTCCGCAATTACTATTCTTAAAGACATTAAGTGCATAGTCGGCTAGCCTTGAACAGCAAAGTTAAAAATGATACATCCCACGTGTCATGAAAACGTGAATTCAATCAAAGACTGATTTTGTATAACTGAACACACTACTTTGAGGCCCAACAATTTCACACATTGGGATTTTCTGGGATATTGTCAAATGACCTACCCTCAACAACCCTGCCCCCATATAACCCTACACTACAGAAGAACATAATGAATATAAGGATGTGAAAGTAAAATGACTTTTTATCAGTATTAAATTTATAGTTAAGATAAGAGAGAGGAAAATCATAAAGCCCAGTGTTACTGTGTAATTCTCTGGTTTATCAGTAAAGTGTATAAACTACACTGCAGAGTGGAGTCTCTATTAACAGAGACAAATACTGACAGCTGACTCGTATGAACATCGGCAGGTCTGCGTTAAATCTCATGTATGAAATGTTTATTTCATCATGCTGCATTTTTATAAACATAGCCAGGCACCGTCCCACCTTCCCACCACTGACTAGCCTACAACTACCAAGTAGAACAGCGATGAGCTATAATTCACCTCACACATTAACAGTCAACTCAGACAAACAAGCAGCTGTATCTCACACACACATGCAGCCAGATAGAGAAACGTGCTCCAGACTGGGTTGCTAAGTACAATACAAATAATTGCTAACTGTAGCATCACATGGCTAGCGGTTATTAATAAGTTTGACAACAGACTCTAGCCTTTTAAAAGCCTGGTGTTGGATGTAAGCCGCTGCTGCTAATTAGCTTGTGCTAACATTCTGGAGACGGTCCTTCAGCGCTGCATCTAAACTGTTTAGCAGCTGCAGGAAGTGTTTTGATCTGGTGGGGTGTTCGGCAGTCAGAGATCAGACACTGTCTTTCTCTGGAACTGTGAAAGAAGTCCAGACCGCAACATGTTTTGCCCTCTAGACAGCGTGCTGTAGTTGTTCTTCTTCTCTGTGTTTATTGGCATTTATTGGCTCACAAACCAAGTTTAAAGGTGCATGTACCGCCACCCACTGTGTCAGGGTGTGTAGATGCTGCCCTTGTTATATCAATCTTATATTATGGCAGTATAGCAATATTATAGCAGTCTAGCTTCGTATTATTGGCACTATTTGTCAGCTGTAAATTTTAATTATCGATAACGTATAATTATAAAAATGTCCCATTATCAGCCGACAAATTATCGCCCAATATATCAGGATTCCCTAAAAATTAGCTAAATAAATAAATAAAACTACTATAGAATGCTCCATTTTTGTGCCAACATGGGCTACACTATCTTTTTTTTTTTTTTTTAAACCATTGCAATGTCAACTTGCGAGACAAACACATTGTCAAAAACTGCAATATTGCACATGAAGATTGAAGATTTTTTTTAATTCATTCATTTTTTTTAGTTGAAAGAGCGTATCAGTAGAAAACTCCACTTTAAAATGTAACTATCATTCTTTATTATTTGTGCCTTTTGTGATAAGTTCAATGTTAATTTTTCCAGTAAAAGAAAATTGGGAACAATTTACTTTCATTTGTTATTCAACCAGCAATTTGTTGTTTTTTAGCAGTATACAGAAAACAGAGGAAAGGCAGAACTCGGCACTTTAATATCTGTGTATTTTTTGCAAGTAGTGTTAGCTCAATATTCAGCGTTATCACACATTGATATTTTCCTCATATGGTGTAGCCTTATTGTACTATACATGGTATATAAATAATTTACAACCTAAATAATTACATAGGCTATAAAAAAAATCATCATCTTTGAATTTAATATGCTTGAAAGGTCAACTGTTAAACAATTGTTAACAATTGAAGGTGGTTAATTTATTCAGTAAACCCTGCTGAATAGACCCTGCAGAGTAAAACCTGATGACAGCATTTTACCTTGCTCAGCAGATATCTCATGTGAATGCCACTGCCTGTAGCCATAGCTGTTCCTTTGAGTCTTTAAAACCCATCTGAATGATACTCTTGATAATGGTGAAAAGAGGGTTAACTGCTTGTGTTAGGTGCTCTTTGTCTGTCTCTCCCATCAGGAAAGAGAAACAGAACCCAGTGAGTAGACAGGTCCCTGGTGGCCACACAGACTCACACTGCTGCCAAGAAGAGAAGAGAAAGTCGAAGCAGACTTTAGCCTCGCAAATCCTGATGTGCGCTGCTGACAATGTTTGCCAAAAAAGCTCCCTTTGCTAGTTAAATGTGTGGGCTGGTGTCAAGTCGGGAGGTCTAGACTTTGTAGTGGCTTTCAGTCAAAATTGTTTAAGGCCGTTTACCCATTTAAGGTATTGATAGTTAATAACTATACTACAGGGTGTTTAAAATTCAATATGGTTGCAGCTTATGCAAAAAATGAATAATGCACACCATACTTTCTGATTTATTTTTCTGTTTACTATAGTAGTTAAGGCAAATTCATGCATGTTCCTTGGCTGAAATAAACAACAACAGAAGAAGGCAGAAGTTTGCACAGTTTGATGTGAAATAAAATGAGCGAGCAAAGAAAAACCTGGCCCACAGTTGTCATTATGATGGATTGCATATTGATTTTTCAGCCAACTAAATGCACCCACATACAATTTTATGCAGCTTCTATTCCTTTTCCACATTAAGGCTGTTGTGTATTCAGATTTATACCTATGATTTTCTTTTATTCTCCTGATTTTATTCATTTCAGAGTGCTGCAACACTGTCTTGCCTCATGTGTTGTAAGATAAAGTGAATGAGTGAATAATATGGTTTGGAAGTGGCTTTTGAAATCTGTAAGAGCTTAGGGAATGGAATATATTAAATGGTTTTGCAGATATGTCAGAAATATGCCAGCAAGATATGAGCAAATAATGAAAAATGTATTACGAGCTTTTTAAATGAGAGACATCTAAAGAAGGGCTCTGTGTCAGTTCAAGATATGTTTTAGATTTCCTTCATTAGAAATCTGGCAGTAACAGGAAGGTAACTCATACCTAATGGGATAGCATCGTTACACGCATTGCAGCAACATTATTTTAGCTCCAAATCACCTGCATAAACTGGTCAAAACCAGCACACAAGCAAACTGCAGCAATGCTCCAAAAAAGCGACTGTTTCTGCTCCAACTCTAATGACGTGGATATGTTATACATTTACAAACGCAGCTCTGCACAGCTGCTGTTGCCCACAAGCTGCTGCCTTTCAATATGGCCACCAGAAGGACTGTTACATCACCTGAAAGCCCTCACAGTTAAACAATCCTGTGCAGAGTGAGGCTCATTGCAGGCGATTTGTGGCAAAGCAGTGATGTGTTACATACCGCTGGCCCATTAATGGAGAATATATAAGTGAGGGGGATATCATGTTCTTAGTGCAAGTCATCTTTTGTGTCTGGATGTTTTTTGTTTGTATGTTTGTTTTCCAAGAGCTAAAACCTTGCTGAGCCTTCTTTGTCGGACAGCCATAAACACAGAGAGCAAGGATGTTCGATAGGAAGTGGAGAAAGAGGAGCAGACAGGTGTAAAACACCTGAGGGTGCCTTTTGGGGGAAAAAACTGATGATAAGATCAGCTTCTTTTCTCTTCCTGTGTATCTGATCCTACATAAACCTGCTATTTCACTCCAGTGCCTGTTGAGCTGGGTATCAGTGTGCGCTACCTTCAAGGTATGAACCACAATAACCCAGAACCAAGTCTTCTCAAAATACCTGCATTCGATCCTTTTTGTGATAGGGGTCAGATCCTGGACTGTCCCAACTCCTCGCCAGATTGGCAATCTTTCTGTTGCTGCCATCGCTGGAGCTGCTCTCCATCAGGTCAGTTCAACAACTTCCCAGATAGCAGGAGCTAACACAGCGGCAGCAGCTAAGATCCAACTCTAAGCCGTTAAATGGTCCAAGCAAACTCACACAGCAAACAGGCTCAACTCTGACATTAAAATCATTAATAACCGCAAGGTAGTGTCAGGCATGTGATGCTTACAATTAGCCCTGTTACTGTATGTGTGCAGCCATGCAGACTCTGCAGCAGGAGTAGCTACAAACCATACAGTCTGTGGTGGGATGATGTCAACCAAGGTGTATTTGGCAGAGTTGGCCAAGATGCCACCAAAACATTAGGAAGTATGGCTATACTACTGTACACTAGGGCTGTACCTGACTCACAATTATGTCAGTCGAATCCAATTTGGCTGTTCAATACGAATATTCAACGATTCAGGGGTTTTTTCCATATAAAGTTAAAGCCCCTACAAGGAACTTCCATTTTGAATTGATTTTGGCAACCCTGTGGACAAAAGCGGTAGTGTTTTGCCAGAATGGAGCCTACATTTCCCATGAGCTCTAGCGTGTATTGTCGTAAAGACGCTTACCTGGCTCGCGCATGTGTTTGTTCTGAGGATGAATGAAACAACAAGACGGGAAAACTTTGCCCCCGCTCCTATCGGGGATCCCAGCTCACAGACGGGAAAACTTTGCCCCCGCTCCTATCGGGGATCCCAGCTCACCTCTGCTGCGCCCCAGCTTCACCTCTCCGGCGTAAGCACCACCGTCGCCGGGGTAAACTCAGCGGTCGGCTGGTGAGGCTGAAGGCCTGTTTGGCGAGCACTGGTACCTGTCGTCAGCCCAGATGAGGTGTTCCAGCCCCGCGGCCCCTGCTCTCCTCGTCCCTGCTGGTGCGGGGTGAATCTGCGCAACCTGCGGCCTCTGTGTGTGGCTCCCCGTACAGCTAACGCCATGAACCCGCCGGCTCCTGCCAGGATTGGGCTGGTAAATGCTAGATCGCTAGCGAACAAAACGTTTATCCTGAAGGATTTCCTGACTTCCCGAGGATTGGATTTTCTCTGTATGACTGAGACGTGGCTAACTGTTGGTGAGTCCAGTCGGTCCGGTCGAGGAGGAGGAATAGCGACTATTTATAAGAGTCACTATAAATGTAAGCAGCTAGGTAAGATGACATGTGCCGTCTGAGTGCCGTAAATCGTTTCATCCTGGAAACGACCTGGGGCAGACCCGGAGATAGTTTCCTAAAGGTATGGATATACACTATATAGAAATAGCTTATCTTCACACCGATGGTCTCATTTGCTGTTGTAGGTCACGCACAAACATCAGCAGAAACAAGAGACTTTTGCATATCCAGTTAAAAGTTCATTGTAGCGGCTTTAAAAAGTTTGAATGGGCTCAGTGGATCGTTCAGTATATAAGCAATAATTATGTAATATGGTAGGCCTAAACAAGCTAACTGCGCTTACGATGGATTAGAATTGTGCAACAACATCTTTTTCCAACACTAGAAATCAAACAAAAGCCAGAGACTGTATTGTATTAAGTTGCTGTGAGCTGTAAATTCACCATTTCTAAGCACAAGAGAGAGAATATTGTTATCTCGAGCCTTAGGCCTCGCTCACACAGAAAGTGTATTACAGGTTGCAAAACACGAGGCGCACCGCACTGCCTTTTTTTTTAAAAAACATAGTAAAAGAATGCTTGCTGTGCCTTTTTATTGTTGCAAGGCTATGACACCAACACGTCTTTAAACTAACCTTCCTGTGTAATCAATCTACCCTTTGTTTTGTCACAGTAATCAGTATCTAGTTCCTAAAATGTTGAGGCAGAGGGTACTTGCTGTAGCTCTGGTTGAGGACGAGAGGCTGTCAGCAAATAGTTTTTGGGCACAGGGAAACGGAGATCTGTGTGGGTACATGAGATCCTAAAATAGCAGGTGGGTCATGGGGAGTACCAGCAGTTGGTCCAGGAGCTTCGCCTCGATGATGGTCATTTCCAGGCATATTTTAGAATGACTTGGCAACAGTTTGACAACTTGCTGTCTATCGTCGGGCCGTACAGCTCTGGGTATCCAGCAACCACTACCACCAGTTTCTCCTCCATTGTTTACCAACTGTAAACTTGCTGTCATGACTACCACAGAAGGCCCGCCTCTCAAATCATCCGACTGGACAATGGGAAAAAAGATGATGAAAAAGAGCTAACCTGGGGCGCCTTTTTGCTCTGAGTTGAAGTTTTTCCAACTCGAGGAGTTCAGAGCGCTCCAGCAAAGACCCCAGGCGCCTAGAGCGCAGAAATGCATGGGGCTTCGTAATGCAAAAACAGCAAGCAAAAAGATTAATTCCCATTAAAAACACTTTAAAAAATCCACCTCCAGCTGCTAAAATCATGTCTGCAGTTGTCTCTACCAAGAGTATCGTGATAGTCAAGACTTTATTTCAGAGTTTCTTTCACTGATAGGGCAGCCCTATAGAACACGCCACTCCATTCACATTATGTGTATCGAATGAAGGACTCCATTGGTATTGGTATGATCTCCAGGATACTAATATTGTACTGGAATCATAATATACTCAGCTCTGGTGCCTAATGACCAGAGGGGCTTTTTTACAGGGTTGTCTTTTGAGATGTCAGCACTAATACTTTTGATTGAAGGTTGTTATTAAAATAGGACAGCTCCACAATACATATTCAATATTAAATTCCGGTCAAGATCATTTATATAGTGCCAATTCACAACAGGAGTTGTGCTTGCTGTGTTTGTTGAGTCGCAAACCAGCAATGAAATTTGACAGTGTCATGAATTTGATGGAATATTAATAACCTTGGATCACAGCTAGTATTCCATATACTGTGATACAATAAATGTAATGTCATGTCCTTAAAATTCCCAAACCTTACACTAACAGTCGTCATTCAGTGAATCAGTGAGGCAGGTTTCATTGCAGTTTTTTACAGTCTGTTGAGTACAGTCCCACCACACCACGCTGGAATGAGCTCTCAGGTCAGACACCTCATAACAGTAATAATAAAACACACGAGCTGTGTTTACAGACAAACCTCCATCATACTGGGGGTGGAAGACACTGACCGGCTGAGACTTCCCACAAAGCCAACAGAATATTTGTCTGATAAATCAGCTGTGTGTATATATAACAGCCAATCACACACCGGCGTCACTCTGTGTCTCGCCTGTTGCTGCGACACGGTTGGCTGCTGCATCAGCCAACTGAGAGGAGTAGTAGCAATGTGGCTTCTGGCTGTCCGAACGCTGAGGAGACATTCAAGGTCAAACATTAAGAGTGACTCATCAAATCATCCTCCATACACACCTCGCGAATCTGTGATCCACTGTGTATGTGTGTGCGCCCAAGCATGTGTGTGGAAGTCAACAGGCATGTCAGCAGTGTTTTATTTGTACTGGATAGTGCTTGAGGCCAATATGCACCTCTCTCTCCCCCTATCTTCCTCCCTGTCTCCCTATATGTGTGTGTGAGTGTGTGTGAGTGTGAGTGTGTGGGCGTATCTTAATGAAATCTGACAGTGAATTGTGACAATCAGCAAAGGAGCATCCTGCAGAGGTTAATAAGCTGCACTCCTCACAGCAGCAGCAGGCCGCCACGCGCACACACACTTACACACACACACACACACACACACACACACACACACACACACACACACACACACACCAATCTCCTCTGTGTTTTCATTCTCCTAAAATTATATTTAGAGATTACAAAAATTCATGGCCCGGTTCTTTCAGATTCAGTGAGGGGGTAATCTTTCCAGTTTGCCACCTCCTGAAGCGACTCTCAGGACACAAAGCGGTGACATCACTCTTTCGTGCACTTCCTGTTTTCTGTGATAAATAAGGGCTTATAATGAGGTGTCACTCAGCGGGCTCTGTCGCTTCTCTCACTCCACACCTTTTACACCACTCACACACATACACACAGTAAATGCTAGGTCCAAAAAGATAACCAAAAAAACCAAACAATCCGTCATTATCTTTACACATTAATTAACATCTCAACAGCTACTTTACAATACCTGCTTCTAATAGGTGTCTTGGGAATATGCTTTTCGTTGATTGTTTAATTAAGAGAACATCATGAAGTTTTAATAACCCAGGCTCCACTCTGTTGCCGAAATTTAGACTAGCAATGTTGCAACAACAGCATCAGATGGAGAGGCAAATTTAACAAGACCATTAGCAATAGCAACATGATTCGCTACAACTACAGTAGGCCTAACAGTAAAAGCAGAAGTACAATTGTAGCAGTATGGGGTGTGACGGCCCCTGCTTGGCTGCTTGGTTGGTTTAGTTCATGCTATGTTGATGACGTAATTGGTGACATGATGTGTTGTCTTTTCCCCGAGGTCATCAGCTGGGGTCTTTTCACAGGGGTATTTTCCACTCTACTAAGGGTACAATTCACAGAACATTTTTTGGCTATTCAGATATTTAATAGCTTGTTTGCAATGACATGACTAGAATCACATGATGACACAAGAGGACTACAGCTATTTTGTGCACGGTTGGGCCATGACTGAAACGACTGCCAACTTGTTTATAGCCAGGTGAGTTAATATGCTTAAGGAAAATTGTCTTTTATATTTCAGCTCTGTACATGGATGCATCGCTGTCAAGCTAACGTTACTTGCTAACTTTAGCTATTATTTTCTACCTACTAGGTCAACTGTTCCCAGGTCTGGTGAAACGCTAAAAACACAGAGAAGTTGTCACAGCACATTGTTATTGCATCCAACTCGTGGCGTGTTAAACACAGCGCTTTAAAAGTTACGTTTGATGTAGCGTGATGAAGGAATGCGTACTACATCCTGAAATGAGTTAGCAATTTAAGCTCTTCCGGTTTCCTTGTCTTGAAGTGGGTGCGTTTTATAAATTATGTTAACACAAGCGTAGATATCTTCACGTTTTATTCTATGACATAAAATACGTCAGTAAATACCCCTCTTGTGAATTCTGGAGCTTTAAGCTGTCTTAAAAAAGGTAGTTGCTAATAAGTGGTGAAATGAGGCCACAGAACGTCATCAGGCCAAACACGACGTTAGAGACTCATTGTTATGGCAACGGTAAGTCGTGTCACCATCGTGTCATTTGTAGTGTATATAGCCTAACGTTAGGTTTTTACTTCTGGAGATTGCATTTACGCTGCAAGAATCATAAAAGTGGTGTGAATTTGTGGAGAAAACGTGTAACTATCATACACTTTTGTTTGCCACAGAACTTATTTTCTACAATGATACAAAATCAGATGAAAATATCCCACTGGCTTTTTCATGAGGGAACCAGGGCGACGGGAACATCAGTGTCAGCCTTCAGAAAAAAAAAGTCATCCCTGTAGCGCTCTATTAGTTAACTCTGGTTTTTTTATCCACAGGTTTTTGATCCACATCTGCCACTGTTTCTCAGTCTGTCTTTTTTTACTTTTCCCCTTTACATCTTGCTATTTTTGGGACTGAAAGTGACCCTTGTTTTTTCCCAATTTGATTGATTGGAACAGCCATCACCATCACAAATCATAGGTATTTGTGCAGTGCTGGTCTTCTTTGCCTTCAGTGGCCTCCCTCCATCTGTGCGGCACACCGAAGTATGACGTCATATGCAAAGAAGCTATTTGTTTAATCATTTTGTAAGTAAAATTCTATATTTTAATTTTAAAAGAATATAAATGTATTGGTAGTGTTATTTGAATGAGCAGTACCAGGCTTAAAAATCCCCACTGAATCAGCCCTACTCTATTCCCAAGTCTGGAGTCATGTTGCTCAGACCATCTGCTCTCTAACCCTGCCCAAGCTACACAGATCACTGCACTACCACCCCTGGATTATGGCATCAACAAACACATGCACACACACACACACACACACGTGCATCTTGGCTTAAATGTCGCCGCCGAGTGATGAGAGCCTATTTGTGTGTGTTTTCAGCCGTATTTTCAGCCATTATTTACAGTCACTCAATAAACGGCACTGGTACTGACATGCATTTCCCCAATTACGGCCTATACAAAACGGAACTCTTATCTGTCAATATTTTGCACATCTGTATCCACTTAGAATCACTCCTTTCCCTGCAGTACTGAACAGGCACTTGGCCAATATGAAATTTGGGGATATTACAAAAATAGATAACTGCAGTTTGTGTGATTTTCCATCTATTTCGGGGGGGTTGGCAAGAAGCACAGGCAGAGAGGAGCAACTCTTGACAGTTCTGAGATGGTGGGTGCATGAAGGAAAAAAAGCTTATCAATAATAGTTACATTTAGATTATTAATTCATCCTTTATCAGAGAATAACACCCAATCCTGTTATTATCTTAGCTTGGATGAGCCTGTATGTTCTGCACTACAGTACAGACCATGTACAATAGTTGAGTCATACTCATGCATATTCAAGTGGAATCATCACAATTATGTTTCACTGGATTCCAGTAGTTTTCAAGCCTATTCTTAAAATAATCACATCCAGAATTTGTGCAGTGAACTGTATCTTTGCATCCACACGTTGACGTAGCTGATTCCCCAGTGAGCTGTACGATATTATATGGAATTGACAGAAATTTAGAAATGTTGAAGAGCAGGCAGGAGGGTATTAGTGGATGATGGCGTGGTTAAAAAGTCGTTTTTTTTAAATGTATTCATCCACATTTGAATTGTTGAAATGTTTATGTACACGCTGTGGTGCTGCAGCACTACAGAATATGACTTGCAAGCACTGTACACACACACACACACAAACACACACTCTACAATATTCCACTATCTCTGTCTCTTTCAATCCCTTCGTCCAGAAATACATGGAGAGCTCAGAGGTCTATTTCTGACTCACTTTGACGCTAAAGTCAGTCAGGCATTGCTGATGATGACACACATGCACTCACACGCGCACACACACACGTGCCCGCTCACACACACACACACACACACACACACACACCCTAGGCTAGGTAATACATTTGTTTTAAGGCATTCTCCTGACGATGCAAAATGACACGCTGCCCGCTCTGTTTCCCAGCGCTCTGACAACAACCAGAAACTTCCAGCCCTGATTCACTGTGCACAGGCTTTAAAATCAGGCTCATTCCTTTAAAAAATCCTCGGCCCACTTCTTACATGCTATCGCCCTGAATTATAATTTACATAAAACTTGTTGCCATAGCAGCAAAAACCCCTATGTTACCTCCTTTTTGACAGAGGCACTACAATAAAAGGCAAAACCATCAGAGAGAGTATAACTTATGAAATACGGCTTTCCAAAAAATTATGACAGCAAAATCCTCGCCGAGCCCAGACTACACAAAAGGGCCGGAAAGCAGCTTTGTGGGATTAAAAATTACTGCGAGAAGTCTTAAATAACAGCGGCAGCAAACAGGTCCCGCATCACAAATCATGAAACTCAATGCCACGGGAGAAGAGCAATCAATGACTGATTTACTGACAAAGCATGAAGTCCCTGCAAAAGCGTATGGAGCCAATGCTTGAGTCAAAGCTGATCTGACAACACTGCTGCATGCTGTACTTTCTGTATTGGTGCATTTCTAAAGAGCAGATAATCATCAGAAATCAGGAAATTCAAAGAGGAAGAGGCCAGTCAAGAAAAAAAAATATGACAAGAAAGGGAAGGAGAAATTCAGGAGTGTCAGAACTAAAAAGGGAACTGATAATGATATGCAAAGTAAGAACACAAAAAGACACTCAGGATTAAAGTAGGCCAGTCAAAGTATGAGATAAAAAATTCAGATGCCTCAATCACTCTCGAGTCATCCTCAGACACAGCGAGCTGGAAATCAGTCAGCTCGTAATGTGTCGGAGAGCTGCTCCGAGAGGTTTCAAGGTTGCTATTTATTCCTGAATGCAGCTCTGGCCCCACGGAGATCAGCGGTCAGTGAGAGCAGATGGCCTGCATGCTATCGGCCCATTCCCCTGCTTTGTTGCGGCTTAATACAACAAGGCACGGGAGATGCGAGGCTCAGATGTGATGCCTGTGGGAATCATGTGACTTGACATATGAAAATGCCATTCACCATGGTTTTAGATGGTAAATGCTACATGAAAATACTCAGCTTTTACCTTGTAATATTCAAATAAATGTATAAATCTATAATATATTCAATTGAACTAGGTTTAATATTGTATTTTTATTTTTAATTCAAATAAAGCTGAAACTGAGAACTTTTCATGAGCAATTTTGTGATCACTATGCTTGAAATTCCTATTATTCGAGGGTTCACTTGATGTCCATCTCAGGCAAATGTATCATGTACTGTGTGACATGTCAACTTAGTAACCTCTGATGCACTCATCCAAGTGCCCAACCCCTTCACAGACACAGAGGATGCCCCTAAATCTGGCCCTGAACTGAGATATCACATGGACAAACACCAAAACACTCCCTATTACAGTACACAGCCCTACAACACTCTCTGCATGATGATGCATTCAATGTTAATAATGTAACACAACTAATCCGCTGTAGAGGTTTACAAAAGTTTCGACATGCCTTGCCTGTCTCTCAAAGAAATGACCTTAAATGTGAAAGACATGATTTGTGCATGGGCATAGATTTCAGGGGACACGTAACCCTCAATATTTATAACATGTTCATTTGTCCCCCTAAGTTAGATAAATGAAAGTATCAGAAGATTTTTGTTGTGACAACTCCATAAACAGATGCAGAAAATGCACAAAATGGTGCATAAACATTCACCAGAATGCAGGAAATTAAGTGTTTGACACTCAAAATCTGTACATCCTTGGAATTGTGCAATTATAATGCACATTTAGCACAGTTTGTGATGCGTTTTTGTGCAGAATTTTTTCCAATAAGCATGTCCTTTTTCCTTTTTTGGTATTGCTGCTTGACATTGTTCTGTGCCCTTTTGTTAATTTTCCGCTCAAAATAATTCAACATCTTTAAGCTAAAACGTGGCCTAAACAAAACTATTTTATCATGGAGGTAGAGTAATTTAAGTGCTGTCAAACCAGCAGCAGATGCATTCATATTGTTCACTTTTCACACAAATTTCAGCCCAGTGCTTACTGGGTTTGTACTGGATTCTGCTAAATAAATTGAATTCATCCACCGTGACACAACTATGACTCCTTATGTAAAGTAAAAGAGGTGTTTGCTACTGTTCCGTTTACCAAGCTGCCACTCTGAGACATCTGCGAAACTTCTGAAGTTGAAAATAAGAATTTCAAGCAGAGTGATCACAAAAATCGCCTCTAAGAATTTGTTTTGTGAATTCAATTAGCTTTATCTTCGAAAGCTTCGACATTTCTTGACATAGTCAGCTGTATAATGGGAGGGTATCAAGGCATGTGTACATACCTGCCTGTATATTTGTTAGTATGCCTAAAAAATAGAAAATATAATGTGTGTAATTTCCTCAGTGTTTGTGTTAAATACATATGCTGGATGTTATGGTATAGAGATTGAGCAAACAAGGTGAAAAGACTTTTTTTCCCTTTCAATGTGACTTTAAAGAGCCCACACTGCACTAAGCCTTGGCACACACCTAGCCCAAGGCTGCTGAATTATGATTTTTTTTCCCAGCCTCCACTTCCTCAGCAACAAAGAGAAATACTGAGAGCACAAATCTTGTGTTAGTGTCAGTAGCAAATCCTTTGAGGATATAACCAAGTTGAGGTGTCAAAGTCCTCAGCAGCAAAGAAGAGGCCTCTCCAAAAAAAAAAAAAAAAAAAAAAGCCACCTGGAAATGTGTGTGAGGCAGCATTAGACCTACAGCTTGATGATAATGACATACTGGAACTACAAACATGCTTTGACCCTGGGTGAATGCGGCAGAGGGGTTGCTATTCCGCGTTAGAAGTTTGAACCCTGTCATTTTAGCAAGTGAGAGATGAAAGCACTGCTCCTCAGGGCATAAAAAACATTTGAAATGCCCTTGAAAGCCCACAGGTAGAGTCAGTGGAGAAATATAACATCCTCGTCAGCTGAGCCAAAGCAAATAAAATGTTTAACTGAACTAATTCCTGTTAATAAGCTTCTGAAATGAATGTATGCTATATTAACAGTACACATTTTTCCCAGAATTGCATGCTACATAAATAAATACACATCAAAAGGCACATAAATTCCAATTCAACACACATACAACAGGGGAATAAGAAGGCATATAATCAAATATTCTACATAAGCAAATAAGGAGAGGGTACAGGGAATTGAATAACTGCAACAGGATGCAGTTATCAAGCGAGCATGTGTCTTATTTTTTAATCTGTGTCTCATTTCCAAGTACTGCTTGTCATCAAGAAGGATCAAAGTTTGGAGGAAGTGCCTTATTTAGCTGCATGATTATTTATAAAGGGCCCCCAGAACAACATTAACATGGCCAAGTAAAACAAAACGCCAGCACGGTGTGTGCTGCTACAGGTGATTAATGGCTGATCTGATTATTGCCGTGGCTAATGACCCGATATTGATGGATGCAGCATCCGAACAGACCGGGCTCGCCTTTGGACAGCTCATACCTCCAAAGTGTGCCGCTCTTGCCACCAAACTACGTTGAAGGAATTCACAATTTTAGGTTTCTTTACTGTTTCACTTCAATGCGTGTTTGTATCGGGGATTTTAAGATATTTTAAGAACAAGCAGTAGCTGAATTTTAATTCGGGCTAAAATTAAACTACCAATCTGAATGTATTTAATGAGAATCCAACTTTAATCATGAGTTTACCTCTTAATCCCTACACCAAAACACAGCACTAGTGAGCAGCGCCAATTAATTTAAAGAGTTCATTATATTAATTTGGAAATGCGTGATTTTTGTATTATATTCACGCCGAAAGTACAAGAATATGCTTCTAATTTAGATAAAAATCAACATATTGTGTTTCCTTTTAGAAACTGTCATCAACAGGAGATAAATGACTAAATACGCAGAATTCCCAACGGGGTCTGGTGCCGAGTTCTCACACATGAACGGGAGGCAGAGGGTTTAACCCAAGGGTTGATACAGTGCTCAGGGAGAGTGAAGAACAGGCCTCATAATAACACTCCTTACCTTTGTTAGCTGTGCTATTTTCTTGCTCATCTTCAGGTGCAGGTCTTGGGTATATTCCATGGTGATGCCGGTCTGAAAGGACATGCTGCTGGCTGAGGATGAACTAAATTTCCCCTGACCGGCAGGGCAGTAATACTGCTGCCAACCCGACCCAGTCGCCATCTTCACGATGATGCTTCAGATGCTTAAGAGAGATATGGGCTGTAATAATAAAGTGGACGGTGTGAGGAGACGGCCAGCGAGCGGCGGAGGACAGGACCGGGACAGTGTCGGATTTTTGCCACGACACAACACAAATTAATCAAAAATATGATGCCTTTTCAGCCCACAAACTGTTAAAAATTGGTTTCATGTTGCTCAGCTCCGGATAACAATAACAATAAAGGAGGAACTGTGTTATTTTTAAGCTCCAGAAACGTTAGCTACTACCATCTTGTCCGTTCAAAAATGTGTCCGTTAAAGCGGTCCGAGGTGCGGGTCCTGTCTGCTGTCACCTGGCGCTGATGTGGAGCCGTTGTCGGGCAGCTGACTGGCTCCCGGTCGGTCACCTTGATACCGAAATGTCTCAACGGGGGCCGTTAAGAGTGATTCCTCCTCGGTGCATTCCGGCTACATTGACGGAGAGTGTGTAGAGATTGGAGGTACGTGTGTGTTAGTTAGGGAAGAGTGTGTAGGACAGGCTCGGCGGTTGGTTGCTGCTCCTCTGTTGCCATGGATCACCTCAACAGTTTATGCTGCATTCACGTAGGATGGGAGTAGCGCTGCCTTCAGGTGCTGTGGGAGAAATCGAAATCAGGACGGTGAGCGCACGTGAACGTGATGAACATGACGCTGAATGCCAGATGTGACGTTCAAGGGGTGGGTGGTGTTGTGTGGCGATGCTGTGATTTTAATATAAATCACACTTTGAAGAAATTTAAGCTGTGTACTTGGATGTTTTGGGCGCGTGCATGAGAGAACAAACTCACCTGGCGGTTCTTCAAAATAAAAGACCTCATTAGGTCTGAGACAAATGCAAACATACTGATTAAAGCAACTATATTATATACAGTATATATCAAGTTTATCAGCTGAACTTAATTATCACAATTAGCTGGATTTAACACACTCATTTATTTGTTTTAAATCAGCTGTGGTTTCATCATATTGACCATCCATCTTTTTTTTCTGTGACAACAATATTCAAAAAAAAAAGTTAAACAAAAAAGTGAAATAATATATTAAGAGAATAAATACAAATACAAATAAAAATACATAATGAAAACTATAATTTTGGTGCCGCAAGTTTATTTAAATACCAAATTTTGGCAGTAAGGCATTCAAAGTGCTTTACATTAAACTTTAAAATACAAAGGTACAAAAGAAACACAATATAAAATGACATTTAACCCTTTGAAACCTGACAGAAAATCAGCCTCCTTTCTTTCAGAAACGTGGGAAGAAAGCAACAAGCAATGAAAGAAGAAATGACCCAAAAAAAATTGTAAAAAAAAAAAAAAAAAAAAGAAGAAAGAAATTTAAAAACAAGAAAATTAGTTAAAAAACAAACAAACAAGGAAATGAACTGGGAAAAGTTAATTGTGAAATAATAATTGTGTAACATAATTTTAGATATATAATAATGATATTTATAAATATAGTTTTTCCCTAGCTTTTTTTAAAAAATAATTTTCTAAATCTATTATTTTTTTGCAATTTGTGGGACATTTCTGTCCAAGTTACTCATTGCCTTTTTTCCCCATCTTGTGAAAGGCATCTCACTCAAGGTTTCAAAGGGTTAATTAGAAACGCCATTAAAGAGAGCTAGAGAGTACTGCATGTCTTAATATGTCATGGGCGACTGTGGTAAAGTGGGTTGTCCACTAATCAGTGGGCTGATCCCCAGCTCCTCCAGTCTGCATTTTGAAGTATCCTTGAGCAAGATACTGAATCCCAAATTGCTCCCGATGATGCTTCCATCAGTGTGTGAGTGTGTTAAAAACTGAGTAGCAGGTGGCACCTTGTATGGTAGCCTCGGCCACCAGTGTGTGAATGTGTGTGTGAATGGGTGAATGTGACTCGTAGTGTAAAAAATGTCTATATTGTTATAAAAAGCCACTCTACTAAGATCTTAACTGTGACACACTACTCAAATTGTAAGCTCCTCTGTCACTGAGTAACTATTGTCTGTTGAAAAGCCCAATAAATAAAGTTAAAACAACAATAAAACAGTGAGCCAATGTAACAGGGTCAAATATACAGCAGTAATATGTGTAACAAAGTCAAATGTACATTTGTAATATTAAGTATTAGAGTTACACAAGGCCTCCATAGTCAATTTGTGGAATGTTTAATACTCAGTTTCTGTACCCTTACGTTCACCTTTGGGGTTACTCAACCTATAAAGGGGTGTCGGATGATTTTGTTTTTCACCTCTTGTTGTCAGCTGTCAGAATTAAACGGAGATCACCTCCACAGATATCCACAGTCTGGGCCTCTTCATATCAACACAACACAGACAACATCAGAGTCTACTGGTTACACCAACACAAAGAATAATCTACTGGGGAAAAAAGTTATGGTCTCAAATGAAATTTTAGAATCAAGGCAGTAGTTAAGAGCATTTAAATAACTTTCTAGGGATGTTACAGTTGTCACAGCTGTCATACTGTAGTGGAAAGACTGGGTTGCAAGCTTTAAAAAAACCTGAAACAGAGAAAGATTTTTATACCTAATAGTGCTGTGATCTTTAGTTTTTCTCATCCTGAGTTGACAAGATGTTTTAACAATGTCACAGGTAAAACATTGAAAATTAAAGCCATTTTTCATGCTCGGTAGAAAGAAGGTTGAGGCTACATACCCATATATCATGATTACAAAAATCAATACCGACAGTGACACTGTATTTTGTCTTTGGATGTAACAATCCTGCACTTACTGTAGGTTGTCTTCATCTGTAGTGATACCAATATCTGCAATGTATTTCAAATGATTGTTACTCTACTAATAAGGTTTTACATTGATTATGTTACCAGTGTTAATAAAGCATGATGGTTCATAGTCCAAATGTCCGAATCCATTTGCACGAAACTCAAAATGTCAGCTGCATGTTTTGCACACACTCAAGCTGAAAGCATATATGTAACATGTTAAATCTGCGCTATGCCATTGGGGTACAATGCACCTGCATATACATTTTGTACAAAAGAAAAAATACCACATAATGACACATAATGACACATAATGGACACATAATTCACATGTAATGACTGTAAAGTGCTGCTCCATGGTACATTTTGTGTCTTTGTGCCTTGGCTAGAAGGGTCCTGGCTGACCTGAACCATCCAACACTATGCTACCTTTTTGCATGACATAAATGGATCAACTTAAGAATGTTTTCTCATTTGAATTTGTGTCAAAATTCTGCAAAAAACATTTTTGGTAAACATTTACTGTCGTGTCAGTAGCAGCCACTGTCCTTTCATCTTCTATGGTTAAGATGATATATGAGCATCAAATCTGATGCTGTTCTCCTCGGCTCGCACGCCATTGCATGTTTTCATAAAGATTAAAACCTTGCCCCATCTGGTGTGTAAATGAATATTAACTCTCACTGTGCCACTTCCTGTTTAGCCCCACAGAGATTTTAAAACATGACGACCTAATGTTGTCAAATGACCAGGACTCCCTGGAAGAAGACATCTTGTGTCTCAACGGGACCTTCCCGCCTAAATAAAGTATATACATACACACACATACACACAAACACACTTAACACAAAGTTTGTCCTCTTCAAAATCTTAAAGTTTCTTCAAAACAAAATAAAAAGTAGCAGATTTCCTATTTTCTCTCCTTATAGATTTTACCAGTGGACGTCATATAAAGATCATAGGTCATATGAAGTACACGTTTCTTCCATGGAACATAAATGCACCAGGTTGAATTCTAGTGATGGGACTTCATCTATCAAGGGTTGAACTTAAGTGAGATAAAAAATTTAAACCGACTGAGTGGCACCTGCAGGCAGTACCTCACATCATCATCATCATCATCATCATCATCATCATCATCATCATCATCAGAGGGATGACGCAAACAGTTTGTCTTAATGGTTTCTATTTATGTGTCTACATGATTTTTGCAGCACTGTGAATGTTCACTGCATGTCGGTCTGTGTTTGTGTACGGAAATTTGTTATAATTCAGTTTCAAAATGTTGCAATTTGATGAACAACTGTGTCATCATTATCATCAGATTAGAAGTGGATTGCAATGTTTGTGTGATGAGATGATTAAAATGACAATGTTATTAAAGACACTTCTTTTCTTTTCATTAAAATAACACCACATGTACAGTTTTATAGAAGTTTTACAACTACTATATTAGATTTTTTTTTTGCAGGATCCAAATGTACTAGGCTATTATGTTGTAGAATTTACATAGGGGTTAGCTGACATAAGCCTAATTAAACTGTAATCTGCACATCCTCAGGCATCTGCTAAACCTCTCCCTGTGTTGTAATTTTCTCCTCATATATTAGTAACTGTGGCTGGGCACTGTGGGTTGTAGTTTTCTTTTTTGCCTTTCCAAAATCAAAAGCACACAAGCTGTAGTGTAAAGAATTCAAAAGGGTGTTTATGTGCTCTAATGTAGGCTGCAAGGGACCTTTTAAGCCCCGCCCCTTTGAGATGGTCCAGCAAGCTGTTGGAGTAAGTACACTCCCTAAAGAAATATTATCACATTTTCTGCAATTCTGTACAGAAGCAGACAGAGGGGTCTACAGTCTGTGTTTGAAGGATATATCCAGGATGTCAAACTGACTCAGCAGCAACAACAGGTTAACAAGACAAAGACAGTTACAGATCACAGTGTAAAAGTGAACCACCACATCACTGCAACGTCTCCAGGTAACGAGTATCATTAATACACGACGTGCCCCAGGCACAACATTTAGCTCCAAATCCACAAAACCAGCCTGAAAATGAAGGAAATCTGTTGAGTCAATAGAGCACAGCTGTGTTGTTGTCGCACCCTGGTATGAGCCAGCCCGATGCCACATTATGATTGCCCATCTGCGTCTGAGGGCAGGACTTGTTTGCATGTCTGGCTAACCAGCCAACTCTGTAAAGGCCAATTTGAAGTTTCAGTGTCCGCAAGTTTCTTGTTTTCACAAGGGTCCACTTTTGTCTGTGTGACATAAATGTTGTCATCCACCCATGTCCGTGAGGGTCCGCACGGACCCCTATGTGGACATCTGAGTGTAGCCCTTTTTTCTGTGACAGTGCAGACTGTACGCATTGTGCGCTGACTGCGTATGCTTTAGTCTCTTGTGACTTACTGATTTACTCCAGACCCAGCAGTGTCTTCTTAGTATCACTTTCACCCAATGTCAGCAGTGGGAGGATGGTAAGCTCACATCCCAACCCTCCTGTTTACTGCTGGGGGCTGACGCAGACCCTCAGTTGTACTATGAATGAAACCACGTGCACCTGCATGACCGCAGCTGTTCGCAGAGTTTCAGTGTGCAAAGTATGTCCAAGCTGAAGCCCAGTTTTTAACAGATTTAGGCTTTTAGAACAATATGCAGTTCACCAACAAGGACCACGCCACAACAATAAGTCATTTAAGTGTTTAATTGTAATTCATAAGGCGTTAGCTGTTGAGGACTGGTGAATCATTTTCCCACCCAAGCTGACAGGCCCCCGCCAGATGGTACCTAAAGTGAGACATGGGAGAGGTATGCACCAGACTGAATAAGAAGAGATGAGAGGAGAAGGGAAGAGATGATGAAGGCATGTTGGTAGGTATGAGGTAGGGAGGATGATGGATGAAGGAAAGGGAGGGTGGGTCGAGAAACCTGAGACACACAAGGCAGGACGGGTTGACCAGGTATAAAAAGGTTTGGATGTTAGCTATGATGTGGTTCAGGCGTGGCCCTGCTCCCGAACCTAAGTGAACAAATTAACCAATCTATCGAGAGCATTAAGTTAATTTAGACCCTTTTTTTAACCCGTTTCCTATTTTAACACAAGCCAGCCGGAAACAAAGTCAACCACAGACAGAGTTTTCATCCAACTCACGGAGCTAACATTGACTAAATTAGCTAGTTTGCTACAGCTGATAAAATCTGGTTGCAATTTCAGCCAGCAAAATCAATGATCACTAGCTAGAAATGAGAAACCTGCTTTTGTCTACCTCTGAGTGAACTCAAGGACCAAGTGTTGCAAAAACTGCCAAATAAGTCTGCAGTACATCTGCCTCAGTTATCACTGCAAACTGTATATGCCAACCAAGAACAAAAAGCTTGACAGACATAGCAACAGTAACTAAGGCGCTCAGCAAAAGGTCCATTTTTTAAAGATTCAATATGTGAGAAGCACAAGTACACACATGCCTTATACACACACTTCATAATCACTCCTGTTTACTGAAGCTTGAAGCCAATAAAGGTGCATTAATTTTTGTCTTGTCTTGTTGTGGGTCAATAACTCTTTAAACCTTCAAGGACGGTGATTTGCAGTGCTACACACAGTCAAACACACAAATGGATGCACAAGTTAGATGCGTCTGGGGCCTAGTTATTGGAGAAAACAATGCTAAGTATTCATAGAGTACATTTAATATCAGCTTATACAAGAAAGAGCCTCAATGTCCATCAATAAAGGGATTAAGCTCCCAGGTGCTGAAATTATTCATTACAGCATACAAGGTTATCACACAGGCTCAGTTGTTAGTTTATGTGCAGATACCCACGGCAGGGGCAGGGGGCATCAGTAAGCCTTGACAAATCCCTCGCATCTACAATCATTTACCACCAAAACCTACAAAGCCTCAGCTTATAAACAGAAGAAAACATTCGGGGACAAAGTGGAGAAATGACTGACAGGATGTTATCTAGTTAGCACGATAGATAGCTGTAAACTATCAACACAGGGAGACGACTTGTTCTGAATGTTCCCTGATGTCTCTTTTTATAGCCATGCATTGAGGTCTATGGCAGTGTCAGTTGGTCCAGACTGAATTCTGACTACAGGTGGATGGACTGCGATGTTACTTGTTAAAGAAATTTATGGTCTCTGATGGAAGAATCAAAATCATTTTGTTGATCCCTTGACTTTTCATCCAGCGCCACAAACAAGTCTCTTTACACTTGTCTGAAATGATTACAGTATACCTCTAATATATTGCTACTTATGATCCTGCTAATGAAGGAACCTGTGAGCGTTACCGCCTGATGGGACTGCTAACACTTTTAAGAGTCATTTTGGTTCCCTTTATGTACCAAAATAGATACGTCCGTTTCAAACATTGTCAATGTCATTGCCCTCACACTTCCATGCGTCCTTTATGTCTGCATAGATACAGTCAGTAAATGGCAAATTAGGGCAGAGTCAAGACGAGGTCGTAATGTTGTACCTTTAAATGGAAGCAGCATTGTAGATGGTGGTGTTCTGTGCAGCCATTATATACATCCCAACATGTGGATGGAGAATACTTTTCACTGTATTACTGATTTGTT
This sequence comes from Epinephelus moara, assembly GCF_006386435.1. NCBI lineage: Eukaryota > Metazoa > Chordata > Actinopteri > Perciformes > Serranidae > Epinephelus > Epinephelus moara. The sequence continues at coordinate 15,626,086 of NC_065517.1, forward strand.
CCGTTCTGCCATCATTTAAGTTTCTACGTCGTCCACTACGGTCATATCTTGCTTGAACTATGCTACACTGCCTCCATGAGCTCTGGTGGTACTGCTTCAGTTCATCACTATATGTAAGCTTTCAGAAAACATGCACAAATACAGATGAAATTAACGCAGAGTACAGACAGAATGTTTCGTCCATCTCCATCTCAGCATCTATCGTTTAGCATAAATGAGCCCTTTGTCTTGGTCCTGGACATTTTGAGATAAACACTCATTTTCTTCCTTGCCGAGAGCTAAGATACCACTCTCATGTCTGTATGATCAAGTGCAGAGCTGGAGCCAGAAGACTATTAGCCTACCATCATTTGAAGTACCTGAAAGCCACACTTGAGTAAAAGTACAGATATCTTGCCAGAAAATGACTTTGGTAGAAGTTCAAGTCATCTATTAGGATATTATTTTAGTAAACGTATCTGATATTTACTGTACTTTAGTATCAGAAGTAATTCTATTATATTAAATGTAATAATGCTACAATAATGGCGGATGGTCCTATCTCTCTCAAGTGAACACCTTCTGGCAACCTAGCTCTCAACTGTGCGTTGGCATTCTTATTTTGTACTTAGCGAAAAGTGGTTATTAGAAACAAACTATATATACATATACATATATATATATACACATATACATACATATATATATATATATATATATATATATA
>NC_065517.1:15627033-15641035 GCF_006386435.1 Epinephelus moara
ACATATACATATATATATATACATATACATATATACATATATATATATACATATACACATATATATATATACACACACATATATATATATATATATATATATATACACATATATATATGGGTGCATGTGTAGTTTCCGTCCACCCACCTTTGAAAATTAGGGCTCCCTTGAAAGCCACAGTGTAAGTCAAACACTTGCCATAACAATGTCTTGTTAACTAGTGAGTGAGAGTGTTGTCAATCTTTCAAAGCATATACACATATTTTCCCAAAATAATACAAAGACAGCTTCCAGTTAGATAAATGGTAATTTTGCTTGATCTTTGCTCTCTGTTGTTACCCTCGCCAGCTGAATGTAGTTGATCACAGAACACTTGGCTTTCTTCTGGCACCAAAGATCAAATGTGACCCAGGGTTTGGCTCACAAATAGCTGCCAGATTTGGTTAGCTTTGGAGTGCAGACTTTGAGGAAATCGGCCCCAGTTAGCTGCACTTCTGCCAGCCTTTGGCTAGTGTCAACCCCTGGGAACAGCCAAGTCTACTTAGGCCAAATCTGGTGCATTATTAATTAATAGATGTTGAACTGAAGCCACTGTTGGGAGAAGGTATTTTGACTACCTGTGTAATGATGAAAGATGACACTTGGCCACATAAGCTCAACTATTAAGCTATGGTATTGCATATGATATATATTTCCATACCTAAAAGCACTCATTCCCATAGTTAATGGGGCTGTGCTATTAAACTCCACGAGCCTCTGTTGTTATCAGTATTTGTCAGTACACTGAGGCTATTATAGTGAGAAGAACCATTATTTAGTGAGCTCAGGCCCTCTGAAGGCCACTTTCCTTTGGCATCATGTGTATGTCATTGAGGTGGACTGCCAGGGGACGTTTATTCCTCTCTCCTCATATCAGTAAATCAATAACACTAAAGTACACTCAGAGGGAGCAGTATCCTTGGCTCTCTTTCTCTGTTTTTCAACAAATTTGGTCATCTTGCAGCGACAGGAACAGAATAATATCAGCCTCATGTCCTTTCATCTATTAAATCCTGTCTTTGGACACAAAATCATATTATAGAGACTGGCCATGTACATCAAGTCCTGGACTACTACAGAATAACACACACTGTCACCCGCAACAAGGTACAGACTATTTAATGCTACTGTACTATACTATACATAATGAACAAAGACAGTTTAAATTAATTTACTTTAAATGTACAGTAACTCATTAAAAGATGGCTCTAAAGAAGCGGTGTGTAAGATTTAGGGGGATTTAGTGGCATAGCGGTGAGGACTGCAGATTGCAACCAGCCGAAACTGCTCCCTGTCAGAATTCCCTCAGTGTTCAGTGTTCAGGAGGTTTTTACCAAGAGCCAAATTATCTGCAAATATAAAAGTTATTCACAAAGCATCTTAGACCTTAAAAGAGCTCCTAAGGTGAAAAACTGTTAGGAGCAGAGAGGAGGACTTTTAAGAAGCTTAACAGTTTCTTAATCAGAGGAGAAAATGGTGGAAACACAAAGAGGTCCGAGAAATATTCTCCAAACGCTGAAAGACAGTGAGTAAATGAAATGCCACAGATTAGATCATGCAGGGATATTGTGTGTGGTTGATGTCATTAGGGATACGCACACATTTCCCACCCAACAACATAACGCTATAACGCCAGAAACAAAATGATCACGATACTAAGATATTTGACAAACTGGAGAAATGCAACAGTGCAGCAGTGATGACTTTAGTCTGTCTCAACCTTCCATCAGCAGAGTGATCACACTAACAATAACAACACTTTCACAGTCAGCAGTTCATTTCATTTCCACTGGGTGTCCACACCTTACAGGCTCACAAAGGGGTCTGTCTGTGACAACCAATCACATCTGTTAACAGAATGCATCATACCTAGCTATGGGGTAAACCATACCTGCTCACTGAGGTAAAGTTTCTGTCCCTTCCTTCAGAGTTGCTCTGGGAACTTTCCTAAATCACTTGTAAGCTAGGACTCCTTACTAAAGGTTTCTAGGCTAAGTTAGGAGCTCGCTGAGAGTGTTCTCAGAATGTTTGTGAATATGGCCCCAGAAGTTCAGGAGGTTTTTACTGCGCGCCAAATTATCCACAGGTGCCACTCCAGAGCAAACGGATGTGGTGATTTACACCGGTAAAAATGGTGAATAAAGCAGTTTCACGTTAAAAAGTCAGTGTTCTCCAATGCTGCTTGTTGCTACTTACTGCAGTGGTCGACTTGAGCCACGGCAGCCCTATCTAGAGCCAGTGTTTGGTTTTTCCGTTCTGGGATTCTGTAGAAACATGGCGGTGCAACATGGGTGACTCCATGGACGAGGAGCCACTTCCTTTGTAGATATAAATGGCTCATTCTAGGGTAACAGAAACACTTCAATTCTTATTTTCAGGTCATTATACACTAAAGAAAACATGATTATATGATATTTAAATTCTGCCAACATATCCTTGGACCTTTAATGGTTTTGTGTTTTTTTGTAGCTTGTAAGCATTCAACGGTTTCTGTTTGCATGTCCAGTAAGGTCCTGTTTGACAAGGACCTTGATGACAAGACGTCCTTCATTCTGTGATTTCAAGTATGTTTTTTCAATAGGCAGAAGTACTGATAGATTCAAAAGGCAATTATTTGATCTAACAAAGATCTTTCTGAAACAACCTCTACATAAAAAAAATTCTGTATTGTTTCTATATCTTTTATTTCTATTATTTTGTTTTTATTCTATAAGTATTCCCATTTAGTATCATAAACATATGCATGTGCATTTACATACTGTACATACATATATTACTTGTTATTGCCTGTGGTGGAGTGTTGTACAACTACACGAAGTATATGACTGATCTTAAATTATATTATCACAGGCTAAAGTACTTCACAGATTTGAGCCACAGGAAGGACCTGAAAGACTGAAGTCCCAATTAATCTGATTAGAAATCAGTAAAATTGGCCTATTAGCTGCATGGTGTTGTCATTACAGCAGATGTGAAACTGCACTCCTTTATTCAGAAATATTAGACCTCTGAAGTAATTTGTTGGCCGACAGAATTCAACAAGTGCCCACAGGAGTATTAAAAGTTGTGTAATTATATGTAAACACTTGTCTGAAGAGCAGAGATGCATGTTAATTCCACAGCTTTGCTTTTTCTTTTTGAGTTGATGTTTATCACCTGAAATAATTTCCATGCAAACACACAAACATGGAGTGCTCCAGTGTTTCCCCTGAGCCACAGGTCTGCAGTCCTGTACCATGAAGAAGGTCGCCTACCGAACCCCCGCAGCAGCTGTGTTAATCAGGAGCAACAGCTGCTCCTGTGTTTGGTTGGAGGGAAATGGAACGGAAATGGAGGAGTTTTCTGGGAACGTTAGCGGCAGGATTGTAGTCACGGGGAAGAGTGGGCAGATCACAATTTGTACTTTTAGAAGACGAAGAAATACTCTATTAATCCCAGAGGGGACATTTATTTTTTTTCTTCACTCTGTTGTCATATACACACAGGCCTGAAATACACGCATATACACAAACAGGACCTATACCATACAAGCATTAAATGGAGAGATATCAGAGAGACGGGGCTGCCTTGGACTGGCGCCTCAAGCAGTTGGCAGTTCAGTGCCGTGTTCAAGGGCACCTCGGCAGTGCGCACGGGGCAAACTTGTGATGGAAGATTCAGTTACAAATAGTCCTACATTCAAACTTTAACTTAAAGGTCCAATGTGTAGGATTTAAGGGGGGTATATTGGCAGAAACGGTATGTTAAATTCATAACTATGTTTTCATTAGTTTATAATCACCTGAAAATTAAAAATGTGTTTTTGTTCTTAGAATCAGCCTTAGAATGAGCCTTTATCTACAATAGAGCACGTCCTCTTCCATGGACCCGACATGTCCCACCATAATAAACAAACAAAACACTGGCTCTAGAAAGGGCGTAGAAATTTGCGTTTTGCCTCGGTCATTTAGGAGAACTATGTTCTACTTGCTTGGCACATGTGAGAAGTTTCAGTTCTACATGCTCACCACTAGATGCCACTAAATCCTACACACTTGACCTTTAACTACTTTATATTAGGGCTGTCAAGTGATTAAAAAAATTAATCTCATTAACGACATGCTCTATGATTAATCCATCTGAATTGATACATCAATTTCAAGTCAAAGGAATTTTGTCAGATATGTCATAGTAAAGCTGCTGGATGTTGGACACAATTGTCTCCCTATTATCCTCTACCATCGAAACTGGTCTACAGTCCATTGCAATTCATTTTGCAAGGGAGTTAGTCGGTCATAGGTAGACTTACTCACTTTGTGGCTTGAAACTCAGAAAATGTGCTAGCTCGGATCTCCGGGTTCGCTGCTAAATGCTTTGTGTTGAGGTGATATTTTAGACTCGAAGTACTCTGATGGTACGAAATGCATTACTGCAGAAACTGCAGAGAACGCCGCTCCTATCAACACTTCCATCTTTGTGTGTTTTAGATGGAAATCTTCGATTCACACGGCCAAGTAGCAGTGTCTCATCTGCCATAAAACAAAGCCACTGTGGCCTTCAGTGACCCACCAGTTCAGGGGCACTACGGAACAAAATTAATCAGCACTAATTTTTTTCTGTGATTAATTAATTGAAATGAATGCATTATTTGGGCAGCCCTACTTTATACACTACTTGGTGGTTTAATCTAAAATAATATTATAATATATTAGTTATATTTTGTATTAATAATCTTAATCTGCAAAACAACTACAATTCATCAAATGAATGTAGTGGAGCACAGAAAGTACAATATTTGCTTCTGAAATTGAGCAGAGCAGAAATAGAATGTGGGCCAGCATAAAATGGAAATAATCAAACTTGCACTAAATTGTAGCGCTGCTTTTAATATTACAGGGAAGTTGGATAGATTTTTCTCTTAACTTAGTTGTAACCTGCTGAAAGATCTGAAACGAAGAGGAAGAAGAAACTGATACAAAAACAAGATGTTATGCTCGATGTCGTGACCTCAGTAAACTGCACCCTCCTAATCAGGCTGCAGGTGTGACAAAACTTAAACTTGTCGGCACATTTGACGGTTTCACTTCTGATCGTCTCAGAGCATTGGAGATGTATTTGTTCAGGTGTGTGTGTGACAAATGCAGAGAAGCTCATGCTGAATTTAAACTTACAGTTGCAGCTGCAAGAATTAAAATACAGACTTTGATTTTCCGCCGTACCCAGCAGAGAGTTATATTTGGAAGTACTGACACGGTTGTGTATGTTGATGCTTTATTATCTTTGTGTTGACAGGTTGTGGTGTGAAAAAAGATGCAGTCAGACTCTGAAATAGAAAAGATGACTTAACTGATAGCAGTGTGACATGTTCCTCATGGAGACGTTTTCCAGCTAACTGACGTTAGCTTGCTAGCTTAACTTTATTTCCCTGTTAGTATTAGCAGCTAATGCTAACTGTAGCCTTTTCACACAAGATTTTTTATGTTGTATTATTATTTTAAGGTGGATGGTGGAAAAGGTGGAAAAAGTGCATAGCCTACTTTAAATAGATTTTTGCACACAAGTTTTAGGCACTCACATTTGCCTCCCAGTTTGCCATCATTTATTATGCTATAGGCACTGTGTGCCATACTGGCCTTCTTTCTGATTTGACAGTGAAGTGACTCTTTTCTGAATCCCAAAATTAAATCAAATGTTCTTTGGGGATTTATAGGAAACTTGGAATAAGCCATTGCAGCAGCTAAAGCACCTCACTATCCAAAAGGTCAAACAAGAATTGGGGTTAAAAGTTTAAATGCTCTCTTAGGATTAGGATTTGGTCTGCAAAATCTTAGTGAACTCCAGTACATGATGAACCCTGGATAGATGAGATGACAGCTCAGAGATCAAAGATTAAAGATTAAAATACATGTTCTATACATTTTTCCCAAAGATGGTTCCTGTCATTTTAGATAGTTCTCATCACGCTGATGTTTGTTCAAGTGTTTATTTTTCTGATACGTTTGGTTTTAATTTGTTAATTCATACTTTAAAAGAGGGTTTCACCTCATGATTGACAACTGCGTGTGATGAAAAATAACGCGCACAACTCCAAAAATCTTAAAAAAGGTGCGCAGTTCTAGCAAAGATCAGGCAACAGAACATTGGAACTAATGGTAAACTTTACCAAGTTAATATGGGCAAAAATTACAAACACAGATGCATTTCAGAGAGCCATCATCAGTGTGACAAAACACCAGTGAGTGGCTAATTACATACACACAGGTGAGGTTCAAAACACAGTCAGGATTGAGAATACATAATTAAGTAATAAGATCCCTCGGTTAATGAATGAACTGTGAAATATAAGCCTCTTACAAATAGGAGGAGTGTCCATAATAATCAAGAAAAGAAGAACAGCAGCAGCTGCTGACACAGACTGCTGAAGCATACAGTAAGATGCCCAGTACCAGAAATAATAGTGAAAAGCTATACTTAAAGAGTTATAGGATCCAGAGTCATAAATTAATGAATGAATGAATGTGCATAAACAACAAATAATACATGACCCAATAAAAAATGCGTAATATCTTGAAGAACATTATGTATAAGGGAGCCCTGAGAAATATCATAGATACATGAAAAAAAATATGCAAACAAACTCTTAGTATATCATGTTTATTGGGAAAGACGATACCAAGAACTGAAGTGAACAAAAATGCTCCTTTTAACAGAATTCTAAATTTGCCATTCACTATGCTGGTGTTCTGTTTTCTGAAAAGTGTGTGTGCCAATGGTGTGCTTGGGATCAATGGCACTGCTCGCGATTGGTCCGCCAGCAGGGACTCTATACTGCGGAGATCGCTATTGCGCATTCTCTTGGTGCTTCTCAAAGTCAAGGATCCTTCCTTGGTGAGAATACTGTCAAGCTCCACTGGCAAATTGTGCGCAAAGAATTGTGGGTACTTCATGCCTGCTGAGGATACACACATGCATCCTTGAAAATTCTCTTTAGAAAGGACTCTCCTCAGTAGGATTTGAAGGATCTTTGACATTGGAACAGTCCTTAGGCAGGTGGCCTACGTCGATGACGTAGCCTCCTTGAAATTCAGCTATTTAAGGATCCTTCCTTGACTTTGAGAAGCACCCACAGGCTCCCAATAAAGTCAACAGCTCAAGATGGCAGCGGCAGAATCTGCGATATTTTGGCTTCTTTTTTGTACAGTGGGAGGAAGTGAGGAGCCATTGTCCATCTTTATATATAGTCATTGTTTATAGACCCTTTTAGGTCAAACGTCACAATGATGTCAGTTTGTTAGCTTGAGGCCAAACACGACTCTCCACCACAGGGCTGTAGGCTACATAGGAGTCTTAAAATATCATCTTGTTATGTTACTGGGAGCCAGAATAGAAGGAGTCATGGCTCAAAACTTAAATTCTATCGTCAACAAAAACCAAGACAATTATGATTAAATGTGATAAGACCAAAGGACAGCACAGAGGTGATCATCAAAAATGCTCACATGTGGAGCGCACACTTCATATCAGGTTAGGGAAAAAGTATTTCCTGTTGTAGGGATTAATAACATTATGTGTGTTAAGGGTTATCATGTCCACCTAATCAGAAATTTGGAAGGTTTTAAGAGGAATATTGGATTTCTCCATAAATTTAACTTTTTAGTGCATTAGCTATCGCTAGCTTCGATAGCAAAACAAACTTGAAGAAGCCATTCAAGTGTCGTCCTCCTTTGTTAGACTGGCATAGTAATCAACCACAAAGCCACCATCTCACCTTCAGCAGTCCTGTCAAATCATCCATCCACTGAGTGAGAGCATACGGGTCGGCCAGTCTGGTCCTTTTTCAAGTAACACTCGAGGCCCCAGAGAGTGAGTGACCTGACATGGTGCGTTTGTAAATTCAGTCTGATGCTCTACACTAACATAAGAGCCCTGTTGGTGGAAGAAACTGAGCTTTATATTTCTATACGAATTAATGAGCGGTTCAGTTAGTCATACATTCATTCTGCTCAACGCTCTGCTGCTCGGAGAGTGTGGTGCTCTGAATAACCGAACGGTACATTCCGACACCAAATTTACGAACGGGCCAGTTTGTGCCAGAGTGCGTGCCAGCAATCGGATGAGTATTTCTAAATGCACTACTCACATCATCTTACTGTCTAAAACAAGCCAACAGAACTTGCTAGCTAGTGCTAGCTACTGTCTGTGGAGAACTGTTTTGCCTCCAGCTAAGCCCCGCCCACCAAAAACACCATACCGCTTACTAACAGTAAAAGAGTCTTTGTAGCCAGCGCATTAATGTGGAACAGTGAACGGGCAGTTTCACTGGAACGACTCACTACATGTCCATTATCAGAATTAATAGACACCCTGCAGCCAATCGGAATCAAGAATTCACCCAGACCATGGTAGGAGGTTTAATCAGCCAGAATAACTGGAAACTTTACTCCTGTAAAGGTGAGCTGAGCCTTTAAACACCGTAGATATCAACACATAACATCCCATTAATGCAAAACAAGTGTAAATATTGCTATAAAGCAGTCCTGCAATGACTTTAGAGATCGTTACTTGAGTTTAAACAGTATCACGAGGCACATCCACATCACATTACCCACCCCTGCTTTGGTCCTTGCACAGACTAATGGCTTCATGTTTTGGCTGTCAGTCAGTTTTGAATATGTATGTGGTGCCAGCGTATATGTTAAGAGTGATTACTGTTTGTGATGATTTGTAAATGGGGCACATCCTCATTTAACTTGCTCTTAATGAATAATGAAGAGGGACGTGCTGGCTCAGCTTTAGCCGACTGAATCTGAGATCAGCTTTTTTAATCGCAACATGACAGAGCAAAGCAAGGCTAATGAAGATATATGACGAGAGTATAGGTGTGTGTACTTGGAGCATTGTGTTTTTATATCTGACACACACTAAGGATGACTGCGGCTTGAAAAAAAGCGCAGGAGATGTTCGGTACTGTGGAGAAAAATGAAAATGGGGAGAGCTGGGGGAATATGGATTGCATCTGGTGCAACAAAATGATGGACTGCTCTCTATTGTTTCCCATTGTGTACTGGGGATTGATTCGGTAACTGCAAACACATAGGCGCACACACACACACTTACACACACACACACTTGTTTGTCACCCATCTGTGTTTCTATTTTTAGCGGATCTAAAATTGAGGCACACATTCCGCTTCACTTCTCCGAGCTTAATAATTGGAATATTTTATAGGTTTAAGCTTCCTCTTGCCGAGGGAATACAGACTACCACAATCCAATTAGGTGAGCCTGGTGGCTCACCCAAAAAGTAATAAAGTTGACAACATAATAACCACAACAATCTAATCTCTCTTTGCTTGCTGAAATATACAGCGTGCGGCGTTAACACTGGAGGGCAAACAATCAGATTGAAACATAATTGCATAACTTCGCAGAAGGTTATTGTGCGAGCAAGTTTTACAGAGGAAACAAGTATTAGATCAATTCAAAGCAGATAAGTCAGATCACGAGTGCAGCTCCAGTAAAGACTAATACAGCACCAACTCACCTGTGACACATTAGTCAGGCTTCTAAGCAGCTGTATGTGGCAACAGAGCGCCAACAACAACACTGTAGTCAGTGTGAGCATTTATTTTTCTCATCTAATTAATGTTTGAGTTAGATTTTTCCATCAGATCTCCAGCCAACAAGCTCTTCCTGTTGTAGGATTATGTTATTGAATCCCTCTAAAACTAGTTTATTAGTTTGGCTTCCAGTAGAAGTTTTTAATGTCTTGTGATAGTCTAAATACTGTTTAAGAGGCTTTCCCACTCTGACAAAGATAACTGTGGTGGAGATATACACACACATGAGCATGGGCCAACAGTTTTGAAAGTTTTGGCACAAGAGAAGGAAGATTTACTGTACACAAAATGTACTGCTCATTCTCAGCTTCAATCCAATAATGTCACACCAGTTTTGGCAGTTATACGGCTCAAAGGACACAACTTGTGTAATATATCAGGAATAAATTTAGTTGTCAGAATCCAATTATGCTAATGTACTGCATGTGTTTCAGAAAATTGTTTAGCAACCCAACAAGACACCTTTGAGACCATGTGGTTTGAGTTTACAGGCACTGTAGTGTGTCGTGGGGCAGGATAATGGAGTTAGCTCGATAGTTATACCATGGTCTGGGTGAATACTCGATTCTGAAATAAAGACTGATAATGGACACTGACTAAGTAGCTCCGGTGAAAATGTCTCTTCTAAATTAATGCGCTGGCTACATAATAGTATCAACCTGTATCATACGGAAAACAGGGACACAGTCAAAGCCTCTGTTTACAATTTATTTACAACACTGAGAGAAGTCCTTCAGTGCCTCATCTACTGGACACCACAGGATGGAGACTGTAACACACACGGCAGGTACTACACTCCCTTGCGTGTACCCTTCTTGCTGCTGACAATCCCGCAATGGTAATTGAAGAAACCTAAATCAACGAATCACAAAAAACAAAACAAAAACAAAAAAACAATAGTAAAAAGGTTGTGCTCCAATAGCAAATTTTGCGCGTGGATAAAATAGATATATATATGCAGAAGATCTCAGGCTCAGAAAAACAGAATGAATCTAAAAGCACAACTCAGGTTAAAAAAGTTCACAATTACTTGAATAAAACAGCAGGCGAAGGTAAAAACCAAATAACTCAAATTTGGTTATTGCGAATCTCCTTAAAATTCAGACCTCCCATGTGTGCCTCTGTGTCAGAAAGTGCAGCCAAGGCTAGATAGTTTACACGTTTTTTTTAAATTTTTTTATTCCTTTCTTATTTTTATACCTGAGGTTATCTGTAACACGTTACTGCAGCAAATGCAGCATGCCAAAATACCAGGATGTTTTACTGCATCCAGTCGCATTTTGTATAAGTCAGCATGCTTTTCTGGTTATTCTAACCCATGCTGCATCCCAAATCACATAGGCCTACTTTTTACATTTTGGAGTTACAGCAGTTACCCTTAGAAAGCATGTACTGTTGCATGTAGTATGCATACAGTTGGGACATACTACTTCTTCATAACATTATACCCTAACTTTGACTCTCTTGCTCATATATCCGTTACTTTTCTGAGAGACAGAGGTCAATCTGGAGAGCTCTGCTGGTGTAACACTGCAATATATATTATATTATAACCTGATTCTAACATTCACAACAATAAAATTACATATGCATTTTTTCTGTCTGTTAAGTTGATTATTTTTTTGTTGTTGGTTATCTTTATGATTATTTTGTTCTCTTAAGCAATTAATATTACGATCATTACCGTTCAAGTGGACATCAGTCACCTAAATGTGTTGTCATCCATCACTGTGGCTTCTGACAGCTGTTAACAAGCTGTCATTTGTTTGCAGTTCAGTTGATGTGACGCATCTTCCGCTGCACTGAATCTTTTTTTTTCTTTTTTTTTTTTGCATACTAAATAGTATAATAGTATGGGCATTGGAAAGAACAGCCACAATCCTTTGTGTAGCAACAGATACGTCACATTGACTGAGCTGCAAACAGATGGCAGTTCATTGACAGCTGTCAGAAGCTGTAATGACAGATGACACTGTAATCAAGTGATTGATGACCAGTCGTATAGAGAGTAATATTAGGAATATTAATTGTTTAGGGTGAACAAAATACTCCCACAGATTACCAACAAGAAAAGGACCCAACTATCAAAATAACAATGACAAAGAAATTATGTCATTTTACTGTTGTGAACATGTTGGAAACGGCAATGTATGTAGTACCTTGTAAAAATAAAAAGTACGCAGCCTAAATTCTTTTCTGAAATACTAAATAGTGCGATGGTGTGAGTATTGGAATGAATGGAAAGTACGTTGCAGGGAAAACAGAGCAGTAAAGATGACGTGATGACATATTTACATACCTTAAGATACCTCAAAGTTCACTTGGTTTCTCACGGGACATGAACACCAGTTTCCTGGGGAAAAGCTGTGCGTTTGATTGACCCATCCACCACCCCAACCTGCCTGCTTATGTGGGCTTTCATCCTTTATACTCTCTTCTTTACTCCCATCAGGCATACGCCACGTGATCGCAGCCTTCACAATTACATCCATGGGTTATACTTGACTTTTGGCGTACTGCACGGCGCGCAGTATTAAACATTTACTAACACAATTGCGTACCTAATGGTCAAATTTAAATATGCTGAATATGTAAAAAATGATAAATAATTGAGAAATAAAACATAAATTTCACTAATAGGAGCGGGAGAAGAGGGACCGCTGCATCCTCCCCGTTTTACTCCTCACCTTTTGTTCTTCATCTCCTCACCGGTGTCCCAAGAGGAAACGCCACTGACAGTTCCCTCGATAACGCAGAGTGCCAAACAAGCATGCATATGTATGTATGGACTGTTTAGGGATTCAGCTGGTATGTGCTGGTGTGTGTGTGTGTGTATGGAAATGAATTCAAAGGCACTGTGTCACTGCTGTCATCCCTCTGCTCCCCTGCCAGCTTATGGAGAATGCCGAAGAGTAAATCCACATCTAGTCTCTCTCCTACTCGGCATCCTCACTGTTAGCAAAGTGCGGAGGACTGTAGCGTTCATCCATTATTCACAGCTGAAAAGTGTCGCCTGTAGTGATTTAACATGCAACTAAAGAGCGGAGGCCTCAAGTTCCTTATGTCTTTTTAAAGAGTGATCATTTTCTTCATTAAAAAACGTGCAGGTTCCATTTTACCACAGTATAAAGGCTAAGTTTTTGGTGCTTAATTTCAATTTGTGTGTTTTTTTGAACACTAATTTACCATCCATTGAAGGGTCCTGCTTACCTACATGTGTCCTCAGTTAGTTTGTCTTTATTTGGACTGTCCAGAAAGCAGCAACAACCAGCAAAGTACAACTTTCTGCTACTTAGATCTTCATTTCTATCAGATTTTTGAAAATAACTTGTTGTTTTTTTATTTATGAATTGGACAGATGGAGAGCAGACGCATATTAGGCTTATTGAAGACTTATTTCTCCTGTATGTTGCAGCCAAATGGCACGTATTTTTATTACTGTAATGTCATCCTGTTTGCTGGTTTTTGCCCATATGGACGGTGAAAAATGACAGCTTGACAAAAATATGAAAACAGGAAAGAAAATGGGAGCAAACTGTGCTGCCATACTACCAACTAATCTGTGAATCTTGGGAGGAGAAAAGCTTTAGGTTGAGCCAAGACTGTGAAACTTATTAGCAACTGAGAGAGAATAAATTACATTAAAGGGGACCATTATGCTCATTTTCAGGTTTGTAATTGTATTACTGTTTCTACTAGAACATGGTCGCATGCTTCAATAGTCAAAAACCACTTTCTTTTCCTCATATCGTCTGCACTGGAATACTTGTATTCACGCTGTAGCTGAGACGCTCCTTTTAGCGCCTGTCTCTTTAAGCCCCCCTTTCCCTAAAAAAGCCCAGTGTACTCTCGTTGTCAGTCTTTCCAGGTCTTCCATATTGGTGTCTCTACACCATTATTGCAGCCAGAGAATGACGGCACCAGAGAATAGCAGCACTTTCTCCCGTTTAAAATCAACACTAAAAGCTTCTGAACACAATAGGACATGTTCCAGCAGGAACTTGACCCCAAATTGACCTTTCGCTAAGCCCCGCCCCTTTGAGATGCTCTGACAAACTGTCGAAAAAGCATTGGGGCCCACACTGTAACTAACTGCACTCCCTGAAGAAATATTATCATATATTTGGAACAATGAAAGAGTGATTCCAGAGAGAAGCAGACAGAGGGGTCTACAGTCTGTGTTTGAAGGATATATCCAGGATGTCAAACTGACTCAGCAGCAACAACAGGTTAAAAAGACAAAGATAGTTAGAAGCTAAAGCCGAACTATAGGCTACAGATCACAGTGTAAAAGTGAACCACCACATCACTGCTGATCGCCACACAAGACAATGAATATAAAGGGAAACTTTGCTGATATTGAA
>NC_065517.1:15641047-15697812 GCF_006386435.1 Epinephelus moara
ATATTTTTTTCCAACCTCTCCAGGTAACGAGTATCATTAATACACAACGTGCCCCAGGCACAACATTTAGCTCCACATCCACAAAACCAGCCTGAAAATGAAGGAAATCTGAAACGATTGCATTAGAGTCAATGGAGCACAGCTGTGTTGTTGTTGTTGTTGTTGCTACATTATGATTGGCCAGTCTGCAACTGGGGGGGCGGGACTTAGCACAGGGGACAATTAGGGAGAAATTGACCACATCAGCAGCCAAGATATAGGTTTTCCTAACATTAGCATCTAGCTACATGTAGCAGTGTAGGCTATGTAATGTACACACTTTAAGTAGCATGGCTGGAACAGATGACAACAACTGGCTTTTTTAACATAGACACATTTCCAGTGGTGGTTGTGGTGACGATGCTGGATATTTTAAGCCAGACTCTAAACCTAACCACTCAGTAACCACAGCATTATCACTACATAAAATTGAAAAATTAACATTTCCACATATTCGCTACAAACGAAATGTGCAGATGTAACATATCTATGGTTTGTAGAAACGTACAATGCCAACATTTATTCTGGTGACTGGGTTGGTATTGTGCTCTGAGGAAGAGCAGGAGATTTGTTATTCACCTCTGAATGTATTCTGGGACACTGTGCTGAGCAGCAGTGTCCTGTGCTGTCTCACCGACCTGCTGCAGTTGCCGCAGCCCTGATGTGGAGTTACTACAGGAGCAGTTATTTGAAGTTTGAGCTGGAGCTGGATGTGACTCAGACCCAACAGTATGAGATCCAGTGGGTACGACTAATAATTCATTCCTCAGACAATGATGCTAACTGCAACCCAGAAATTAAAATTCAGGATGCACAATGAGACTATTGACAATGTCAGGCTGCAGCTGATGAGGACTGGAGTCAATATTTCTGTATATTTTTTGGTGCTTCAGAGCGATTTCTCACATTTTTCCTTTCAAAACATGAAAAGGACATTCTGTCAAAGGCAACAATAAACAAACAGAGACTGACCATGCATCAGAAAATAAAAGTTTTTTCTAACCAGTGATTGGTTAGAGGGTAGAAACAAATCATTTACTATTCTCCGTGCTCTGGTGTGTTATATTGAATTTAAAGGTCAAACACTGCCTCCGTGTTGTTTCCACGTGGTTTGCAGTATTGCAGCTGTGTATGATTGTTGGATAAGTTTGGGAGTCACGCAGTTTATACCACAGAGAGCGCTGGCTGCTTTGTGTTGGTCACCAGAGGGGATTGTTGGGGTTATGACAAATGCCTGTATTCTTGGATTATTACTAGTGTTCTCAACAGGATGAAAAAAATTACAGCCTAAATCGAATTGACCTGTCTGAGCTGAGGCCCAAACCTGGCCTGAGACCATTGATAAAATACTGAGCCTGAGCCGACTCCGGCCAATCAGTGCACATTTTCAGCCCTAACGTGGTTTCGACCTGTCGGGCTTGGCTTGAGATTGAGAAACAACAGAAATTAAGTAAAAAAATAATAATGGCTTTTGAGTTTTCATGTTTGAAAGTTCTGTTGATGAAATGTATTTTTTCCTCTAAATGCATACTGGTGATTCAAAACTTTGGGAAACACTCTTATTCACTTGAGTTACATGAGCAGATTGATACTACTCACTACGGCCAGCAGCTGGTTAGCTTAGCTTAGCATGACTTGAAAAGGGGAGACCGCTCACCTGGCTCTGTCCAAAGGCAATGAAATCCCTGCAGAAAGCTAATATGCAAGGCGTGAGTTAAAATTATTTTGTCAGCCTAATGTTCAATGGCTCAAGGATGAATGTTCATGCTGTTGTTTATGGGATATGTACCTATATACAGTATGTGTTTCAGTCGGAGTGAAATGGACGGACAGCTAGGAACAACCCAACTGCCACAACGTTGGTATTGTACATCTCTGCAAAAAACAGATATGTTACAGTTCTGTGTTTCATATGTAGTGGATATGTTGACCCTTTGTTTCTTTATGTTTCAATTTTATGTTGTGAAATTCTGGTTGTGGTTAGGTTTAGGCACAAAAACCAATCAGGTTTGGTCTTAAAATATCGACGTTGCTCACTGCAAACACTGCTGGAAATGTGCCCAACTGCTGTGAAATAACTTTTTGTTGGTACACATATGGCTCATAATATTGTACTTTTAAACAGAGGTAGCATTGTAGATGGCGGTGTTCCTTGCAGCCATTATATACATCACAATATGGGATAGATAATGCTCTGTTTTATCTGTCCGCAAACTTTTACACCTTGTTCCAACTTGTATATATGTACTGAGACAAGGCAACTGCAAGTCCATTAATTCCTGTGGGAATCTCTGTGATATCAGATGCCTGCGAAATTCCTCCCATCCGTAATAATTCGGTCCAGATTTTGCCTCGAGTACATTAAGAAGTGTGCTACTTTAGCTAACAGGCAGCTAACTGGCTAACATGCTATTTTCTTCGATGCAGTTGCCTGATTGTTGATTGAGTTTGTATGATTAAAAAGAAAATGTTTATCAAGTTTTAACACATTATGAATCTGAGTAATGTTATTCTGCTAAAATATGATTTTATACAGTCAGATTGTCATCATGACTCATTCAGCTGTTCATAAGTCTTTGTAATTAAATATTTCACCAAACATGCCGCATTCCTGGCAGGTCCTGTTTCTGTCCCGCTAATGTTCCAAGCGTATATTCTAAACTACTGTATGGCGAAAAGCAGACAAAATTCGCCTCTCCCCCACGACTACAGGTAGTTTCCATTAGGTTTCTATCCAGCCGTAAAGAAATGCACTTCCTTGCGTTGGACACTAGAGGCATCATTCATATATTCATGGCATATCTACAGACAACGCAAGTGGAAATGAGGCGTCTGAAAATCAACTAAATGCATTGTATGGACAGAAGGCTCTGTTTGTGTTCGTATACATATGTAAAGCTGAGCGTAAATGAGCCCTTAGTTTCTGTATTTTTGTTCCTTCCTTTCTTTACTCCATTCAATAGCACGTCTGTCTGTGTGTGTTTTATCCATTTTTATGAGAACCAATGTGAGTTAGGTTGGGGTTGAGATGAGGCATTGAGTTTTGATGGTTAAGGTCAGGGTAAGGGACAGGGACGGCATTACATTATGTCAGTTAGAGTAGTCACAAGTATATAGGTGCCAGGTGTGTGTGTGTGTGTGTGTGTGTGTGTGTGTGTGTGTGTTAATCTAGACAGACACATTACTGCATCAATGGAGGGTAATCTGAATATACATCATGATGAAGCTATGGCATCATTAGCTCTAAAAATGATGCTGCCTGTACACTGCATAACTGAAAAATCCTTTAATTCGTACACCCATGACTGTTTTGAACATTAAATACAAATGTAAAGATTTCTTTACTAGAATATTATTATATGAAAATATTGAAAGAGAAAAGTGAACAATAATCTCTACATGCAGGTGTCATTGGAATTCAACATGCTGTTTATTATCGATGAGCACAGACAGTGACGGTGATTGTCCAGCTTCTCAGCCGTTACCAGTCAGTATATATTAATATAATTCCATATTTTGAGTATTCAAAATGTTCATATACTCGGAGTGATGTAACTGTAAGCCACGCAGCTGCTCTATAAGTACACGCATTTAATTTACTGATGCACATGTACTAAATGCATATATACATAATCAGGCTTTATAATCCCTGTGTTTTGCTGAGAGTGCGGTACAGTATACCAGAGGCAATAATGACAGTTATGTAATGAATAAGCTCTGAAATGGATCATAACTTGGAAACCCCATAGAGTCTGCATGGTATTTAGAAAACGCACACCTAATACACAACAATGCACACAGCACACACTGTATGATGTGGGATTTAAAAGACCACTATACATTTTTTGGAAAAGGAGATATTTTATGCACTTACTTGCAAATAGGGAGATTTTCAATATGTATAGCACTTTTCAAACTATTGTCAACCTCACATATTTTATGTTTAATATTTGTCCTTGGAGATAAAGTGTTGCGACGGCATCAGGTGTCCACTGTAGGCTGATAAACGTACCTATGTTTTTGTTTGTAGGTGGGTCAAAGCTTGATTACAGTGTGGTACACTTGAGGCCAAGAGGGGGACAAGAAAAATGGTTGTGTAAAATTGTCCAGGGCATGGATGGATTACTGAATGGGCTTACCAGGGACAGGCCCAGGTGCCCAAAGTGTCAGGAACCCCATGGCTTTCACTTACACAATGTTACTCAAATTAACAGGTACCAACCAGGAGGAGACGCACAATGACTACAAAGAGATGTACAAAGACCATAATGAGATGCAAAGGAACCACAAAGAGACAAAACAACCCCAAGGAGGCATAAAATGACTACAAAGTGATGCAAAATGACCAAAAAAAGACATAAAATTACCTCAAACCTTAAGGAGAAACACATTTACATCAATAAAAGACAATTAAATCAAAGAGACCCAAACAACTACAAAAAGACACAAACCAACCACAAAGTCTGTGTGTTTTGCTCCTACATAGCAGAGGTGGTGGGGCCCAGGAGCCCATTGTCTCATGATCCGCCCATGGTCCAGGGTTTTGTCAAGCAGTACTAAATCCCATATAAACTTCATATTCCACTCCTCCCTGTGATGTCTTGTACTGTATTTGGCTACTGAACAGTGACTTCACTGTTTCCTGCACTCATGTATCTTCATGCAATATTCAGAGATCGTTCTGGTGTTTTTGGATGGGTTATCCCTTTTTCTAAAATGAATCTGACGTCTGCGGTTGGCTGGAACTCGGTTTGCTGGTGTGTTCGTGTGCTCTGGGAAACTTTGAGAATCTGCTTGTTTTCTTGTTAACATCAACACTTAAACTGATCTTTTCTTGACCAAAGGTTTTATCATTTCAGCATGAGGATGCCCTCATTTACTCTGTCTCTTTTTCTTTGTCTTTTTTTCCTGTTCCTTCCTTCCAATATGATTCAAAAGGTGATTTGCAGTAAGGCTGGGTAGTGGTACTCAATGTCTCAAAGGTGTCAATCGCAATGTCTTAGTGCCAAGTAATGTAGTATCAAAACTACTCCAGTCAAATGATATGTGCATTCATTCTTTTGTAGCAAGATCTAGAAAAAAATAACTTTGTATGGTTCTGCTCGCAGCCAATCACAGTGAGCATTCTTCAATTTAATGCAACATATGATTGGCTCACTACCACAGCAACTACAACCATACAATCTGTGGTGAGGTGAAGTCAGGTGCGGCACATTTAACAGAGTTGACAGTGTGCCGAGATGCCATCAAAACGTTCAAAAGTATGAATGCTGCAAATGCTTCCATTTACATGATGGGTATCGACTGAAGTAGAAATAAACAACACATTCTGACTCCAACCTCGTCACATAGACGTTTGGTGATGGACTTTCCACGTCCAGATACAATGTCAAAGGTACCCAGGGTGCATTGGCTTTTGATGTTCTGGGACGTCGTGTCAAAACACAGCAAATTGATGTTTTTTTGCCTTCAACAACTAACGCATATGGTTGGGTTTAGGCAACAAAAACACGTGGTTAGGAACATGGTTCGGATTTAGAACCTTGCGGGGCTTGAACACTGCTCTCTCCTGGGTGAAGGTCGGTGTTTGTTAGAAGGTCCATGGAAAATGGACATCACGGACATGGTCAAAGGTCAGTGTTTGTTAGACCCATCAACCACCCTTCCCACCATCCCAACTCAGACTTTCGTTGCCTTAACTTTCGTTCACGTCCAACCCTATTTCCTGCTGACATTGCCGAACACCTTTGAATTATAACAGGGACCGGCCGCGTATCATGCCAACATTAAAGGACAGATTTCTGACGCCACAAGTCATTGCCCAAAACCAATTTCAACGACTCCGGACCGAGACTTCAGGTTGCACTTTAAGGGTACTGGTATCGTCATCTTTTAAACTATACCCAGCCCTGGTTTGCAAAAACAAAAAAGGAATCTGATTTCTCCTTCGGCTGAGTGAGAGTGAGGCTTTAAAAGCTGAACAGATGGGACAATGTCAGATATAAACTCAAAATGAAATTAATCCAGGTTTGGATTCAGCAGAGGAATGAGACTGTGGAGGGAGGACAGTACAGATAAATTGAAACAACAGCTTTTTCTATGATAACATATATCACAGGGAACACAATCACAGTACAATACTTCATCCGCTTTATGTTTTCTGCGAGAGGATTGAATTCAGACACGACTGCAGCGTGCATGTTGTCCATATATACTGCACAATTATTATGCTGCATGCTGGAGCATCCATCAAACTGTTTACAAGAAGGTGTAAGAACTTTTTCAATAAGAGCATTAAAACGAGGAAGCAAAAAGCCTAAATATGAGGAAAAACCCTGAAGTCTATCTTGTCTCCGTTGTTCAATAAAAGATGAGCGCAAGAGAGAAAAACAGTTCCTCCTTCAGGGTTATTGTGGCTCAGCAGATTTACACACACACTCTCTCTCTCTCACACACACACACTCTCACACACACACTCTCTCTCACACACACACACACACACACACACACACACACACATCAGGGAATTTTCAGGAACGCAGAGGTTGCGTCCTCTCCTGTTTTGTAATCTGCTGCTTGCTGAATGAAAGTTGTTTACTATTTAAAGCTCTGCTCTATTCTTCTTGTTTAAACAGAATATAATCTGAGTGCAGGGAGATGAAAGGACGGCAGGAGGAAGCAGGTAAACAGGAAAAAGAAGGAGGAAGTGAGAGGATGAGAGTGAAAGGACAGGAAAAGGGATGGTAGCAGTTTGAACAGACTCCAGGAAGTTCTCCATTAACTTGCTGATTAGATATTTGCAATGACAAACAAATGTACCTCCTGAAGTGGCAACTGAATGTAGATATATACACAGCCTGGACTCTCATGTTGTCAAATACCAACACATGTCACACCCCCCAGCGCCTGATACTGATGTGCAAGGCAACCTTTAGCATCTGTATGAGACACACTTGGCTTTCAACCATCTCCAGTGTAAACCCATCCACAGCAATATTATTCGCTGACATAGTATGAAAGCAAGAAAGTCTGCAGAGGTAGGAGGTCTGAGTGGATGTACAGGTCAAACAAACACAGGATTTTTACCCAGGAGACTGCAGCTCCAACCTGTTCTCATTTCCAGGTCGTCAAATACCAACGCTTTGTCACCCCTTAGTGTCTCATACTGTAGCATAGGGCATCCTTTAGCCTGTGGTTCCCAACTGGTGGATCGCAGTCCAAAAGTGGGTCCATTCTGAATGGACTGTCAGTGACTTACTAACATGTCAAGTTTGAAGAAAACACACTTTATTTTAAAGTGCAGTGAATTTCCGGCACAGAGCTTTATTTTGAAGTTCTGTTTCCTGCTGTAGAGTGAGTGACTAATGGACAGCTACTTGACAGAGACAGCGAACTAGCTCAGTGACATGGCCAATGCAAGTATGATGCTAAATGTATTAAACTGTGTGGAGAAAGCTGGAAATCAGAACTAAAGTACAGAGAGTTGTTGCATAGAGATGATACACCATCTCATCTAGTTGCGTTGGTGTGAACTGGCAGGTTTTTAGAACACAACGGCAAATTGCAAGTAGTTGCCTGTGACAACTTGTGTCATGGCGAATCTTTCGTCTGAACCGGGCATAAGAAGTAGGAGAATTTTCTCAACACACAAAATTCTTCAGTTTATCATAAACATTCAACATCAGCACATCACTGAACAGGAAGGGGATGAAAAACTGTAATGGAAAGTAACTAAAGCCATCAGATAAACGAAGTGGAGTAAAAAGTACAATATTTACATCTAAGGTGTAGTAGAGTAGGAATACAAAGTTTCATAAAATGGTAATACTCAAGTAAAGTAAAAATACTTGGCCACATTCCACTACTGGCTCTGCGTACGATTGGTCCCCTGCCCAGGATGTGTCTTATTGGCCATTCATGTGCTGAATCACACTCAGCTTTAGATCTCCACTGCTTTGTTTGTGCATAGAAACACTCCTGTGTGTCACAGCTCTCCAGCTGACAGATCGTACATCGTCCCTTTGGATCATTAGAGAAACAACAAAACAGCGAGCGAGTCCCCTGAGGCTACTCTACTGTTGAGCTGACTCACAGCTTTGTAATATTAGCAGCTATTGACACTGATGTCCGGATTAATGACATGTTTCCCTCAAACATTATGCCATCAATTAAACAAACGTGAGACACTGAATCAACTCGTCACTTTGAGAGCGCAAACAAGGTTTATTCAACAGACATCATTTACATTTAAATTGTTTACTCATGTGTTTGCTGTGGCGGAGAGAGATTATTTTTATTCTGCTCAGACATAAAGTTATGACCACTTCACAACAGTGAGGAGCCTCAGTTAAGAAAAACACTGAAGAGAGATGGACGACAGGGTCATTTGTTTCTGACACATCTATGACAACAGCTGTGCAGCAGACATGTCACAGTGCTTATAACTGTGGACTACTTCACACCTCAGGAGGTTGACATTTGGAAAGCTTCACTCTGTGTTTGAAACATTCAAGTATTTTTTAATCCTGCGCAAATACTGTAACCACAACTCCATACCCCAATCGACGCAGTCAAAGCTTAAATAACTACCTATGTCGTATTGTACTTTTTATTCCACTTCATTTATCTACACTTATACTTACCTGTGATTTGTTTTAATACTTTACACTAATATTATACTAATAATCTACCCAGTAGTACACATTCATTTTCACTTATCCTGTCACGGGGAAGCTGGAGCCTATCCCAGCTGACACTTGGCGAGAGGCAGGGTACATCCTGGACAGGTCTCCAGACTATCACAGGGCTGACACATAGAGACAGACAACCATTCACACTCACATTCACACCTACGGACAATTTAGAGTCACCAGTTAACCTGCATGTCTTTGGACTGTGGGAGGAAGCCGGAGTAGCCTGAGAAAACCCACGCTGACACGGGGAGAACATGTAAACTCTGCACAGAAGGGCTCCCAAAGTATCTAAAATTGGCTCCACATTGACAAATTACAAGATTAAGCAGAGTCATATAATATTCTTTAAGTACGTTTTCCTGATAATACTTATCATCTATGTATATTTAAGTAGCATTTTGAATCCAGACTGTGGTATTTCTATTTTTAAATTGGAGTGCTTTTTCCGCCACTGATAACATTATAACCAAACTTTTAATTATCATAAACTGACATGTTATTTCACAGAGTGCTGCTCACCTCCCCCCTCAGTTGGGAGTAGGGCTGGTTCATTGGTAGTGGGAGGTATGGGGGAGACAGATGAATCTGCCTCTGTACTTTGTCATAGTACCAGGCAGGGACAACTGATTTAGTACAAGTAGTTTGCTAAAAGTTTGCCTGTGATGATTAAGTGACGGCTTTATGAGGAGCAGAATGCAAACACTGCGCATTTCCTGTGAAGATATGAACTGTCAGGGGAGCAAATGTGGTCTATTTCACTATATTTCACTGTGACTGAACAGGTTCATTTCCACCTCTCACGGCGACCCAACTTTCTTTGTGAAGAATTGGGTGATGTACTGTCGCTCCCTCTTCTCTATCTCCCGTGTTTCCTTTCATTTTCGGTAGCCAGATTTTTCCTTTGAAAGCTGACACATGAATCTCAGCTCCACTCTGCGAGCAAGTACCATTTGCGCCAGGTTCAGGGGCAGGACCGAACTATAGCTTGACAATATAGGGAAATGCAGGAAAGAGTCAACATGAATAAACTGAAAGTCACATAACTAATGTCGAAATGTAAGAACCAGCCCTTGGCACCACAGCTGCTCTTGTTAAAGCCACACATTTCTTTTTAGTGGTTACAAATACAAAACAATGGTGATAGTACTGGCTGACATGTCCGAGATGTTTGATAGGGTAGGCCACGTCCAGATGCTGCCACATCTGGACGACATAGGGTTGTGCCCAGAGGTTACACCTGAGAGCACCCAAGGAGGTGTGACTGTCTTTGGCAACAGAAAGGACATTGGGTATGCTGATGACATAGGACTGTCTCAGGCCATTCCCTCAACCAATACTGGTGACACTTCAATGGCGATAGAAGCCCAGCAGCTGGGTAAGTGGTCTGCATCAAACAACACACTAATCAATGAAGGATAATCAGTGGGATCTGCTTCTCAAGACACCCACCACAACCTGTTCCTGTTTCTCAGGGCACAGGAAGACCCATTCGTGACCACTACCAAGTACAGAGGCTTTTACCTGTCCTCAGTGGGAACACTACCTCTATATAAACACGGCAAACTCTCGTCGCAAAGTAATTATCACATTGCCAAACCCTCGTCTGTCACATTCAGACCAAGTCTGTTTGTCTCTCTGCATGCTGCTGAAACATTCAAACCAAGGCTGTGTCAAACATCAGTGTCTTATTCACTGATTCAATGTTTTCTAAATAACAGAAACCAAATAGTTTAGTTGGTAGTGGCAGTAAATTGAGAATTTGGAGGCTCCCAAATTATCAGAATTCTGCGTCACCACTGACAGGTGTGAAGTAATTGTTGTCAGCTGTGGAGCATTGCATTGGATTATTGTGAGCAGAAAGTAGTCTAAATGCTATTGTGCTATTATAACACTTTTTCAGAGATCAGACACTCTGATGAAATCTGGCAAAAAGGATTTCCAACACAGCTCAAGTCTGTGTCTCTTTCATAGTGCTGAAACATTCAAAGCCAATATGTTTCTCTGTCATCACTGTGCTCGTCCAACTGAGCACATCCTGCGTGTTTCCATCTACCACCTCACAAACTGAACAGAACACCCTAACAACCACCTTGACACATCTTAAGAATCACATCAGACCACAGACTGTATAAAATAATGGACATAGCCACTCTGAAATCACCCAATGGTTTGTGGACTCCTGTCCTGAAGCCTTGCATTTGGAATTTTGGCCGTCGCCATCTTGGATTTTTTGAGCCAGAAGTGACCATGTGCGGATAAAGAGGTGCGAATGATAATCCTCGCTGCTAGTTTGGTTAGCATGGTACATTTACAGTGTGATAATGCTAATTTTCCTTGGCAAAAAAACAGGCTTAAAACCATTCAAACAAAACGCACTTTACAAAAAAACTGAACATCCAACTCCTTATAGTGTCTTTCAATACAACTAAATGCTGAATACTTATTTATGCGACCAACATGTTACACTTAGCTTTCATGAAAGGAAAACACACTGATATAGCAACAGCTAAGGCTATGCCTATACTCTGGCAATCTGGGGTTACGTCATGGTTACATTACCTGACCAACTTTATCGCTGTGATAGCGACTTGTCAATGGACAGCATCCACGTCACTGAAAGCAGCCACATCCTTAATTATGCATAACTTTAAGCCTTAAGAACATTTAAATGGGTGAGTTGTCATGAACAGGGAAATTAGCCATAGAGACAAAAATTATTTTTTGTACCAGGCTGTAAATGTGTTTATTTCTGCTGTAAAGTTGGGTATTTTAACATGGGGGTCTACGACGATTGACCTACTCTTGGAGCCAGCCTCAAGTGGCCATCAGAGGAACTGCAGTTTCTGGTACTTTGCCTTGGCTTTGTTTTGTTTTTTAGCCCTGGAGGTGGCACTTAATCAAACCCTTCCAAACACACAGACTGCTACAATGCTGCCACCATAAACCTATACTAATTCCAATTTAGCATTACCTTAATACCCTTTAGCAACATGCTAGCAAAAATGTTTCTTTTTTAAAATGCTATTTGGCACTAGAGATAAAGACAGGAAACAGTGGAGGGAAGACAGACCCAGCAGGAATCAAACATGTTGTGGTTACGTGGTATGAAATGTAACCATTACGGTATGAAGATGCCCACCAAAAATCTGAGCAAAGCTTAACCAAGGTTTCAAAATAAAATGTTTGCCTTTTTCCATTATTATTACAATTCAAAGTCTTTCATAGAACAACATGAATCTAAGTGATGAAAAATCCCAAAGCAATCAAATTCAGTAACACTGAACAAGCAACAAATTACACATCCAGAGGCTGGTGTCAGATGGGTGATCCCGTTCTGAATAGTGACCTCAAATCTTAGTAACTTTATCGAGTCTCCATTTATACCAGAGAATTCTTTCAATTCTGTCTGTACCGCAGTCATCCAGCTGTGTTGTGCAAACAAAGGCTCAGATTTATGCTTTGAGGCTCCAAAGTAACAAGGAATCAACAGCATGTAGCATCTATAAGTACCAGCCTTCAGAAACCCATTCCTTTCTCCCCACAAGCTTCTCCTCATACCACAGGGGTTACCTCTTTTACTGGCTGAGCACAACCACTTTTGTGCTGTCATTAATGGGATGCTAAGCTGCCTGGAGTTTCCTGGCTGTTTAGACATCAGGCTTAAGTGGTAATGTTGCCAGAGGGTGGGCTTTGTACATGCAGGGAGAGTTAAAGACCAAAAATACAAAATCACCTTTTAGAGTGTGGATGAGGCGTTTATGAGCTTAGATGGAAAAGGGGAAATCTTTGAGATAGAAACACATGAAAGATTAAGAATATAAATTACATAAAGAGCATTAAGATTTTAAGTGGAGATAAAAGTCATGATGGTCAGACTCAGACTGAGCAGAGACAATCTACCAGAGTGCTGTTCTGATGGTCCTCTGCTGCCCTCTGGTGGTCACGCACATTGTTGTCTTTCAATG
Organism: Epinephelus moara; assembly: GCF_006386435.1. Lineage (NCBI taxonomy): Eukaryota > Metazoa > Chordata > Actinopteri > Perciformes > Serranidae > Epinephelus > Epinephelus moara. Next base: position 15,653,745 of record NC_065517.1, read on the forward strand.
TAAATGAAAGAAGTGTTCAGGTTTGGGTCCTCTAACAGCAGGTACCCACAGGCAAAATGATAGGTGGCAAGGGGCCAGTTAAAAAACCATTAATATATATTTATCATTATATACATAATAAATAAAATACCTGTTCTCAGTCTCGCTCAACGATTGCTGTCCTCACTCATCTTCCACAAGAAGCAAATGCAGTCGCAGCAGCCTCACACAGGTCAGGTGTACACACAGGTGTGTCTAGGATTTGAGGACCTGTAGGGCTCAGCCCAGACATCTGTTGGAGGGTTTGGGATCCTGCCCTTGCACAAGCTCTATTTTGATGCTTTTTATACACTTTGGCACCTTATTTACATTTAAAGTTATAATAAACTTCTCAGTGTGAATTGATTTGTTTTCATTGTGATTAGAAAATGGCAGGCGGCCACCTGGCACCCCATCACAGGCCACATGTGGCCAGCGAGCATGGATGCATTACTGAACGAGCTTTAAGGGCACAGGCCCAGAGGTAGTTGGGGAACCCTGGCTTTGACCTGCAAAATGTCACATGAGGAGCCACATACTGACGAGGAAGAGACTCAAACTGACAACAAAGAAACATAAAACGACTACAAGAGATGCCAAACAGCTGCAAAGAGATGCAAAGCAACCACAAAGAGACAGAAAACGTATTCTTGAGACAATATATTTTATCCTATAATATATGTCTTATGTTTGCCATTTGTCTTGATATTAAACTCAGCGATACTCTCTGCTCTTTAGGGCCCAGCTAACAGAGATGCTAACAAACAAACAAAAACAAAATGACCAATACAGGGGCAAAACAACCTCAGACACAAATCAAGTACAAAGAGCCACAAACCCACAAATAGATCTGTGAAACAACTACAAAGAGTCTAAGGTCTGTGTGTCTTGCTCCTTGGTGGGGCCTTTTGCATGCTGCCCATGCCTGCAGGCCATAAGCTGAGTATCACACTCTAAAAACTAGAGCAGACCTCCGCCAAGCAGCTCGGATTTCCCGCTGATTTATTATTTTATCCACTTCGCTTCAACCGACCACCACCATTATCATCTGTTCCTTGTCCCATTATCAACATTTCCTGAAAATTTCATCAAAATCTGTTCAGAACTTTGAGTTATTTTGCAGACAAACGCTGGCGAAAACACAACCTCCTTGGCGGAGGTAATGATTCATTGAGTTAGTGGCTAACACTTAAAATATTTAAGTGTTTCAGCAAAAAAATCAGTTGACAACTTATTATAGTAAGTTTTTAAAAAGCATCTGACATTTTTTGTGGGATGGAATTAGAATAAAGAAGTTAGAATATCTTAAATAAAATGATTCGATTACTAAATATCAACACAACTTTTGGATAAATATTAAGTTGGTTCAACTTAATTAAGTTTTTTTAGGTTAAAGAAAATCATGTTAGTTGCACTAATCTCAGTTTGTCAGATTATAAAGAACTCATAGGATTTACTCAATGATGCCATATTTGGAGCTACTTGATAAGATACATGCAAATTGTTCTCTTAATTTTCCTTTAAAGCTAAAGTGCACTGTCCTACAGTATGTAATGTTAAAGGATCTAAAGCAGTGGTTCCCAACCGGTGGGTCGTGATCCAAAAGTGGGTTGCAGGTCCATCCTGAATGAAGCACAAGTGACTCAAAAACGTGTCAGGTTTGTAAAAAAACACTTTATTTTTGAAGTACAGTGAATTTCCAGCACAAGCTTTTATTTTGAAGTGTTGTTTCCTGCTGTAGAGTGAGTAAATAACAGTCAGCTATTTAACAGACAGCAAACTAGCTTGATGACACGGCCAAACGCAAACATTGTGGACCTTGAACTAATGACTAAGGAGATATCTGGACTCCATGGCTGCACCAGTTGGAACCACTGATCTAGAACATTGTTGCTTTTCAGTGGTTGTTGCTTTGCTGTTTTGCACTCAGTGTCATCATTAAAAACAGATATATGTTTTTAAAAGGTATTAATTTTCAAGTCAAACTAGTGTTAAACAAACATATCTATTATTTGAATGTACGATTAACATCCACGTGCTGCATCCTGTCACATTCACACGTGTAGGTTTGTCTGAAAACACCAGAGTTAAGTTTGATACTGTGAGCAGAGTGAGAGCAGGCTGGTTTCTGCTGGATGAACACATGCTGGGTGATTTATCTCACAGAGCTGTCGACACACACACAGACACAAATTTATGCATTTGGCACCCGCCATGTTCATCTTACCTCTAAACCTGCACATCCTCTGTAGTTTATGAGACATTCTGTTTTCTGACAGCAAAGTTTAACTGAACATTAAATGACTTACTTTCTGGTTTGTTCTTGTTTTCATGACAGTGCTGACGTGCGTGCTGGGCCTTCAGCTGGCTTCTAGTCTTGATTAGTAACACCTGTCCTCGTTAGTGTAAATGCCACTCAGGTGACTTCCTGTCCTGAGGAGGGCTGTGTGCAGAAACACTGACATAAATGCATCAGTGTGCATTCACTTCTCTTAGAGCAGCCACTGCAGTCATGTATGAAGCATCCTTTCACTTACTGCAGCATCACTCCTGTAAAATAGAAGACCCTGGATATGAAATTTCCTCACGAAAAATATGATATCACAAAAATATTTGACTTGATTGGTCCCAGTCGTCTGAAAGCAATAACGGATGAATTCAGCAGACAGACTGTATTGTTTTTTTTTATCTGTGTGGGACAGAGCAGAGGTGATAAAGATGAACAATTGTGCTAAATTATCTTTTCTTATTTCCGCTCTCCCACTCATGTCCCACAGCAACGGTTCAGCCAGATAAGAGAAGCGTTCTCAGTCTTTCAGCGGGGAGATAAGACAGCTGGAATTAGACTGCAAAAATGATTAGTCAGGAAACAGAGTGGCCTCGGTGTCTGAGATGCTTATCTTTATTATATTTCCTGTAAAGGCAGATAGTGAGAGTGAAGCAGAGGACTACAAACACTGCTTTGTGCTTTTCATCACTTGAAATATAATAGAAGGATGAATAAGCTTTTTATATAAAGTGGTCAAAACTGCGGACAACTGTTTCATTATTCATGGTTTATTCTCCTGTAGGATATAATTAGTCTTTAATTTCATACTGCCTCTTGGAAACTGTGCTGCTATTGTTGGGATGTGTCATCACACACAGGAGGAAAGTCTTATGACCAAAAACGACTTAACTCAAGGTCCATTTACTGGCCTCTTTTAGAAATTTCCACAAAATATAGTTCAGTCAAAGAAAACTTTATTTCCATTTGCAGAATGATATTTGGCGGTATGGCTCTGTTCTGGGGCCTCTCTGCCTTTACTCGGGCCTACGCAGAAAGCGTAAAGTAAAAGAGAGCACACCTCTCTGCCCTTCCACGTGCAAATGAGGAAAGCCTGAGGCAGAGAGAGCAAACCTCCCTGCCCTTCCATGTGCCTACATGGAAAGCGTAAGGCAGGGAGAGCAGCAGCAAAGACCTCCCAGGAACAGAACAGAGCAGCATTAATGACAAACAGAAATGACGTTGATAAGTCAGATACAGCATGAAAAGGAGGAGCTGAGGTGGAGGCAGGTTGTAAAGCAGCTTGCAGAGGAAGCAGCAACAGTAGGCAGGCCAGAGCAGTTTAAATAGGGCGCCCTGAATGAGATTCACCAATTGGTATCGCATGGCATCGTATCCCATCACATCGTATCTTATTGTATCATGTCATATGTTTCTTTGTTCCTCGTGTGTACCACAGTTTGATGCTTTTAATTTATTTTATTTACTAATTTGACCACTAATGCAAATACAAAATCTTTTCAGATGAAAGTTTTGCACCTGAGTCTTGTTTTCTTGATCCATAATTCTCATTTGAAGGAGAACAGTCACCGCTTTGGTGTTTACAGAATGGAGCAGTTCTCACAGCGAGTGCAAACTGTAACTCACACTGACATGTATCCCAAATAAATCTGTTTTTCACTGATCCCTGCTACACTAATGCTGCCACACACCGCTGCTGCTACTGCTCCTAACATGGCTTAAAGGTTAAAAATGTATTTTATGTCTTGCTTTGGGCCCACTCTTGTACACCCAGGGGGGTTTCTGCATTGCTCTCCTGTACTGGTTTAGCATGCTGCTGGTCTGATCCAGGGCCAAGTATAATTGTATTTCCATTTGTTGCAATAAATGGTCAAATCTATGATGAGAGTGTTCCTGATTGAACAATAATTAATGAATCAATCAGCAAAAATGCTTTAATATTATAAACTTAGAGCAGAAACTGACACATTTTAACTCATTATTAAGTAAATGTTGATTACACAGTGTAACAGCTATAGAATAATGACACCATTTGCATTTAGATTGGTTCTCTTTAAGCCTCGCCTTCACTATGCAATTCTGTCTGTTGCTGTGTCCGATCTCCTGGGAAAAGAAGGCTCGATTTACGGCACCACAAATGAACTGCATCGACCATTGTGCAAACAAAAAAGAGGATAGCGCTTTGTTGTACCCAGTAGCTATCCCCAGTTACCAGAGAGTATCACAGAGGATCTTTGCAGTTGATATCCCCAGTGGTGGAAATGGCGGACGGTGGAAGCTGTGATAGTTGCCAGGCTCTGACGAAAACAGAAAGAGATCTGGTTGACTTTGCGACAGCACTTGGAAATGCTAAGGAAAGAAAATTAGTCTGTTTTCATCTTAGTATCATTTATTAGTTTCACTACATTGATCAGGGTTTGGTTGAACACCAACACAAAACACCTCAGCATCCAATCATGGCTGCAGCCCAACACAAGCTCTGCCAATATTCATATAAAACTTATCCATATAATTCAATGACATTCAAACACACGTAAGGCAGCATCACAGGGTAGCGTAAGCTTTTTAAAAAAACTTCGACATATTCCACAGTATTGGTCTCGTTGAACTATTCAGTGACATTCATGCACATGTACACCAGCATTGCAGTGCAGCGTAAGCTTTTCAAAAAACACTCAAACGTTCCACATCATTCATACATTAATGGTATTATTTTACGTTTCAAGCTAGCATTGCAGTGCAGCGTAAGCTTTTCAAAAAACACTCAAACATTCCACATCATTCATACATTAATGGTATCATTTAACGTTTCAAGCTAGCATTGCAGTGCAGCGTAGGCTTTTAAAAAAACACTCAAACGTTCCACATCATTCATACATTAATGGTATCATTTTACGTTTCAAGCTAGCATCAAACGTTCCACATCATTCATACATTAATGGTATTATTTTACGTTTCAAGCTAGCATTGCAGTGCAGTGTAGGCTTTTCAAAAAACACTCAAACATTCCACATCATTCATACATTAATGGTATCATTTAACGTTTCAAGCTAGCATTGCAGTGTGGCATAAGCTATTCAGCTTGAGCACTCACACCCTCAATTTCTTCAGAAACTATGTGCCATCCGTGGGATTTTGTGATAACCACACATTATTATTGGGATATTCAACTGGGCCTATTCAAGAAGTTATGAACACATTTTTAATTGACTGTATCAGAATGTTGTGTGCACCCATTTCGTAATAAAAAGGCAAACTCTAGCTAAAAATTGTTATTCAATTTAATTGAGAAAACCTTCACAGGGAACCCAATTGTCGCAGTTCGAGCGAGGGAATTATAAGTATGTGACATCACATTATCTTACATAATTTCCCATTTAATTGTATGTTATTGGTGCTTTGATGTAATTTTACATTTAAAATTAATTCTTGAATCATTTTGTTAATAAATATGTCATGAGAAGTCGTTAGTTGTCAATTGTTATTTGATATTAGTAAATAAAAACAAACATTTTTGTTGTGATAAGAGTGAAAACACACATTATAGAAGCTGTTGTGTATAGATATAAATACAGGCGTGCCTTGAAATGTCAAAGTATTTAATTCCGTATAAACTGTACTGAATGTGCTCACTTTAAATAAACTAAAACATTAAAGTAGGATTATAAACTGATGAGGCTCTGCTGGTTCAAAAGACTTAAAAAAAAACACAAGACAAATCCACAACACTTATTAAAAGATTGTTTTTATTCACAATAGAAGTGTAACAAATATAGTTTATTAAAAAGTCTGCTGCTTATTAATATCATTTTTAATCCATAAGCTCAGAAGATTTTCATATAAATGTAGAACGGCTCGTCTGCCGGAATGGAATATTTACATTTTTTTTCAATAATAATAATATTAACACAATAAAACAGATTTCCCCACAAAATTAAGATATTGCATTTGAACGCAAAGTAAACTATGTGCAATGGAATGATTATCAGCAATATTTTGTACAGATACATTTCTGAGGTTGGTTTCACACACTTAAACCTTTAAAAGGGCAACGCCAACTGTTTTTTAAAAATTCAGATTATTTGAGTCCCGGGACAGGTCAGTCGTAGTTAGTGATCTTACACCACATGTAAAGAAAAGTAATAACGTCAGTGTGATATAAATTAGCAGTTTATTTTGAGAAAAGTGGTGCATTTTCACGAGGACTGACTCCATTTAGAATTCTTAAAAAAAGGTGGCATTGCCCTTTAATATTCACCAATAGAAAGGCATTGGAACGCAACAGATCAACACAATATTCAGAAAATCACCAAAAACAATTCAACCTTTTTATTTCAGAAAAATAATAAAAAATAAAGTCTGCATGTGGAAATGAGCAGATGTCTGATGTCACACTACGTGAAGCTGAAGCAGATCTCACACTGACGGCTCACATGGAAAACCAAATACATTCTGCACGTACTTCCTGTTCAGATGGTGAAATGACCACAGCAGTGTCACATGAGTGAAAACAACATGTTTAAAACTTTTTCAGGTGACTCCAGGAGGGTGCCAACAGGAGCCAACCACATGTAGGGTCGACTGTTGTAAAACTGACTTCCTACTGGGGGAATAACAGTGGATCAGCCCTTTAAGTCTAAATCACAAGTCCAAAACCTGACTGATGTTTCTAAGCTTTCAAGGTTTCAAAATACAGGTTTGCAGGTCTACACGCAATTACTTTATCACACTTATAAACCCCCAAACACCCTGAAAATCTAATTTCTGACTGGAAGAGCGACACTGTGGTCTCCCTCCCCAAACAGGAAACCATGTTCTACCAGCTCACCCTAACAGACTTCCTGTAGGAAAAACAAGAACAATTACATCCCTCACCATAATAATCTTTGTAGAAACACCAGTTTGATCCGTAACCAGAATTAATAAAGCTTGACTTCAATCAAATTCAGGCAGCATCAACACTTTACTGTCACAGTGTGGCCTAAAATAAAATATTCAAAATTTCTGTATGGAGTTTTCAAGCTGTTTGTATCCAAGAAAAAAACACTAACACCAGTAATCCACTATTTCCACCCACCAGCTCGGTGTTGTTCAACTAAAATACACTCAGTCACCACTTAATTACCATTAACTGATGCAACAGTTTAAAGGAACACTTCACCCACAAAATTATAATTTTCATATAAATTCCTCACCCTGTGTTACTTTGAATTTGTGACAAAAATCTTAGTTTTTCTCGCATGCCTCCACGGTGAACGAAGAATCTGAAACAGCGAACATTTTTGATGAATTAAAGTCATTGGGGTCCATGTATAAAAACGGGAAAACTAAATCAAAACATCCATTTACAAACTCATGCAGCATAATCCAAGTCTTGTTTATCTGGTCCAATGCTCAGGACTTCATAAACACATGATTTTTGATAACTTTGTATTAAAAATGTCAGCATACGAGCAGGAAACCTCGGCAAGCCATGGGATTGAACTCTGCTCATGCATTACACTGGGTTGCCCAGGTGCACCACCTGTCCATGTGTCATACTGTTTATGCACAAGTGTTTTATAAAGTAAGGTTTAAGCAAAAATGCATGTGTTGAGGCATGTGAGAAAACTTAGATTGAGAAACTGACACGCAAATGTTGATTTGGGGGGTGAAACATTCCTTTAACTATTAAACTTGAACCAACTGGACCATAAAACAACACAGAAGTTTGAAATAGGAATTTCTAATGACAACAGAGACCACAATGAACTACATTAAATTATCTCACGATGCTTTACCAAAAGATCAATTTGACTGCTTGAATAAAACTTAACATGACACCTTATTTACCAAACTAACTTTGCTGTTTTTTAAAAATTTGCAGGATATGAATCCAATTATTGGGTAAAAATTAAAACAATAAAGTGTCTCCATAATGGACACTAAAATACATTATAACACAGTTTTACACAATCTGGACTTTCCTTCATTATAACCATTCTCTGGGCCAATACGGTGAACACACACATCTCTACAAGCTGATATTAGTGACTCATATATGAACCAAAACACTGATGAAGCAGAGTCACCACTTTTCCCCTCTGTATTCATATGAAGCAGCTTCAGTGTCTGAACACTTAAACACATCTGGGTTATGTTATAATGCTGAATATTCCTGTACGTCCATGTGTCACAAATGAAATCAATATTACCTATCATATACGCCTCATGTGGCAGATTTGGATCATTTCCTACATTAACGGCACGTCGTTGCTGTGTTTAACAGCCATCAGAAACACTCAACGGACCCGCCATTCCCTCTTTTTACTCAGGAAACAGACTCTGCTCACATTTGTGCTTTCCAGGATAAAAGAAAATATAAAAGCACAGAGAAGTGAACACACACAGACAAAAAAAAAAAAAAAAAAATGCATATAAAATATTCTTCACTTCACATTGGATGGTACATTCATACATTTCCTATTCTCCTGTAAGGTTGCTTGATTGACTCCCAGGTCCCTCTTTGTGGCGTCAAACCTTTCTGCTAACATCACTTTAAAGCTACCACGACAAGCCTTTTTAAACACCTGTAATCACTGGTGATATCATTGGTTTATACTGAGACCACTGTGGCAGCTTCAATCATCGATGTTAACAAAAAGATGAACAGCACAGGACCTTTAAATTCTTACAGACATCAGCTCAGGATGTCTTTTTTTTTTTGGTAGATAAATTTGCACAATAACTTGTGGTCCAGTCACGAACCATTAAATCCACAGCGCCACCTGGGGGTCAGCTCCCATACCCCCTCAAGTCCTATGTTCACGACTACAGAATAAATTAACACAATCAGCAAAAATCAACCACTACAATACAACATCACACAGACAATAAATGCCTCTAACGCTAAACAAAAACAGATTAAACATGAGAACGCTGTCGCCGGTACAGTGATGTGAAGATCATGGAGGGATTTATCACAGCTCAGGAACTCAACATTATATTCAATTTGAGCAAGAAGACTGACTCACTGATATGCCTACATGAGTGGGGCTGAGGAAAATTTTGGAATTTAGCGGTGTTTATTTGGAATAATTACAACCAGGTGAAAATCTAATGAAAGACTAACGTCATATGTGATTTAACTGGATTTAAACATCATTTGCAGCACAAACACTTTGTAGTTAAACCATTTCTTGTTCCTTTTACCGTAATCAGAAGCAAAATCAGTAGCTCTTTAACCCTTTTCTGGAATTTTGTCTTTAGTTTCTGTTTATTAGAAAAATTCATGAGCTCTTCTTGTTGCAAGAGGATGTTATTTAGTTTAAATACTCACTGCATTAGCTTGCCGCAGAAAACACAAGAAATTTTGGATGTATAGGGAGATAAAATGTAGAAAAATGTACTTATGGATCCATCTGGGTAGTTTTTGGTTAAAATTTGCTGAAAACCCAACCAAGTTACTGGAATAAATGTCAGCTTGTACATTTCTGCAAACCATGTATATGTGACATTTGTATGTTTCATATGTAGCAGATATGCTGAAACTTCACATTTTAACTTTCAGTTTTACCATAAAACTTCAAATAAAGGCCTGTCTCAATTAGAAGCCCGGCCTGTTTGCAAAGTAGCATATTTCTTTATAGAAGTTCTTTGGCTGTATATAAGTGGGTTGTTGGCTACCTGGAATTATGTGTCCATTCCTTGATACTTACTCTGTAAGTTATTCATATTCCTTTGGTCCGTGAGGGTACTTAGATCAAAAGAAACAAAAAGGTTTTTGATAAAAATTAATCTAAGTTGTGAGTATTGTTTTAACAGAATAAAGTGGTGCCGTAATCCTCAAGTGTCGTAACTCTCTCTCTGATGCGCTGTCTGTCGGTGCTAGATCAAATGAACGATTCATAATTGAAATATTATCTGAAGCCTAATTTTTTAAACAAATAATAGTCATACCAGTATAAAAAAATATTTTCATTGTATTCCCTGTCTTTGCTGAGCAGCAGTTATGTGTGAAAGGAATTAAAGGCCTGTCCCAAATAAAGTCCCGTTCAGTGATTTAAGCAAATAATGGCCCAGGCTATTAATTGAAGTTTTATGATATGCTGTGTCACCACACAAAAACAACTTGGTTAGGAAAGAAATCATGTCTGGGCTTAAAATACCCAGTTTGGTCGCTACAATCACAGCTGGAAATGTCCCGAACTCTTGTCAAAAAACACCCACTTTTGTTGTTTGTTGGTCTCGAACAATGGTCAACTGCTTGATTACGCTCTGGCCTAGGTGTCAAGTCATATGTATGAAACATACAAATGTAAAATGATGGTTTGCAGACGATTAAAATGCCAGCATCTTACACTATGAGCCACGACAGCGTCAAGCATACTGCCAAAAACTGGTGGACTTTTTCTTTACAGACTGCTCTGTGATACCTGGGCCAAATGTCTTAAAACCTGCAGAGGAAGAAAACTCGGTTTCTGGTTTAAACTGTCACTTAGTCTGCATGCCTTCTGTCAGACAGCTGAAATATATGAATCTATGCTAATAAAATGTTTCAGACAGCGATGCTGTTGTTGATTGAACCATCTGCCAGATCTCCCAGTGACACTAAAGTGTGTTTAACACTTATTTACAGAAGCAGAAGCATGGGAGAGAGATCGGAACATGGACATTGATATTACCAACCACTGTCTTTTTGTGTCATATCTCAAGTCAAATACACATAATAAAGGCTCAAACTAATCAGTAAGCTGCAAAGCAAAGGTCAGTTTTATCAATTAGAGGTCCATCGGTAAAATACACTGTTTTAAGATTTGATGATTTGTCAATTTTTGTACTTTAATTAAAGGATTTTACCTTCTCTTATAGGATGACACCATCTGGCAGCATGTGAAATTGTTGGTAAGAATCACGTGTTTATAAGTGACGACCACATGATGTTCTTGACTAGCCCAGGTGGGCTGTAATAGCAAAGTCTCACCACTAGATGTCAGTGTAGCCAAGGAAATAACTGCTGACTGGAACCTTCACTGGTCTCCAACCATTTAATGATGGTTCCCTACAGGTGACGGCCTCAGGACAAAGTTATCATTTTAATTTTGAAATAATTTCCTCAGATGAACCTATACAAGTCTAATCTCCCACTTATCATAAAAACTTTTCACCATTTCGGGCTACTTTCAATCCAAAGTTACATTAAATATCGAATTAAAGAGCAGGAATCATCCTTCAATCAGCGGGTAGTTTTGGTATAATCCTCATCTGATGCATGGGGACTTTACTTAAAGCTCTGTGACTATTTAAAACTCTCCTCTCTTGTGTTTGTGTGAGCTGCTTTTCCCTCCGACTCCTCGTTTTCTTTTTCAACAGTGAAGGCACTAGATTGAGAGACTAAACTGGATTTTATCTGGCTACAGTTGTGTGTGTTATCAGGAGGAATCTTTACCATAAAATCCAACTAAATAACTGACTTTGATGAGTGCGTACTCTGATGAAAATGTACAACAACAATAACAGTTTGTATCAATACAGTCACACACATCCCCCAATGTGTGTGTGGAGGATGAAGGGAAGAAAAGAAAAATCTCACAGACAGAATGGTAAAGCTGTTTTGAATCAGTATGGCTTCTTCTGTGTGAGTGTTTGTGTGAGGGTGAAACATTACAGCAAAGTCGAGTGTCTGCGTCTCCTCATAGAGGAGAGAAGATCCTACAGGCTGCCCTACGCTGGAGCTGGAGGACGGAGACAAGAAGAAGAAGAAGAAGAAGAAGAAGAAGAAGTGATACAACAGAAAAAGAGGGTTTGATTGAAACACAGGTTTGCTGATGAATATGATCGATCAGTATCATCTTTAGAGGAACCATTAGGGTCCTGGGGTCTAAAAATTTAGTTTATACTCATCAAATGTTCAAATTTGCAGATGGTGTTTGTGGATATCAAGGGTCTGAAAAAAGGAAATAAGAAACAGTTTCTCCATTTTAATTACCATAATCCAACAACATTATTACTTATTCTTGGCTTCAGGAATAGTAGTTTGCCAAAAGTAAGTATATGAATAGAAAGATTTGACTCAAGGTCCACTTACGAGCTTTTTCCCCAGAGCATTCAGCTGCAGCTAACGGCTGAGCTCATCTCCGTGCTCCATTACAGCTGAGAAAGCCGAATGAATGAAATGTTTTCAGCTCCACAAAACTGAACCTTGAGGTAAGATTTTTTGGTCAGACAATGGCACAGCTACTTGCAAACCCTTATAATCGCTGATAATTACTTTTTTGTGGTGAGCAACAAATAAAATCCTGAGGGGAAAACTGCAAACGTGTAATTATTGTGGTCAAATTGGAAAAAATAGTTTCATATTTGAAGGGAAAAACAGTCATCAGCTTGGACAAACCTGTATCGCTCAAACCCCAGAAATAAAAAAAAGAAATAAATCCAGGATCCGAAGCCAGAAACTGAACTGTAGATGAGATGCGCAGAAGAAGAGGGTCAGCTTTGTGTAAACGTCATGGGGAGAAAGTGAATTTACTGGCAGGTAGAGAGCTGGTGTGGCTGGTCGTCCTGTGTCACACCCAACACTCAGAGGAAGGAAGAAGCAGTCAGGTGTTCAGGTAATAGGGAGGAAGCAGAGGTCCTCAAGTCCTGCGGGACTATAAAAAGAGGCTCGGGTTGTGCTGCGTCTTTCCTTTACTCCCACAGAGACAACCGCGTGTTTTTATAAAAGCAAATATTCCTCTCAAGACGATGTAGAAGTAAGGTGGTGGTGGAGGTGGGGGAAATGGTGGCGCCAGCGTTGGCGCAGCAAAACCGGTTCCTATTTGGATATTGAAGCGGTACAGCAGAAGGAAAAAGAGGACGCGCGTGAAGTGAACGGAGCATCCTTTAGCTCGCTAAGTCAGCCTTGTAATTCCTCAGACGGGAGCTGCAGTTTTTCTCCCAAAGCTCAGGTCAAAAAATATCCACATCAGGGAGACGACTGCTTCAAGTCTGTCAGTGTTCTCCTTCACAACGAAAACAACAGCTGCAGCTGCTAACAACAAAAATCACTGACGAATAATGTGACAACTGGTCAGACCGTCCCTCTGAATGAGTCAAAATAATCGGTAGTGAGATAAACTGCCACTTGATGCAATGACATCTTCAGAGTACCACTTTGATAATGCAAGAATACTCAAAAACTCACAATACCTGTCTGATGATATCATACTTCCATTCTTATGATGAGTTATTATCCGGCAGTAAATGTGTTGGTTCAGGTCGGCGTCTGGACTCAACCAGAGCTGACCATAAAAAACAAAAAACAAAAACTGGATTCTACAGCAAGAATTCATCGCCAGCAGACTTGAATTCTGTTTTGATCCCATTGAAATTAAAAAAAAAAAAAAAAATCCCAATCAAGAGGCATCTGTAACCACTGGGGACTCCAAATGGCTAAACTGTTTTCAGACAGACAGCTGGAGGCTCAGGTATACAGGATCAGAGGTTCTCGCACTTCGGAAGGGTCCACTACTCCACTTCGTTGGGTATGTCTGTTTTGTCCTTCTTGATGACGGGCAGAGGGTGAGCCTCGGTGTTAAACACCCAGTGGTCGAACGGTAGGTGGTCATCGTCAGAGAAGAGCAGGTAGAGATACCTGAGGGAGACACAGAAGAACAGGCTTTATTTAACACACCTAACAGTGGCTGTGCATCAGCACCATCACACCTACGTTAAAATAAACTCTTAGAGATAGAAATAGAAACCCAGATATTGAGATTGTGATCATTTCCTGGAGTACTCTCCATTTGTTGAGTTATTGTTTTCGTGCTCCACTGTTTCACAGCTGTGAGACCTTTAGTGTGTCTGGCTCAGGAGTGTGTTTATTTATCACAACAACCTCTGCATGCATCTTTCCATCACACAAAGCCCTTTGGCATATAGTGCTGTGACACCTGTAAGAACCAAAATAGCAGGTGCAGTTGGAGACGCCCAGGTCTGACTGATCTGCACAAAAACCTTTTGGAAAGTTAAAAATAAGGGAAAAAGGACTGACATTTTGGGAAAGAGAATAAAAAAATACTGTTGTAAGAAAAGAAAAATAGCAAACATGTTGCAGAATTCTTACTCGCAACAACTGGAAGATAGCAGTAACAGTTTTACAAAATATGATTTAACTAGGGGTTCACTCCAAATAAGGTTTTAAAGGAATACTTCACCACCCAAGTGACCATTTGTAAATCAGTTGCCCCGTGTTAGGTTATATTTGTGAAGTAATCCTCGTTTTTCTCACATGCCTCCGGTGAGCGAAGAATCCAAAAATGACGAAAATTCTTCATGAATTACGGTCATAGGGGTCAACCTTTTACAACAGCAAAACTATGTCAAAGTATCTGTTCACAAACACTCAAGTCTCTTTTATCCAGTTGTATACTCAGTACTCAGACAGCCCTTTCTGACAGACAACTGAACGGAAGGTGAAACTTATCTATGCTCTTCAAAGCCAGACTCCACTGACAAAAACAGTAATTTTACCTTGCTGAACATGGGAGCTGTTGGTCTACCGCTGCCTCGGTCAGTAATTTGTTTGTGTTATTGTGCAAGAGTTAGTTTAGATTCACCAAAGTCACACAATAACACAAACAACCAAACAGACAGTGGTAGACCAATAGCTCCCGAGTTTAGCAAGGTAAAATTACTGCTTTGTCAATAGGATTTTAGCAAAAATCTATTTGTGTGGGAAGTACTGAGCATCCCACTGGATAATTAAGACTTGGGTTATACTGCACAAGTTGTGTGAGAGTTTTTTAAAGGATGTTTTGATATAGTTTTACTGATGTAAAGCACGATTGCCTATGACTTTAATTCATCAAGATTTTTTTTCCGGTTGTGTATATACATAGCCTGTGTACCGCCTGTGCATAGTTTGACAAAGCAAAACACATCTGTCATGATTTGATAAGGATATAAAGATGAGATTAGTTTTTTGAATGAATTTATATCTGTAAGACAAATATTACTGGTAATTAATTTAATATATTAGAATAGGTCTAGGAGAATTATTCATTGTACAGCTTTATACTGATGGGGCGCTACATCATTGACTGTTATTAATTTATGAAGAAGGGGTGGGAATAATAAGTTTGTACTTCCTCCTAATTCTTTTTGGACATGTCATTATATGATGTTAGTAACGTGTTTTTATGTCTGTCTACTACTGGATGATTATTTTGTTTATTTGCTGCCTAGATGTTCGAAACAAACTGCTACTCCCGAACTAACTACCTAATAGCTGAATATACATACTATAGTAGACGAGTGAAAGACCTACATCCACTGATGAAACATGCGATGTTGTTGTGAGCTAAAGAGAAAGCTTGTGAGTAGACTTTGAGATGTTTTGTGAAACTAAAGCTGAATTTGCTCTATCAAAGTCAGAAAAGTAAACCTGCTGCAGATTCCGCCTGATCATCTGTTCTCCTGCAGCACAGACAATTTATCAGCACGGAGATAAAAACTCTTTCAACAAACTCTTGAGGGAAAATAATGTTTTGATTATATAAACAAGCCGAAGATGACTCGTTTTGGGATCTAAACTGTTTACTTGTTCAGTGTTTTAGATATTTCCCGATATTACGTTGTGTTCAGCTGTTGCAATATTTATCCAGCCAAAAAAAAAAAAAACATAAATAAAAATTATGAAACAGATGTGGAACTGAGAGGGAGGGACGGGTGCGGCTCGGGCTCAGACTAGTTTATGAAACTTGGAGTGATGAAATTCTGCAGCCCAATGTCATCAGATCTTATGAAACAACCCTAAAATAACATTATCCATAGAAAGAGGAGGGGTAGGAAAGTGAGTAAATAAAGTGAGTTTTTGGATGGTTGCTGTTCCACTGTGATCACCTCGAATTTCATCATGAAGAGTGAGAGAAAAGATCAATATACGAAGAAAGCAAATGAGTTTTTGTTGAGAAAATTCAACTGAAGACGAGGGAAGATCTGTGTGTCAGCCGACAAAAACTAATGTTTCAGCAGAGGAGCTGCTCGTCCACGAAGCCCTCAACCTCCACAACAAGTCCCTGTCCTCCTCCGCCTGCCAGCAAACCACAAGAAAGCAGTGAGTGACTGAAGGCAGACAGCAATGTGAAGTATGGCCGTGTCCTTGGCAGCAGCGGGAAGATGGATACTGGAAGTGGCTCTGCACGGTGCCAAGATCCCCGAGTAACATTAGGAGGATTAGACTTATGGGCTTGCTGCTAAATGGGATTGATATTTTCAGGTCCGTCTCTGATACCGCGGATGTGATGTGACTGATGAGGCAATCATTGTGTTGCTGTCCAGGCTGGTGGTCAATTACACTCATATTTTTCCTCTAGTTGTCTGTGGGAGGCTAATGAGACATTTTCTTTTTGTTCCGCTTCCCCTGGAAAACATTTTTTCATGCCTATAAAGATATTCATATCTCATTCTGACTTTGTCATGTCCAGTTGCATTTTTTTTTTGACACTGATCAACAGAAAGAAAATACTTCTATCTGCATGTCACAGCCTGGTGGACCTGTGAGAGGAATCCTGACATCTTACTTTGAGTGTGTTCAAGTGTGTGTGTGTGGGGGGGTGTAATCAGGAGTAGAGGTGACGCTTGTTAAAATTTACTGCCTATAAAAAAAGCTGGATTGGATGGCACCTCGCCCCCATCAGGCTCTGTTAGGCTAACCTTGACTTCCTGTCAACAGCTGTCTGCTGTTGGGGGATAAAAAAATGATAGAAGAAGAGGAGGAGAGGAGGAGGAGGAGGAGGTGAAGAGGGGAGGGAGAGATGGAGGATGCAGGAAGAGGCCATAAAGATTTCGATGGAAGTAAAAGAAACGCAGAGGACCATAAATTTGAAGGAAGAGTGGGAGGAAGAATTCAGAGGCTTCTCTGCTGCATCACAAATGGATTAAATACAATCTATAATATAAAAGAAGGATTTTAAATGAGAACTTAATTTATTTGACATATTATTAAACATCACTTCTGACATACAGGCCAGCTTGTGCACCAAAAAAGGTCAGATGTGTAAAAGTAAAAGGCTACATTGGGTTAGTGAATCTAGCACCTCAAGTTCCCGATCAGGCAAATGGTTAAAAAATAAGCAGATGATGGAAGTAGCTAAGGAGTGAGCCATCTCATTTCCTTCTCATCTCTGTTGGCAGCTGCGCATGCTCAGTACTGATCAAGCACTCGCAAGAAAATGCCGTGTTCAGTTGGGTGGTGTGGGCAAAACTCAAACTTTGTATTGTGCAAAATACCTAAAGTTTGAGAGCAAGGCGATAAAACAGTGAACAGTGAACTTAAGTCTTTGTTGTTTGACATCCGCTAACAAATAAAACACTTCTTGTAAGGGCAGGTGAAAATTGACTTCAGATAAGTAGATTTCTGACCCACTTTTCCGACCAGGCAAGTGAAAAAACACATTAATGTTGAACCCTGGGTTAGCTGAACGATTATGACGAATTAAAAATCAATTAGAGGCATCGAATAAATCAATAAACAAAAAAGTCAAGCTCTGAGGAAGGCATACTGTGACACACAGAACAGTTGTGTTTGATTTAGTCAACAGCACAATTAATCTGCATTTACTTTGATAATTGTTGGTGATTTTTAAGCAAGAATGGCCAAAATTGACTGATTACAGATTCTCTTCTGGTACCAATCGTTAAGGACACATTCTTCTTTGGTGAAGCTATCCCTCATCACAGGGGAACAGCATAGTGCTGAGACATTCAAAGTCAAAAGAGAGAATCAGCCTCAAAGAATGGAGTGATGAGCTGGCGAGGAGAGCTTCTTTTGAGCAGCTTATTCACAAAGTTAATAATAGCGTAAAGGTTTTCAGAAATATTTGGGGTCCCTATCTGGAGATGATCGGTAAAGATGATTAATCAATTAATATCTCTGGGTCCTGTCCTTGCTCTGTGTGCATTAATGTGTTTATGCTAGGTGGATGAACACAACATACAATATGACGTGGTATAAATGTTGCATGACTAGACATTACAACCTAGAAGAATGTGCGTGTCCTTTTCTTTTTTCCTTATCATTTTTCTTTTAATTTTGAATGTTGTTTGTACAGTTAAATCATAAAAAAATACATATTCTTCCTCTTACCTGTAGTGCTATTTATCAGTCTAGATTGTTTTGGTCTGAGTTGCAGAGTGTTGGAGATAGTGGCCGTAGAGATGTCTGCCCTCTCTTTGATATAATAGAACTAGATGGCACTCTGCTTGTGGTGCTCAAAGCAGTCGTTCCAGATATCACGACTCCAAGATAATCCACAGACCTTGTTGTGAGCAGTTTCATGTAGGAACTATTCTCTTTCTACCAAACTACACCCATCAACTGTGTCACTGCGCAGAAGGAAGTGTGCATCTACTGCTAGCTCACCTAGCACCACTGAGCTAGCTAATGTTACATGAGGCTCTCGTCCATGAGTAGATGCACACTTCCTCCTTCACAGTGATATGGTTGGCGGGTGCACACTTCCTCCTTCACAGTGATATGGTTGGCGGGTGCAGTTCAGTAAAAAGAAAATAGTTCCTACATGAAACCACTCACAACAAAGTGTATTTTTTGGCGCTTTGAGCACCACAAGCTGAGTGCCATCTAGTTCCAATATATTTGAGAGATGGCAGACATCTCTACGGCCGATATCTCCAACACCTTTAGAAACTAACAGCAAAACAATCTAGATTGATAAATAGCACTACAGATAGAAAGAAAAATATATATTTTTGATTTTAGAGTGCAGTCTCTTTAATACTTGCTGGTTTCTCAGTCTACATAAAAATAAAATAGAATATTTTTGGAAAATTCTGTTAGCTGCGACCAAAAAGGCAGTTACTAGGAAGTGGTGCAGAGAGGACCCTCCCACTTTGAGGAACTGGTTGGACATAATGGAGGAGATATTTGATATGGAAAGACTCACACATATACTGAGACTCCAACAAGTTGAATTCAACACGAAATGGGACAAATGGACGACATATAAGTCTCACAACAGAGGCACCACTGGAGACCCTGATTGAAACCTGAGAAGCATAGATATTGCATCAAGAAGCTGTGTTTTCTACTGACACTGTCTATGACTTTTGTTGTTTTATGTTCAAAATTAATAAAAAATTGAGTATAAAAAAAAAAAGAATATTTTTGGACTTCTGATTGGACAGAACAAGATGTTGAAGACATCAACTTGTACTCTGGTTCATTTAAAATGAATGAATAAAAACAAATACTGCAAATGTGTGCCTGTTATTTTAGTGTAGCTGAATAAATAAATAAACACACATATAGAGCATGCACACACACACATTCACACTTGTTAAGCTGTAGTTGTGATTTCTCTTCGTGGTTTAAAACAGACTGTCTTCCTGAACACAGTTGGAGAGCCATCTGAGAGGGAAAGCCCTATTAGCCACCAGACATCACACTGTGTGGCTGACAACACATTTAAAGAGCCATTTGTAGCCACACACACACACTTACACTCTCACACACATTAACACGTATAAACTCAGACATGCACAAGATGGCAGTTAAGTGGGAATATCAGGCGCCTATTAAGAGGAAGTGAGAAGTGGTAGCTGTCTGTGGTGCTCTGGGACATGTGGCGTTTCTCACAGTTTCTGTCCTTCTCTACTTTTTCTACTATTTAAGATCCATCCAGGCATGATTCCTGAGTACAGTATATACTGTAGATAGTGGTCGGTTGTTGAAATATGTTCTGGAGTCAGACTGGTTTATTTCGAAAACATTTGTGTCTAATTATTTTTACATTATTTATTACATGTCTCAATCATCAATCAAAACTCATTCCAGTTTAGCGTGGGTGGATTTCACCCACCAACTGAAATTAAATCGGTTCAAGCTGATTTAACAGTACAATATGTGATGAGTCAATACAATATTTGATTAGTCCAAAAAGCATTTTAACAACAGCACCTCCATAGATATACTCAGAGGGAGCGGTCAGAGGTCAGAGCCTGACAGCGACGTCTCTGCCTGTTTTTGAGGCATGTAACATTGGTGCAATAACAAGGATGACATTGAGGTGGTGTTTTCACTGCAAACATTCATGGTTTTCTTACCATTACATGTTCATTGCCGAAATACGCTGTATGTCCTCAAGGACTAGAAGAGTGTTTTGAAATATGTTGTTAACATCCGTCTACACCCTCCACCTACTCTTTTATTGACAGGTTTTTATGTCACAGAGTTACAAAGCACTGTCCTCTACAGCTAACATTAAGGTATACCTTGTCAATGTGTGCTCCTGGTGTGCAACCTTCATGCATGTTGTGATAGAACATGTGACCTATTGCTCTACAATGCTACCAGTGGTGAAAAACTCCACAGGTCACCTTTAATAGACTGAGATATAAATATGTTACCCCAGGGATTTTGGTTTACAACCCCTTAAGGTCAAGCAATGTTGTGGCGTCATGTTGGTTTGAGGGTTTAAGCACCATGTTATAGATTCGTCACCAGTTATTTATCATTCCCCATTACTCTCTCATTTCCTCTCACATCTCTACTATCTACTGTCTGACAAAGACATGCAAATGTCCCTATAATACTTGAAAAGAAAAAAAATTAAAACAACGTTTATTTGTAACTCCTTGTTTTAAGTTGGATGTGATTGATAGTTGTGGCCACTTTTCTCTTATAACGTTCTCAGATTGTTTGAATATATTTTAGAGGCCTGTAGAAGTAAAAATATCTTTGATTCTTCAAAAAAAGCCAAGTTCAGAGAAAAGGCAGAACACGTTTTAGCATAATAATGTGTAGCAGAGCAGTTGTTATCTTTTTGCTTTCCTGTTAACCATCTGTTTTTCTGAATGTAACATTTTACATGTGTTAATTGTTTTTATAGCCAATGGGAACGGACTGTAACATAACTGAGACCTTCACCGACTTCCTCAGTTGCCTCTAGCAGCCTGCGGATGGACTTCTGTGTGAAGGACTCGGGCCGTATCTTCCAGGAAAATTCAAAGGATCTCAAGTTATGTGCGTTCTCAAGGGTCTCGCCTTTCTTCAGCGCAGTCACAGCACCAACAGTGTCCAACACTAGCTAACGATGCTAACATCAACAAAAGACAAGCACAGCAGAGTTCACATACGCTGCTGTGCCTGGGCAGAGACGGACCTTCAGTTCGGGCTGTAGCAACATGAATTCAGCCAGTCTGTCTGGTTTATCTTAGGAGCTGCCGTCCACTCTCCCACTGTCTAATTGGTGTCTTAGTGGTGAGGAGAAAGGTAGACCCACTGTGAGGTGCACGGAGCAGCTGATTTTTGCTTCATTTGTGGTCTGATAAACAGTAAACCCGTCAAATTCAGCGCCCCATATCATAATTCCAGCCCTTATCGGTACTGAAAAAAAACAATCATAACATCAGATGAAACACTGACGTCAAATATATCGTGATATTGTAGCTCTAGCTGGCTGTTGTTTGCTTGTTAACACGGACAAATTGCTAGCTAGCTAACATAGCTAAATACTGCATTGAGTGGATAATGTTAGCTAATTCATCCAGACTCCTGGGGCTGGTTTACAAATTATTTCATCAACTAACATTAGGGAAGCAACCAACACCAGATCCATGCAGTGTAGCTACATCATAGCTAGCTGGCTAACCTTAGCTTGCTTGCTCGCTAATGTAATCTGTTGGCTAATTAATTACCAATTTACCACACCAGCTAACGTGATCCAGGATACTAACTAAGATGATAAAAGATGTAATACCAAGCAAAGGTGTATTACTAATAACAGTGTTCTACTAGCCAAGAGTAATGCAAGGCAGGGGCAGCTAACTAGCTAAGGTAACCTAGGCTAATAATGTGATATGATGACAAATTGATCTTCAAACATACAGATTTTCACCAGATATATTAAACAGCTTCAATCCACAGATGACAGACAGCTGTAAAAGTCTCTTTTAGATTCACTCAATGTGTGAGTGTGTTTTACAGTAACCTTGCCAGTGACCCCAGCAACTCTCTGGAGCTTTGTCTGAATGAATGACAACATCATACTTTATGTTTGTGAGTGTATGTGTTTGTGTTTGTGTGTATGACTGGGGATGCAGGGGCCTTGTCCCTCCATAAAGTGCGCTGACAGCACAATCATAAGAGGACAGAAGCGGAGGCTGTGCGTATAAAGATGCTCAGTTTGTGTGTCTTACTTGAGTGTCTCGGCCAAGTAAAAGCTCTGCTGCACGTCGTCGTGGTTGGGAGATGAAGAGTAGACGTCTCTGACGCCGCTGTAGCCTCCTTCTACTTTACAGTGCTGCTCCAAGGCCTAAATGAGGGATGGTGATAGAGATGCAGGACAGGAAGAGAGAGAGACATCAGTGACTTGCAACATCAATCAAGCTCTTTATGTACTTAAAATATCACTAAACCTCAGGGTGGATATTTGCTAAATATAAAAACATGTTAAATAAACTGACCTCTTGTGAGCTTCCTTCCTGATTTGTGTTGTTTTTTAAGAACATTTGAAAAACTGCCAAATAATTCAGTGATAGCTTATGTGCCTTACATTATTGACAGAAAATCTAATTGAATTCCACTTGCAGTACAAGAACATTTTGGTCCAAACTGCCAGGCTCTTGCTAAACACGCTATGACAAGAAGCAATTTTTCAATTCAATTAACAGATGTACCTGAACAGCCTCCCAGCCCCACTCCCTGTATTTGGGGTCGTGGGTGAACCTCCACATGTACATGTAGGTCTCTATGACCTCCGGACGGAGGATGAAGTATTTCTCATTCTGGCGGGTGGCGATGGCCTCGACTCCTCCATCGAAACGGAACGCTTCTGGGCCCAGCTTCAAAGCTAGAGAGGAGAAAATATTGTAAATGTAAAGTGTGCAGGTGTAAGGATTTTGAATTGTGACTGATTTTCTTCCTTTGACTTTATAGTTTATGTTATTAATATTCATCCATAATGTTTCCCTATTTTACTTGTTTTACAATTTCACTTGATAAACAATGTTGAAGTGGTGATGTTGCCTTTAAAACATGGTGACTGATGTGAGAAAAAAAGGATAATTAGATTGAAGATGAAAAATGGCATATGGCTGTGATTAAAATAAAAGACTCTTTTCAATAAGAGCACTTGTCTGTGAATTTACGCTAATCTGATGACAAGTGCAGCATTCAAAAATCTGACATCCCTACTTAAGAGCAGATGCTGTCACTGTAAGAAATGTAACTTGAAAATACAATGAGAAATAACTTTCTGAAATGAGCAATATGGCATAGTTCAATATTTAGAAAAATTCGGTTCCCAGTAATTATTCCATCCAGCAGCTGTCGATCTGGATATTAATATGACTCTTTAAATAAGACTTAAACGATCATTTCTAATACATTTTGATAGAATTTTTTTTTTTTTGGGACTATAAAAAATGACAGCAATAAACTAAAGAAAATGTGACCGAACTCTTAATCAAAACTGGCTGTCAAATTTAAAACCAAAGTGATCAATTAAATGGGAAAACAGGAATCATTTCATCATCTTCCGTGTGTACATTTTTACCTGTTCTGGCGTAAGACTCATGACAGGTCCGGGCGATCTCAGCAGCCTGCTCCATCTGGTGGCCCGTCTTGTCGCTGGGCGCCCCATCAGCACCCAGAGCGATCATGCCGCCTGCGAAACAGGTCAGGTGACCCATCTTATGCTCCAGCAGCCCTCCCTTCCACTCCGCTATGTAGGTCAGCCCGCCGCTCGACTTCCTCATCAGGTTGGTTTCTATTGCCTGAAAGACAGTGGTGAAAGGTTTTATTGGCTGAATTAGGTTTGATCCTTACGTCTGAATCATACATGTGATGATACAGACATGAGTTAAACATTTATCCCACAACCTGTGATCATCCTCCTTTCATTACCAGGAAAATCTGAGAGTAGCTTTAGAGATAACTATTGTAAAATTCTTTGTATTGCAGCTGCACCTGTTTCTCCATTTCAAAGACAGCTGGTTATTATAGCTGCTTTAAAGGGGACCTATTATGGCTTTCCTTTTTTTTCTGTCATATGTAATGTGACAGTGTGAGATATTCATATGAAACAAGGCCAAAGTTTCAAAAAATGAGGAGCAGAACCCTCACACTTCAGACCCTCCTGAACACTTATGTCCACACCTGCTCTAGGCACACTACTGCAAGTGTTTGCATTATGTAGCCTACGCTGCTACATGTAGCTACATGCTAACATCAAGGAAACATGTAATCTTGGCTGCCATTGTTATTAATTTCCCCCTGATTTTGGACCTGCTAGAACATGTCCAGTTTTATTTAAATACTTTTATTTATTGATTGATTTTTAATGGGAGCGAGTGCTGCTACACACAGTTATTCCTCGGCTGAAAGTGCGCTGCTACATGTAGCTACATGCTAACGTCAGGGAAACGTGTACTCTTGGCTGTCGATGTTGTTAATTTTCCCCTGATTTTGGAATATATACCTGCCAGAAAACGTCCAGTTGTCTTTAAAAACTTTTATTGATTGACTGATTGATTTTTAATCGGAAAGAGTGTTGCTACACACAATCATTTCCCAGCTGTAAGTACACTGCTACATGCTGACGTCAAGAAACACAATCTTGGTTGCTGACGTTGTTAGTTTCCCCCTGATTTTGGATCTCATTCCCACTGGAACATGTTTAGTTGTAAAGATTTGGGTTAAGAAGCTTTTATTGGTGATTCTTCACAGCAGGAAGTGCTGCTATTCACTGCTACAGTCATTGTGCACCTGCAATGACGGTCAAGATGCGGAAGACGTGGATACACTGACCAATCAGAGCAGACTGGGCTTTTTCCAGAGGGAGGCTTAAAGAGACGGGTTGTAAAATGTTTCAGACAGAGGGTCAATACAAATGTTTCAGCACAGACAATATGAAGGAAATGCAGTGTTCTTTGAACATTAAATCATGTGAACATCTTCTAGTAGAAACTCAAAATACAAGTATGAACCTGAAAATTAGCATAATATGTCCCTTTTTACTTTAATAGAATTAAACTTATTTCACCTTTAAACCAGCCTACGATTTATACCATTTACTTCTTTTACATTTAAGATATCTGCCACGACCTTGATACAACAAAGCTTAATGGTGCTTGGTTTTTGGGGCTCAAAGCAACAATCTTTTAAAGCTGAACAGCAACAGTTGTTTCCAAATATAATGTTAAGTTACACATTTCTTGTTGCTACCGGTTTGACAATCATAATTTCAGCTGTCTACCTAACTTCTATTTATATATACAAACAATTAAAATGTATATATGTGTGCTTGTGACGTGAATCGTTTCATTCATAAAGACAAGATGGCTTCCTTCTACACATGTTTGGATTGGAGCACAAGCTTCAGAAGAAAACACAGATCTGGATGACACTGCTCACCATAAGGTCTGTGTATTATTACAGGTAACCATTGCTGCAAAGACATGATGACTCTGGATATATTTTGGGTGGCTCAGACAGTATAGAACCGCCACAGGTTATCGTATCAGTGTAGTGCTGTGACTCAGATATTCACCCTGTTGCTGCTCTCTCTCTTCCTAGGATTCTTCTTGGCAAATAAATCAAGAGCGCCTATAATCCTTGGAGATCTGGAGGGATTATGGGTAAAGTATCCCTGCATGGTTAATTCTCTTCTTATTTTAGTCGCCACATAATATATTTGCTCCCCAGTGTGTTACAGAAAAACAATTGGAGAGTCAGCCCTCTCCAGCTGAGACCCGTCGCTTGTCACCACGACTTAAGTTGACAATTTATTTAAACAGAGAAAAGCATTCTGCATGTGTGTGTTGTCTATCTATTCACTTTAGGAGGCTGTAGATTCATCTGCTCCCTGTCTTTGTCTTCTTATATGAAAGTGTGTTTATCTCTGTCTGTGCCACCATCTCTCCGTCTGCTCAAACTTACTATCTGGCTCCAAAAGATTAAAGAGGAAACACTGAATATTTGAACATTTTGGCACGGCAGTGGTCCAAGTGAAAGATAGTGAACACTTGATCACAAAATTACCACTTAAAGCAAAATAAAAATCTCCATAAGTCAAACAAACCTAATTTAGTCTAACACCAGTTACAATCGTAGTCGCCCCAGAAAGAATTTATGGCATTAAAACGCTCATCACTTAAATTATTCCTTTTATTATCTCATGTGCAAGAGCTTCAAGGTTATTTTGCCAACTAGATTCCGGTAATATCTCCCCTGCAGGGAGAAATAAATACAACAGCAAGACCACTTTTCAGGCTTTAAAGCTGACCTCGTGTTTGTTGTCCACTATTATCACACAGCCATTTATTATGACTCCGAGGGTGCATGAGGGATGCAAAATCCTGTGGAGAAAATCCATGCAGCTTCCCATCTGTAAACAGCATGTTCAGAGCCTGATTTTGGCCACTCAATGACAACAACTTCCAGTTAGAGGTCACTGGCTATGTATTATACATTCATAGTTTCTAGAGGCTGCCCATGTAGAGTTTAGGTTTTCACATATTGATACGCTGAAGCTGAAATTGAGTCAACAGACCAGTTCTCAGTGGGAGAAGAAGTGCAACAGATTGGAAATTACAGCCCATAGAGATCAGTGCTGTAACATGGTGTGATGGTTGGGACAGATAAGGTGCTTCAACCCCATTCACAGATGGTGCGTTTAGGGACCTGCAGACAGGTGACGTGATGGTTTCTGTTTCAGTGGTACAATTACAGCTGCTAGAAAATAAACCCACAAACTGATTTTTTTTTAAAATTCATGTTCAACTGACACTAGAAGTTTTTAAACCTTTATGTACTCTCTATCAAAAGTTAGTATTCGAATTGGTTTATTTGTTTTGTGCACAATACTGTAAGTCAGACGCACAGTTAGGAAGCTCATCCTCTTTAGGATAACTGTTAATATGGTACAGCTGACTTTCTGTAGACTGAGGATTAGGCTGAAGAGGCTGAAGAAGAAGATGATAAAGAAATGTAAGAAAGGAGAAGATGTAGCTGAAGAAAAAGCTGAGAGAGTGGAAGCTGTAGAAGAACAAAGAGAGGAAGCTAGAGAAGAAAAAGCTGAAGGAGAAGAGGAAGAAGCTACAGTAAAAGAAGCTGTGGAAACTAAAGAAGAAAAAACTTAAGTAGAAGAAGCTTAAGGAGAAGAGTAAATAGCTATAGTAGAAGAAGCTAAAGAAGCTGAGGAAAAAGCTGAAGTACAAGAAGCTGAAGAAGAAGAAAAAGCTGAAGTACAAGAAGCTGAAGAAGAAAAAGAAAAAGCTGAAGAGGAAGAAAAAGCTGAAGTAGAAGAAGCTGAAGAAGAAGAAAAAGCTGAAGTACAAGAAGCTGAAGAAGTAGCTGAAGAAGAAAATTAAAAAGCAAAATAAACTAAGCTGAAGAAGAACAAAAAGCTGAAGTAGAAGAAGCTGAAAAGGAAGTGGTGGTGGTAGTAGTAGTAGTGGTGGTGGTGGTGGTGGTAAAATGTGAAGTTTGACTTTAACTACCTGGCAATGATCGTTTGGCACAATGTCCATTACAGTTAAAAGCCCAAAGTGACACCAAATATTTCATTTTGTCTGACCAACAGTTTAAAGACATTCAGTTTGCCATCACATAAAACAGAAAGGCAGCAAATCCTCACAAGACATAGTCTGAACCAGAGAATATTTGGGATTTTTGTGTTAAAAACTGATTTATTAATTATCAAAATAGTTGCAGATCAACTAATTGTTGCAGCTCCAGTGAGGTCTATGAGTGGGTCTAAGAATAAATCTACCTCCTGTTTCATACTCCAAGAGTCAAAGTCACCTTTAGACTTATTGAAGAGATTGCGTGTGCGTGTGTGCGTGTGTGTATGTATGTATGTACTACCTGCAGGGCATCATAATACATCTTCTTGCCCTCCTCGTCAGTCTTGTCAGACATCAGCCAGGCCTTGAGCAGGTACTCATAGAAACTGTCGCCTAGGCCACCCACGGACACATGATCTGCAACACACAGATAAAGGATTATAACACACGCACGCACAGGCCTCCTATATGTATGCTGTTTGATACTGCAGCTGTTGGACCATCCACAGATCACCCACACAAGACACGGGGTGAGATACATGTGTGTAATATATAAACGGGAAAATACCTACAGTCTGTGATATACTACAGGGTTATGTGCATGCATGTGTGTGTGTGTGTGTGTGTGTAAAGGGGTTGTTATCGTAGATGAGCCTCCAGCCAGCTGAGCTGTGCTTTTGTGTTTGCCCTCCTGATTGTCAGTGAAGGCTCATCCATATGCATGTGTCATTAACAGAGTCCAGCCCTGTTTGTGGTGTGCAGAGATTAAATGTCAGTTGTGATCATCTTGAAGAGAAAAAAATAAAAAGGAGCCAGGTGGTGAAGACGGGTTGGTTTTGAGCCGATAAGAGTACCTGGCCTCCTGCAAATATGATATTAAAACCAGGAATAAGAACACTGTGCGATCGAGAGAGATGACACAAGCTTAACATACAGTAGAGCATCTGCTAAACAAAACAACATACAGTAGAGCATCTGCTAAACAAAACAACAACTGTCTGATGATAAAGCAATTACAAATTCATGTACGAATCAGGGATGTCAGTTTGTGTTAATTTTGCTCTTGATAGCCAGACACCAATTAATAGCTAACTAACCGGTTAATTTTCAAGGAAAAAAAAAAAAGCAAATTGACATGAAATTTAAGACGCCTTTACTTTTAGTTTACGCTCCGCTGACTCAGTGAACTTTAGCGTCACATTTCAAAGCGCTATCCATTCAGAGGTGGTAAAATTTTAATGTTTTGTGATGTAAATGTCTTGCCTTTTATTTTGTTTTTTTGTTGGCTTTGCTGACAGACAGCCATATTAACATGCAGAAACAGTGCCCACTGCCCAGCCTCTACTGGTTAGCTAACTGGTTAGCTAACGTGATTATTGGTGATTACCACCACCTGGTTGCTGCAGAAACATAGTAGTGACCTTCTACTGGTTAGCAAACGTTAGCCTTGGTCATACTGCACTGCATACCATCCGAGTTGGGTGGGAGCTAGCTGCAGAAACATAGTAGCCACCCTCTGCCCTGGTGAGTAAGCGGCTTCTTTTTGAGCCGTGCTGGCCGTGCTGACAGTGCTAACAGAGCTAAAGAAGGTTCACAGCTCAAATATGAGCCACTTAATGACCAGGCCGACTTGGGAGGGGACCAGAGGGTGGGCACCATGTTTTCACAGCAACATAGTTGGGTCAGGACTGTATTCCGAGCAGTAATTGCTGAATAAGCAATGTGCATACACACCTGTATCCTATCCAAACATGTTAACATAGCAGCAGTTTGGATTAAACATAAAAAGTTGAAATATGACGCCGTCTTCCACGTATGCACCGCATGTGAAAGAGACAGGGTAAGCAGTTCTGTGAGGCAGTGTTGGAGAGATATTTTTCAAACAACATTAGGCTGCAAACATCCTTAGGTCATAATTTATTTAACAAATGCATTCCCATCACTATTGCATAATGTCTTTCTAGATGAAAAACCCTCTCTGCCTAAGACATGCATGAAAGCTTTTTGTGTGTGTGTGTGTGTGTGTGTGTGTGTGTGTGTGTGAGGACTTTTTTTTGTTGTTGAAACTTGCTGTTTCTATTCAGCATTCCTAATTGAATATGTCACAATTTGCATAAAATACTTGGATGAAAACAGAGTTACTGGCTCTGGTTAAGAGTGTCAGCTAAATGCCAACAATTATAACTGTGGATGTGCTTTCAGTAGCTTTATTCAATGTTTTATGCATTAGATAATAAAAAAGTAAGTAGACCAGAGGTGCAGGTCCGTATTTAACCATCACAGATACTAACAGCCCTCCAATCAAGGCCTGGGTATCAAAAACAATATCAGACAGACTCTAATAAATTCTGAAGCATAGCAATGGATATAAAAACTAAGTAATAAAACCTGATTTCTAATTTCATGCCACAACTTTCTTGTGAAAATCAAGACAAAATATGCCCTGATTAATGTAGAACAGCGTCTGACCTGAACAAACATGACACCTTTGCAAGGCGAAATGGGTATTAAAGCATATTAAGCATGAAAAATAATTAATTTTCACCCTTTCAAAACTGAAGTGCTCACAAGCTGCAAGAAACTCTCAGCAGATCCTAACAACCTCAGAGACACTACTTACTTTTCCACCTCTGCATGTGTCCTTTCCCATGACTCAAACACCACAGTCTCCCAACAATGAATTACTAAGAACATAATGTGTCTGTACTATTTTGTATGCAAAATACTGTTTCATACAAAGTCAGTTTTTAATCCATTGTTAGTATAATTTGCCTAACCTCTGCAGTTCTTAGTAGGTGGCAGAAATGAAAACACAGCAGGCTAAAGGATCATTTTTTCTGATGTTCCTCATGTTGTGTTCAGGTCCTGGGGCGCCATACTTCCTGGCGCTATTTGGTAAAAATTGCCCACTAAAGACCCAGAAATTGGTTTCAGGAAAATTGGACTTTCATTTGACAGGGGATGAGAAATATCACTCATATGTTACTCTGCTAACAGTCTGGGTTGCCATGTTGAATATGTATTGGGCCGTGAGCTTGCCAAAAGATTTAAGGACTAGTTTGACAATTTGGGAAATATGCTTATTTTCTTTTATGCCGAAGATCTACAACACTCTTAAGTTGCTGGAGAATATCAATACCATTCTTATATCTATATCTGTATTTTATATATGAGCCCAATACCAAAAAAATGGTTATCTTAGCTTAGCATAAAATGTTTGTGTGAAGTTCCTCTCTAGACATTGATTAAACCCCTAAAATCTCACTTCTGTTGATAAAAATGACTTAGATTTACAAGTTTTATCTATGAAAAATGCCCCTTCATGCCTTAAAATGGATTCCAGTCAGGAGCACTTTAGTAAAAGAAAACTTTATTTCCATTTGCAGTATTATATTTGGCGGTATGGCTCTGTTCTGGGGCCTCTCTGGCTTTTCTTGGGCCTACACAGAAAGCCTCTTCCACGTGCCTACGTGGAAAGCCTTAAGGCAGAGAGAGCACACCTCCCTGCCCTTCCATGCGAAAACAAGGATAGCCTGAGGCAGAGAGCAAACCTCCCTGCCCTTCCATGCGCCTACATGGAAAGCCTAAGGCAGTAGCAAAGACCCCTCAGGAACAGAACAGAGCAGCATCAATGACAAACAGAAATGACATTGATAAGTCAGACACAGCATGAAAAGGAGGAGCTGGGGCAGAGGTGGGTTACAAAGTGGCTTCAGAGGAAGCAATAAGCAGTTTATAGAAATTCATAGTATCAAGAAAAAACCCTTGAGATATATTATCTTTTTTTTCAAGGGGGTCCCAGAAAGTTGACACGTTTCTTAGGTTTGTGATGTAACAAACCCTAGAAGTCTAAGTTTGTGTTTTGAGATTGCCATTGGTACACTGCCGTTCTAAGGCCCAAATGCTCAGTCTGCTTAAATTGCTAATGACAAGCCTTATAGCATATAAAAACACCATATGGACATGTTAACCAGGTTAAAAACTTGATACTCAATGGAGATGGTCTTTTATGGTGTATAACCAATGATTTGTGTTTTCAGAAAGGTTATGAGTCGGACTATTTCTTGTCTGAGAACACTGACTTCCTGGAGTCTCTGCAGCTAATGACAAGAGAGAACTGTTTCCTGGCTGTGGCTTCATATTTACTGCACTTAGTATTGCCAATCTTTTCATCTAACTCTCTGCAAGAAAGCAAATAAGCCTTGTCCCATAAAGGTCAAACTATTCCTTTAAGAACTTTATAATCTGATGTAGCTGTGATGTCGAGGTCTGTCATTTTGAGTTTGTTCTGACGTCCACTTTCTGCTCTCTAGTGGTCAGAAATCACTTAAAGCTGCTTTAAGAATGGGCTGAAAAATGGATTCTGATATCCAGCCCTTCTCCTGCCACTTGTCACTGTCACTTTCATTATATCTACTCAGCTGGCAGTTTTCTGTGACGTATGACAAGTGCGATTATGAGGCTTTTACTGCTGGTTCCTGTCCCCTCCTTACAATTCTTCTCTATTATATACTGTGTATCTCTCTCTCTGGAACTCCATATGTTCCTCTCTTTTCTCTCCTCTTCCTCAAAGTCTCAGCTCTCTATCATTATCATCCTCACCCGTTAAGCTACACGGCTTGAAGAGCCTGATAATCGATTCAAAATTATACCCTGTTACCACAACCTGTCAGAATGGTGGACAGGTGAGCAGACACATGATGTTAAAGATAGGAACTGGGGGGTGGAGCAAGTATGGAAATACTTGACACTCAGTGACACAAGTAAAAAAGGGGTTCCAGCAATGTAAAGAGAGTCAACAAGGTTCAGACAGAAAGAGTGATGAGACGTGACGAGAGACAGAAAAGGAAAAGGAGTGGACGTGACAATAAAGCCATTCAACAACACTGTCTCCACTGCAAGAGAGTAAAATCAATCATTCTTTTTTCCTTGTTGATTGTTCTTATGTGGTCAGTCACTCACCACATATGACTGTGATGTCAAAAGAAAACCTAAAGGTCAAGAGTGTAGAATTCAATGGCATCTACTGTACCAATGATGTTGCAGAACTGAAACTTCTCCTGTCTTTTAGGCAACACCATCAAAAAATAAATACATCTATTTATCACAACTTCTCAAAAACCAAAAGCTTTTGAAAATTTACTATAACAGAGGACAAAGAAAACAACCTTACTATCATAATCAGGCATAATCAGGAGGCTAAAACCAGTGAATTTTAGGTTTTTTTATTAAATGGTCTGCAGGACAAACTGATTATCAAAATAGTTACTGATCAGGTTTGATCTACTAATTCATTCACTGACTTATCATTTCAGCTCTGCTTATCATAGAAGGTTTCTAACAAAAACAAATGGCCCTTGAAGATCTATCAGGAGCTCCAGAAAAAGTGGTAGGAGATAACTCGTGTGACATAACTGGGAGCAAGTTCATCACTTAAAACTCAAATCAAAGCAGGAGCCAGTGAAATGGTTGTAAAAATAATAATATTAATGATGATTACCAATAATAATTTGCATTTCTGGTTTTAGTAATAACAAATTACAGGTGTAAAATAGTTTTCTTTAAAACAGCAGCACTGAGTCCACTGCAGTAATCCAGACAAGTGGTAATTTGCATGCATTAGTGTTACAGCGTCATCTTGGGAAGGAAAAGGTCGGACCTCGGCGACATTATTCCAGGGATAAATGCTAATTTTATTAATGTTTCCGACATGAGCCTCGACGTCCAGGTTACTATTAACCCAAAGATTTCAGCCTGTGATTTTCATTTCAATCAAACTGTATTTAGATGTCTCTTTCTCCATGTTTGTTTAATCTCTATTCTTCTGCAAGAAATCATGAGTCTTTTATTTGGGTTGGCAAAACTTGTAAGTGTGGCAGCATAGCAGAAAGTATTCGGGCACAATGGCGGTTTTAACAGTGAAAGGAAATATTAAGCATGCAAACTAAATGTTAAATCTCTCTTTAACAGGTGAAGGACAAAAGAAGCAGAGAAAACAGACCCATTTTTCCTGACGTTAACCATCTTAGGCTTTTTTCCACATGCACATGGGCATTTTTGAAAAGGGTGTTTTTCCTTCCTCTGTTCTAAAAATAAATAAATAAAATAAAGTAAAATAAATGAAACAATTTCTGTCAAAAGGTAAACACAAAAACACAAGTGAAGCACTGTCGAGACCTTGCCAAACTAACAGGTGGCAATATAACCCTAACCCTAAAGCCAAGTTGGCCAGTATCGCAAAGGAGAATAAGATGTTGGCCAAATATAAGCCTAACAAAAAAAAAAAAAAAAAAAAAAGCTATTACCAGAAAGCTAACTGAAGGAGTGGCCTCTGTAGTACATTGTGATGCCTCTTTTCCTCAATACAGTGGAAGAATAACACTGATAATGGAGTTTCTGAAAATCTTCAGCCTGGACGGAGTACAATTGGTAGGTTTTGAGTTACCTAAAATGAAGTTTGCATGTGAACGAGGGACCAAAACGCTTTTGTTTTCAAATACACCCCTGCACTAGGCCTTAAACTGCACTAACAGCAGCTCTGGGGAGTATCCCAAAACACAGTGACAACTTAAATCCGCTTTAATCTGAGTGCTGACTCAGCAACTGGAATACCAAGTTCCTAGAAGTACAGAGGGAGCTGCATTGATCACATGTTTAACATGCATGTATATAGCCTAAGCTAGTTTTCATAAGGATTAGTAATCACACCTCAAAGATAAAATCGGTTTGTCCTGCTAAATGCTTTGTGGCAGCAATTAGACAAAAATAATAAGATGGGGAGCAAACATTGGAGCTGAAGAGCAGCGTTTCCACTCAGGTGTTGCTGTGACACTCAAGTACTACACAAGAGGGAAATGCAGGCAAAGGGCAAGACAGAAACAAATGAATGGGATGTGACAGAGAGGTGAAGAGGACTTACGTTGGCCCCACTGGCCACTGTTGGGGTTCAGGTAGTTGGGGTACAGCCCCTGGGGTTTGTCCAGGCGATTTAGTACTTTCCGGATGTTCATTACCTAATGAATAAAGAAAAGAGCACACATGTAACCAGTAAACCTCACTTCAAACAACTGTTATAAATGTGACATAATCAATATCTGTACAGAAAAATAAGGTGACAGGGTGAAGAGTCTGAACTGCAGTTTTCATTCCTCCTCATCTTTCTTAGCTCTCTGATATTACAGACACTTCTACAGTGCAAGAGTGCAAGTGGAAATCCTGCACACTTGCAACCCATTAACTGTGAAAACATGAATATCATCTCATCTAAGGTGTAAACGTTACCTTCTGTGCAAACTCAGGATTCCCTGAGAGCTTGCTGAGGTGCATGAACTCCAAATGCAGCGTGCCATACTCTGCCAGGATGCTGCTGCCGCCTGATGCCCAGGGCCAGTTCCTACCAATACCACTGGACAAAGATAAAACAAGAAGGAGACAGAGGGTTAGAAAACAGGACAACAATGAGACTGAACCCCAGCTGATGGGTTAAAGAGCCCCACAGAGTTTGACAATTAATCCTTTTCATTTGAGAAACAAGCCAAACTTCTTTTAACTTGTATATATTTTATATTAATTTTTACAAAGACCCACAAGTGCTTTGTTAGCAAAAACACAAGAATACAGTATGAGTCATGTTCGAAAAGCAATTCACGAGCCTACAGAAAAAAAAAAAAAAAAAAAATCCTGCCTGTCTTGATGCTAAACTGACAGCTGAAAAGAGACGATAAATCCTCAAAAAGTCAGCTTAACACTCCGAGTGACTCAGCAGCTGTACTTTAAACTGTGAAGACTACTAAAATGTTCCTGTAATTTACATGTTATTTTAGAAAGCCGTTTTGCTTCAGTGACATTTACAAATAGATTCTTTCTTTAATGACACTAAAAGCTAACTTCACACTCCATCCGTCATATTTATGGGTGCATTTGCTTATTTTTTTCTCCCACAGACTTGACTTTGGCAGCTCATCTCATCCTCTATCTGTCAGTCAGTGCTTGCTGGACCCCACCCTCTCCCTTGAGTGTAGTGGCGATGATGTTGCCTTGACTGCATCTGGCTATATGTGAGTGTTTCCAACCTCTGGCATGCTTGACAAGGACAGAAGACCCAGCAACAGGGTGTATACTGTATGTGTGTGTGTGTGCGTGTTGGATCATTAGAGCCACTGACAGATCACTTCCAGGCTAAGGACTGATGACTCTGGTGGCAACGCTTCAAGAGACTACTCATGAATACATATTAACAATTCACTACACTGTGAAACACGCACCGGGATGTGTGCGCTACAACAACTACATGTGGACACGAGCCACACACACACACACACACACACACACACAGGAGACATCCAACAAATGAGGGAAAAAAAAGGTGGAGAAGGAGTGTGAATTGGAAGAAGTGCCATATACACACACACATCGCTTCAAAGAGGTGGATGAACATACTAATTATCCCCCCCTTCAACTCATCATGCTGCACAAGCCGTAATTTGTTTCCCATTACACCGTGGATTTAATCAAGTCAACCAGACACAGAGAGGACCACCGCAGCATCATGCAGCCGGCAGAAAGACAGAGATCAGGGTCAGAGAACACAACATGCGGAAGAAAAATCCCATCACTGTAGACCTGATTAAGTTTGGAGCTGTGTTTGTTAGAGTAAAAGTTTTAGTGTTCCGGCTACTTCCAGGAGAACATTATTCCTTTATCTCCACAACACTCTCCTCTTCCCCTCGGTCAACTTGTACGCTTGATCTGTCTATCCATCTTTTGCAATCCTTTTATAAACCCTGTGATGAACGATAAATCCCTTCTCCTGGTAGGGCGGAGGCGTGGAGGTAAACACACACCTTTCCAGCTCACCCCTGTCCAGCCCAATCCCTCTCAAAGCCGTGCTGTGAGACAAACTAAATCCCTGTTAAGGAGAACAAAACAAAAGACAGCAGGGAAAAGCTGCTGTGTAAACCAAACAGACACAAACCAATGTGGGGCAGATAGAGAGTAGAACTGTGGAGACAGACGGATGAGGGTGTGTTTGGAATATCATTAATCTGGCCTGGGTGTCTCTGTATTTCAGAGAGATAAATTCAGCATCATTTGAGACCTCTAAAGCCGGCTGGACCTTAATTAGAAAATGGGGAAGTTTTAAAAATCAGGGCTGTCAAACCCAGTCTACTTGTGTGAACACAGCTATTGAAGATATTAAACTATTTGGGAAAAATGGGGTACTATAAATTGTAATTAATAAAACATAACTTTTCAAAGAAATAAAACATTCTTCATCTTACAAATACAAGCTGCATTCACCCTTGACCCTTCAAAACAGAAGCAACAGTCTTAATTAGCCCAAAATTACCATTAGCAAATGTTAGCTAGATAATGCCATAACCTGTAATTGTAACTTGTGGGTATGGTTCAGCCAAAGTTACACAGGCTCACTTTAAAGGAATACTTTATCCTCAAAACAACCATTTATATATCAATTATTCACCCTGTGTTACATTGAATTTGTGAGGAAAACTATGTCTTTCTCGCTTGCCGCCATGGTGAACGAAGAATCCAAAAACTGATAAAATTCTTGATGAATTTAACTAAAGGGTACCATGTTTAACAACACCAAAACATTATCAAAACATCTGTTTAGAAACTCTCACACAACTCATGCAGCATTACCCAGGTCTCATTTATCCAGTCATATGCTCAGTACTTCCTAAACACATGCATTTTCCCTAAAAGCTTACAATGACAACATTTCCGCAAAGGGTAGTGTGTCCGGGCAAGCACAAGCATTTGAACGCTGCTTGTGCATTCCATTAATCAGAGTTCAAACATACCACCCTTCCACAGGCGCACTACTCGTCCATGCTTGAGACTTTTAGTGTTTCAACAGTAAGGTTTTAGCAAAAATGCATGTGTTTGGAAAGTACTTGTTTTGCTGCTCTTTAATCAGCAAGAATTTTCTTTGTTTTTGGATTCTACGTTCACCGTGGAGGCATGTGAGCTTCATTCTTCACAAATTTAACACAGCACAGCCGGAGTAGCTAAAATACATATGATCATTTTGTGTGTGAAGTATTCCTTTAAGGCAGTGGTTTTCAACTGGTTGGTCCGGTCCAAAAGTGCATCACAAACCCAAAAAACATCAATAGAGAAATGAGGGTTAGTTTGAAATAAAATGCATCGATTTGTCTGAGTCCTTCCTGTGGCTGCTTGCAATAACAACCCACAGTGAATGAACTGTGATTCAAATAATACATTAATGCTGATAACAGCACTGGGTCAAGGAGCTGCCTCTGCTCCATTTTAGGTGAAATGAACCTGCTTCAATAGCTACTAAGGAGCATTCACGTCTGTTTTCTAATAGAAACTCTTTGTTGTTTCAGTCACTTCCTGTACTGGCGCTGGAAACTGGCAGTTATCCACTGGCGTACAGCACAATTCAACTGTATTAGTCCATCTGATGGGAGTCTACTGTTGTGTTTGACTACTGATGCGGATGTCCTGGCCCAGTTTCCAGAGCACTGTTACCAACTAGCATGCTCTACATCCCTTTTCTCACATGGGATGTTATGAGACTTATTACAAGCTCTGAGCTATAAAAACAGTGTTTGGTTTATGACCTCTCCTTGCACTGCAGATCATACTGTAATATTTTTAAAAGAAAAATACTGCACAGCTGGTCAAGGTTTGAGCTCCTTTCCTCACATAAGCCACAACTGGCTTTCAGCATCAATTTTAAGAAATTATTTGGCAATAACAAAGTAATGACATCTACTGTTGACTGTGTTTTTCAATCTCAGTTGGCTTAATTTTCACAACAGTCAGGGGTATGAAGATTCATATCAGAAGCTGGCCGAATATAAAGTCTCAGTTTGTTGAAGTCAATTTATTAACAGGAGGCAGAGTTCTGTTTCTCTCTCTTTGTCTGCATGCTTTAAACCAAACAGTAGTAATGTAATGCAGCCCACTGAAACACATTCAGATTGGAAATGTTAATTAAATGTTGGTGACCTAGAACCAGAGGACTTTTTAGAGAGCTTATACAAAGCTCAGACCAATGCATCAACGCTGATATTGAACTTTCATTATAAATCAAGAGATGAGCTGGCAACATCCATCGCTGATTAGACTGATGTGATGCAGTTTGTTTGGCTAATAGGTGTCCATGCCCATAGATTTTAATCAATTTCTGAGCCCATGTTTCATCCTGTTTCATAACCCTTATCAGGAAGACGTGAAATCAGGCCAGTAGCAATTAAATTAATGGTGTTTTTGGTTTAGTCTTACCAATATTGTTGGTTGTCATGTGCTATATTTTGTTAGTTTAAGAGGACGACTCACCCGTCCCAACAGGGACCAGAAATTCTTTCAAAGCTCCATGCCATGACACCTGGGAAAAACCTGGGAAATTGCCATCTGCTGAGGAAGACCATAGATGGACCTTGTTCTCTTAACTCATGTTTGTGAGGTCACAAATTAAATGTCAATCTCTACATTTGTCCAGTGTCATGCTGAAACAAGTTTTGAAAGCGAACAAACTCGAGGTTCCCAACTGGTGTAGTCACAGGGTCCAGATTTCTCCTCAGTCATTACTTCAATGTCGACAAAGTTTAATATATTCTGCATCATACTTGTGTTTGGACATGTCATCAAGCTAGTTTGCCGTCTCTGTCAAGTGGCTGTCAGTTAGTCTCTCACTCTACAGCAGGAAACGGCACTTCAAAATAAAAGGTCTGTGCTAGAAATTCACTTTGTACAAACTTGACACACTGGCGAGTAACTTGTGGTCCATTCAGAATGGACCCGCGACCCACTTTTGGACCGTGACCCATCAGTTGTGAACCACGGCAGTAGATGGCGGTTGGCAAACGGACAGTTTGGAGAGGCCTGCAGGAGTACTGCCAGTAAAAGCTAGGCAATGTACTGCTGTGGACAGAGGTAGCCACCTATAAAAGGGCCCACACCATAGACTCAAACAGTAATTTGAATGATTTGTGGTGAATGAGTGATGTTAACTGAATTTAAATTTACCTTTTAAAACACCAAAGTCACACAATTACACAAATAAATTGATCAAGGCAGTGGTAGACCAGCAGCTCTTGTGTTCTGCAAGGTAAGATGACTGTTTTTGTCAAAGGAGTCTGGTGGCTTTGAAGAGAGCATAAATGGTTGTAGAGTCTTGAGTTCCTCGTTGGAAAGGGCTGTCCGATAGCAAAGACGGTGAAAATATTTTAGACTGATAATGACTTTTTAGGTGGTTAAAATACATTATGCTGCTGCCCCCATCCACAGCAGTACATTGCATAGCTTCCGTCGCAGTACTCCAGCCTGCTTCTCCAAACTGGAAGTGTGCCGACCGCTACTACTGTCGGTATTACATTTACTATGGCTAAGTATATCATACAATGCCACTTCAGAAGATGCAAGCTATGCCTTTAACTGGAATCAAAGTGCAGATGCAAAATAGTTTACTGAGTTGCTGTAAAAAAAACCTGAAGCATAAAAATTTTGGGTCATCTCGTGGACATGCCTGAGAAGTTACATTTCTTATATATTTCTGTCAGTGCTGAACTTTGAAAGCTGTTTAAAGAACATTTCAAGTACTTGGGTGGGAATGTCCATCAAGATAATCTGACATCACGCATTTTCTGCCCTGCTGTTCAACTTATAAACAAAAAAACCAAGGGCTCCTGGGGTCCATGCAACAAATATGGATCCAAAGCCTCGACCCAGAAAAAACTGGGTCGTAATAGATTGATGCCACTGTGAATTATGAGGGTTTGTATTGGAGGACATATTCCAGTCCTCTTGGTGTCTATCTTGTTTGTCCTTTTGGGAGTGTCCAATCTTCTTCTTATTCAATCTCTTACACCCTTAGCCATTTTCCTGGCCAGCTGTGAAATGACAAATCCAAGCCTGCTAGTTTTATACCCTCCAGTCTATTCTGCGGTGCCATCAACAGTGATTTTAATTCTGTGGTGCCAAGCAGTAACCTGGAAAAACAGAAAAGGCATTCCATCTCCATAAATTAGCATGTCACACCAGGAAGTGCCCTCTCACGCTCCTCTAGTATTATGTTAGGCAGTGCTCCAATTCATTTGTACTCTGTATTTGGATGAAGTCTATATTTTAGCCCAGTTTTTTTTTTCTGTGTCCATCCTCCTCCCTATCCATGCCACAACCTCTGATTCCCTCTTGCTTTTCTCCCCTCAATATTTCTTCCTCCCTTGTCTTAAAATCTATCGCACTTCTCCTCCAGGGTGCAAAGAAAATGTGAATCGT
The DNA here is from genome assembly GCF_006386435.1 of Epinephelus moara. Lineage (NCBI taxonomy): Eukaryota > Metazoa > Chordata > Actinopteri > Perciformes > Serranidae > Epinephelus > Epinephelus moara. The sequence continues at coordinate 15,694,870 of NC_065517.1, forward strand.
GATAGATTCACAGTTAGCAACTTAATTAGAGGCCTTAAATCATGGCTGCCTTCCAGTGCCTTAGGTTACTGCCTGGGAGAGCTGCACCGAGAGCAAGTGTGTGGATTCGTGTGTTTGTTTAAAAGTGCCTCAGGGTATGGAGACAGTGTTACTACCAACACTGCGACTGTGTGTCTGCTGTATGTACATGTGTGTACCCCAAACTGTGGCCATGACTGGAGCACCTAAAAGGGTTCCTTCTTTTGTCCATTGGGTAGAGACCCCTTAACTAGTTTAAGCCCCCTGCACATCCTAAAGATGTCTTTAACTTGAACCTAAAAATGATAATGAAGGCTGCAAAACTATAATAAAAATAATAATAAAATAATAAAATAATTCATTACAGCTCTAAAGTATTGCCCAATATGAGCTCATCTGTGATATAATAACTATTGGTGTATATGTCAGTTGGAAAAAGAAACAGCACAATGTGCCAAAGATACATTTGGAGTAATTTAGAAACATTGTTACTATTACATAGTTTGTTGACCAGAGAGTGCTGACAAGATCGTTTGTCAAATGTAAAATGTCCCACTCAGTTCATATCTTGGTCACAAGTTTTTAAAAAAAGAAAAAAGATTTGATATTATTTGTTTAAAAGAACATTGACTACGACTATATTTCTTGGTTGATCCATTGCTATCTGACTTTTTAACCAAAATATTAATGTTTCTAAAATACTTATATTAGTAGAGCCAAAAATCCAGTATTGATTGGGTTCTGTAACTCCTCATAAATTGCTTAAACCCCCTTTAAGTTTTACAGCTTCTTCCAAATTTACTTCCATTACTGTAACATGACCAAAGCTGAACCTGTTGAATAGAAGAAGCAGAATTAGACCATTGTAATTACAACAGTTCGACTAGTGACTGCCAAATTACAAAGAAAGTGCAGTAACATGCTTTACTTTGCTTTCGAGATTTTCTTTTTCATGTGTGGAGCTCTGTTGCTGAACTAAAAAACTGTTCCTCTGCAATAAATTGAACAATTATGTGTTTTGTATAGGGTGTAGACAATACTGTCTCAGGTGTCAAAACCTACAGTAAAGTTCTTAAATAGTGGATGGGGCCTTTATTTATTTCAATTGCAGAGGGTACCAGGCCTTTATCTGAAACAGCCTTATATTAGAGACAGGACATTATTTCTAAATCACTCAGTTTTATATGTATATATGATCAAATTTTAGAAGCTTCCTTCTTTTCTGATCAACCCATGTTTGCTGTGTTAAGTTTTTGTTATGACATTATGCAGTTAAGACAAACAATTCCTGTATCCATTTCAAAATAAAAGCCCTTTAGCACTGCAGTGGATAGAATTCCTTAATCTCCTACCAAGGCTTTTATCTATAAACACTTGAAGAGTTCCTATACAGTGCTTCAAATGTAGCTACTGCCAACTTGTGGCACTTACTAGGTTACTACAAAATACAGTTTGGCTGGGACATTAACACACTTAAGCCCCGTTCACACATGCACCTCAAACCTGAAGTTATCAAGACATTACCCTGTGGAGCTGTATGTGAGAAAGCAAATGTGCACATCAGTTGAACAGGACATTAAATGGACTTTATCCTTCCAACTCCCTAGTGCAAAGTCTGTGTAGTTCATATGAGAAAACGGCCTAACACCAACACTGAATAAAATAGGAAAGTAACACTTGATGAGAAATAGCAATGAGTAATGTTGAAAATAAATAGATTATATTGCTGAATTTTATCATTTATCAATTAAAGTAATGGAAAGGAACATTATTCTTAGTTAGCATACACATTTTCTAACAACCATGGCTAACTCACCACCGCCAAAGTGACCTGGCTTTTGTTGGACTACCAGTCTTTATTTAAGAAAATACAGTATATCTGGGAACTTAGAATTACAGGTTGTTTGAAAGGACTCATGTGCCTTCACTGGTTTTCTGAAAGTGAGATCCCATTCCCATGAGGAAAAAAACCACAATAGCCCAAGTAGAATTTCACTAAATCTGATCCTGTCTTTCCACATTTCACGTCTTTTTTCCCCGCTGCTATGCCGACGACACTCAATTATACTTTCCTGTTGGGCACTAAGGGCCTTATTCTACTGATGCACTTTAAAGTAACTCTAAATGAAAATACAAACCAGCTGTCTTAAATGTTAATAAGCTGTCATCAGTCTTTACTAAGCGCAGCAAGTTCATTTTCCTATCACATCTAGAATAAAAGTCTCCATGACAGAGTGCTACTTCACAGGGTCACCCAGTGTGACAACCTCTCTAGGCTGTACTAATAGAGCTATTCTCCATCTTGGCCTATTAATCAAACTCCAAGACCCCAGGAGCTCAGGATTGATTGCTGCAGCCTCAGAGACTTTGGCTGAAGGAGGAAATCTGTCCCAAACCGACATTATTTTTTCACATTTTCCTCTATGAGATAAGAAAAGAGAGCAGGGGCAAAAGAGTTAGCTTTAACTTTGCAGCGTCATTAAGATGATGACAACACAGCAGCAGTCTGGCTGGAAGACAGACACTGTCTTTGAGTTAGTGCATTCTGGATGATGGTTGGCATCTAAGACATGCATTACAGTACATTATGTACATATGTAGCTCTTTAAATGTGACAGTAAAGTCTGAATAAGCACCTGAATAAATACTGGACTGAAATGTACCTCTTAACATTTTAAAACTTTCTTGTGTAAGTATGCCTTTGAGAGTTCAATTCTTGCATTATCTAAACCTTTTATTGTCAATTAGAGGAAAACAATTAATGTGTATGTGTTTAGTAAGTGTGTATGTGCGTGTGGGCTACAGTCATCATCATGATGCCTGTAGAGAGGAATAACAGCTAATTTCAGGGCGGAGCACAGATCCACACACCTCCACTCCCCCCCCCCCCCCCCCCCCCCCCCCCCCCCCCCCCCCCCCCCCCAC
>NC_065517.1:15697861-15769113 GCF_006386435.1 Epinephelus moara
ACCACTCCCCCCCCCCCCCCCCCCCCCCCCCCCACACACACACACACACACACACACACACAATGCCTCATCCCATTAAGGCCAGTCAGTATGCAGTGCAGTGGGAGTGATTTGCAAGAGCTTTATCAGTCTGAATGTTAATAGAAGAGCTATGGGACATACTGGCCAAAGCAGATAACGACTGGCTAACTTGTGTGTGTTTGTGTGTGTGTGCGTGCGTCTGTGTGTTTGTGTGAGAGAGAAAGAAAGTGTCAGAGGAAACAGGCAAAGCAGTTAGTTTGTAAAGTGCTGCTATTGGTAAAACACAACAACTTAGTATTGTAGGAAGCCACACATGTACAGTATGGGTACAGACAGACCATGTGCAAAGACAATTTCCACCACTGCTCTGGTTTACAACTATTTGAAGTTTCCATTATCTAATATATCAAAGGGGACCGATTATACTAATTTTCAGGTTCATGCTTGTAATTAGGGTTTCAACTACAACATGTTTACATGTTTAACTGGTCAAAAAAGGCTTGATTTTTCTCAAACTGTTTCTCTGTGCTGGAACATCTGTATTCACCTCCTGTCTGATATGCTCCATTTTAGCGTCTGTCTCTTTAAGCCGCACAGCTGTAAGGAGTCCTTCTGTGCAGAGTTTGTATGTTCACCCTGTGTCAGCGTGGGTTTTCTCCGGGTACTCCGGCTTCCTCCCACAGTCCAAAGACATGCAGGTATATCGGTGACTCTAAATTGTCCGTAGGTGTGAATGTGAGTGTGAATGGTTGTTTGTCTCTATGTGTCAGCCCTGTGATAGTCTGGCGACTTGTCCAGGGTGTACCCTGCCTCTCGCCCAATGTCAGCTGGCTAACAGGATAAAGGGTTATGGAAAATGAATGAATGAATGTCTCTTTAAGCCTCTCTCCTGACAAAGCTCAATCTGCTCTGATAGGTCAGTATTGCTAGGTCTTCCATATTTCAGCATCTTTGCACCTTTCTAATGTGGAAAAATCACCAGTAAAAGCTTTTAAACCTGTTCCAGCAGGAATATGATCTGAAATTGGGGAGAAATTAACAACATCAGCAAGCAAGATTACATGTTTCCCTGACCTTAGCATGTAGCTACATGTAGCAACATCTGACGCCCTAAAATGAGCAAAAACATAAAAGGTCTCCTTTAAGTCGGAGGAATAACATATCATCAAAAATGTTTGATTTATACTTATGTCAGTGTTTAAGGGAGAAATTGTCATATTTCTTCATTAACAATCTTCACTAACTGGACTAAAAAGCATTCAGTGTAATGAACGTGTGAAACTGTATGGTATCTCCCTAAATTATTGCTCGACTTTGCCAAAAATCTTTTCTTCATCTGGCTTACAATATCATTATTCATAATTATTCAATTACTAAAAGGCAACTACTGACAGGCAAAATAAAACAAAATCAACATTTCTGAGGCTTTCCCAAAGTAAAACCAAATCTACGCAGCATTTAATTAGCTAATATTGGTTGTTTGTTTTCTGTTAATGCCTACATTTACTATTTAACACCAATTAAGTACATTTCAAAACGGATTAGCAATGTTCAGAACTTTCTCTAATCCAAACCTTTTCATGTGAACCACAAAATCTTTTGATAGAATGTAATGAATTAATATTTCCTCTGTTGTATGCTTGATGGATTTTGTACTTTCCATAAGTCCATGATAAACATTTGAAAATCATTAAGTCATTAAGGAATAAAAAGAAGGAAAGAAAACACAGAAATCAAACAGGAAAGTTTTCTCTAACACAGCTAATTAAACAGAATATTTCACTAGAAGAGACATCACGACCGTCTTAGAGATGCAACTCTTCGCCTCTTTACTTGTTTTACTTTTAATTATCAAAGCTGAATTCAGAGGCAAATGCTCCTCTGTCGGTCTGGCTGCAATGCCACCAGATTTACTCTGGTGGAGTCAGAGTCTGTGGCAGATCAATTGGACAAATCAATCGGACCTTAGCAGCATTTTCCGCTCAGTTAGTGACAATCAATGGGTTTACAGAGAGAGCGAAAGACAGAGAAGGAGAGGGAGAGAGCTCTCTGAGTCTGGGGCCGGCCTCTGATGCTTTATGACATACTGTACCCCGGATTTATCTGACCTTGCTATTGACCAAGAGGCTGTTTCATGTGTCTTCTGAAGATAAATCAACTGTACATCAAGACGAGGTTTCCCACTGATCAGCCTCATGAATAATTATGTCAAGACATCTTTTGAATTTCTATCATGACTAATTCAGAGGGTTTCTATATGCATACATACATACATACGTACATACATGCATACATGTTGCTTTATACTGGACTGTTACTGGTCTTCATGGATGAGCAGTCTAATGATCAGTTGGGCTTATTAGTGCATGAACTTACACTAAATCTCTTAACATAAATCAGATTCATGGACCTTTTCTGTTTGAAACAGCAATACCTCTTGATTTCAGTATATTACAGGAATTCCAAGACCAGCATGAACCCTTGTCACAGATAGAGTCCACATTTTGAGCTGACAGTGCTTACAGTGAAGGATAAAGCAAACAAAAGGGTAAAGATATTGGCCTGGCCTGTTTTTATGACTACTGACAGAGCACCGTAACTTCCCCTGAAAATCTTGTTTTTGCTGACCTCCAGTGATTTAACTTTGGCTGCAGTGGTGTAAAGGTGTACTCTTTGTCACCTGTGACATCACTGAAAGGTGTGGTTACAACTGCAGCAAAGCATATTTATTCAGAAACAGGCTTGAAATTTTCAACCACAGAGGGCAGTACCATGCTGCGTTTAGCTTAACGGAGCTATTTGCAACATTCAGAGCATATCTGTGATTCAGAGTCTGAGACAGGATTGCCTGCACAAGGCTCTTAACATGGAGGTGGCTGAGATAGCAAATAACAGCGTGAACGGTGCTAACAACGGCAACAGTGCTGACAGAGCTAACAGTATTAACCAGTGGGGGAGCCAGAGGGCGGGTGTTAGATGCCATTCACCACTGTGGGTCAGGATGGCAATTAGCTAGCCTTAGGGATACATACACAAGGGCTCACCTGAAACTACACAATTGTAGAGACTGAAACTTCACCCTTGATCGCAGAGACAGTAGTTGACAGAACAATCTGACCACAAGGCCCCTTTATGATCTTCCTCAGCAGATGGAGTTAGTTTCATTTTTGCCCACTTTACATGGCGTTATTGAAGTTCTTAAAGGGGCTCTAGGAATAAGTAAGAACATTTGAGTCGTCTGGACATGGTTGTCAACATGTAGGTGGCTGAGCTGGCAGCTAACAGTGCTAACACGCGGCTGGACAGGCTTCCATAACAATGAACAGGACGCCATTACTCCACTACATCTTTACATTGCTAATAGGGGTCTGCTGCCATATTAATGCTCTGAATGCTGCATACAACTTCTTTTAACACCTAACTTAAATGACTTAAAAGATCCAATAGCCAGATAAAGAAGCAGGTAATAAGGTGAGAATCACATAGGACATTTGGTTTCCATAATACTAACGGTTATGTAATGGAACAATGTGGGTTGTGTCGACAAAAATTACTCCTTTTGTCTAACTTGGGACTTATATTATTGTCTGGACAAACTGCAAAGCAAAAGTGGAAAAAGTAGCAACAACAGGAAATTACATTTCTGGCATTTATCTTGTTCTCTGAAATTAAAATCGAGCAACTGAACAAACAAGGTTTACTTGGTGTAGAAGCAATAACACATTTTAAACTGTGGCCTTGTTTCTCGGCGGCCCTCTTGGGTTTTTCAGATAGCTACGGGGCAGAGTGATGAAAAACTGCAGAGAGGGAATAAAGAGAACAAGGCCATGGAGTGGAGTGGACCCACAGCATGATGGCCTGAAACTGAAGAAGATACTGGGTCACTCGAGGCAAGATGGATGGACCGAAGGAGGACGGAGAGGGAATACAGGATAAAGTAAGTTTTTTAATAAATGAAGGAGAAGAAAGGAACTGGGAGTAAAACAGAGAGAGGGGAGAGAAATAGGGATGAAGGGAGAGATGATAATTGGGCCTCATTTGCAAGTGTGTCTGTGTGTTTTACAGATTTCCTCTGCCTCAATCTGGGTCAAGGTTATTTAGGCTGTCTAACAGCTCCTAACTACACTGCTTTAAAAGTGCTTCACTGATGTTTCATCTCAACCATCCATTTATGAGAACTTTGTATGTGTTTCGATCACGCCATTCCCTCCATCACTGTTTAATCTGCACACAATACATTGAATATATCAAAGTGAGAGACTTTATCCTACAGTCTGACCACATCATTCATGAGTGCCATTGTAACCACTTAATTTCTGAGCTGTGTGTTAATATAATTAAACAATTTTACATATGACTTTAACTGTTATCTATTAATTAATACGACAAATCACAGGTTATTGGTCTGGGCTTGCTTGTAGTCTTTAAAGTGTAAATCCCCTCGTTTTACTTTACTTAGCATTTTAATGATAACTGGATGTTTGTGATGTATAGCTCTTGCCATGAGCATGTTTTGCTGGTAGCCAGCTGTAGGCTACAAACACAGCAGGGAAGTCATTCCTGCTGTGTTTTTAGCCTACAGCCAAACAGCATGAAATACCTACAATAAACAACACAGCCTAATTTTCAGAGGCATAAAGAGGCTATATCACCACAAGTACATTGATATCTCCTGTTAAATGACTATTGCAGGATTTATACTTCTGCACTGAATTGATGGCGTACCCTACCCCGTAGCCTGACTTGCACCTCCCCAGAAATGTAACTACATGTTGCAGCGAACCAGACCTTCTGTCTTTTTTTGTAAGCTTAAACCCTTTCCCTTAGTGGAAACAAAGCTTTTATTTACTTCAATTTCACAGATAATAAACAATAAATTGTAAAGACAATAAAGCCTCCACAACATAGCATTTTAAGTCTTGTGTGTTATTTATCCTGGCTTCATGTGCATAGAGGACATCTCCGCTAGTGCTAGGCTAATTTATACAATGTAAAATGCCAAAGGCTTGTGCTAATAACGTTAGCATGTTGTATTTGTTTGGAAAACATGTTCAGTATAAGACAGTTGTTTTGTCAGTGATCCTTGTGTAATGGAACTTAATTTATTAACGTTACCTTTGTTAAATGTTGCTGTTGTCCCTGGCTTCATATGAGTAAAGGAAAAGTCTGCTAGCCGCTAAGCTAATTTATACAATGTAAAATGCCCAAGGCTTGTGAAAAGAACATTAGCTTGTTGTATTTGTGGGGAAAATGTGTCCAGCTAAAGACAAATGCTGTGTCTGTGAATGCTGCGAGTTATAGTGAAGCTGATTTGTGTACTTTTGTTTAAAACTGTCTCTATTAAGCCATGTTTAATGTGTGTTTAATGTGTGTTTTGAATCAACTAAACTTTATTTCACTTTAAAGAAACCCTGCCGCCAACTAGTGTTTTGGAGGTGTAACTGCAGAGTGACACAGACACACCACTGCACAAGTATGAACTCTTTTAACGGTGTACACTCTGCATAGAGCTTCTTATTAATTCATTCATATAATCTGAGCAGGACTACAAATCAAAATATGATGAAAGCAAAAACTACCTTGAAGCTAAAAGACAGAAAGATATAAACATTCGGCTGTAATGCACATGCTGGATGATTTAGACTTATTTTCACTTAAGCCACACACACACACTAACATTTAGGTGAGTATGGACCACCTTGGACATTAAAAACAATGCAGTCTTTTCCTGTCCTTGGTCATGTTTGACCCCCCTCATTTGCATTTTGCTGAGTCGCTGCTCACTTCCATGACGCTTTGAGATAATTGTTTCAGTCCACCAAACATACATGCTCACTGATGCATGTGTAACTGCCAATTCAGGCTAATCTGAGTTTAAATTTTGCTCCCACAGAGTCATTTCCAAGAATCAGTGCACAGAATTGAAAACCATGCATTTAAACAAATGACCGGTTTGTTCTATGTGTACATGTCGCACACAGGAAGAAAACTTCCAGCTAAAAATAGGAGTTTAAGTTTCCTGCTCAGTGGTGCATTAGCCACTGTGGCGCTGGGTGTGTGTGTTAGGAGATTTGTGTGTGCGGGAATGTTGGTAATGTGTGTGTGTGTGTGTGTGTGTGTGTGCTACCAAGCTATCATAGCTCAGTCATGCAGGTAAAGTCATCATCACCAGCAATCTGCTCAGGCCTCTAGGGGGATGATGCATGAGGACACACATACATGTGCCTCCACATGAACCCACACACACCCACGTTTAACAACACATCTAACCACACACAGACACACACACAATCTCCCCTGGGGTGTTCCTCACTCTTGAGAGAAGGACCAGAGGGGGTGCAGAGTCCATTCACCCATATAGACAGAGAGAAAATTAATTTGTCACAGCACGTTTATCGTCATGACAACCTGCCTTTTAATTAACGGCTGACAAACAGCAGTGTCGAGTCTCTGTCTGGGGAAGGAGAGATAGAAAGAAAATGGAGGAGGAAAAAAGGTGCTCTCCTCATCATTTGTGATTGACATTCTTTATGACACTGATACTGTGCTGTATGTTTTTAAAAAAATAAGGTTTGGTTTAGTTTAAGGATTAAATGACTATCGGCCTGGATGATTATTATGATTATCAGAATCCTTATTTTTTTCTTCTGATAGTAAAAATGTTAAGTTGTAATAAACATCATGATCCAATATGAAGAAGTCGCAAAAACACCCAATGGTTCCACTAGTTACATTCTGCTGTTAGTCTTATAGTAGTTACTGGATGAACCCTTAGTTGCACAGTACGAGGACTGTAAGGAGGGAGATGGAGTGAGGCGGAGCCTGGATGCGGCAAGAGATATGACAAAGTTATCATAGTTTATAAACTATACACAGTGGTGACTGACAATACAGACATGTTATAAACTAAACAAAGGATGGTGAGAGGAATCTGTATAAAGTTTTGTGTTGAAAAGATGGTGTTTGTTTCACTCTAAACTTTGGTATTAAAATTTATATTTTCACTATAAATGTATCGGTTCCAAGTAATGGTTAACGGCCTCGTCGAATACTAATAATTAGTATTGGAATTGATCTTGAAAAAACCCCCACATTGGTTGATTTCTAGTTTAGTTTGGGAAATGTAAACCAGGTTAAGATTGTCATCATGGATAAAACACACAGCAGTGATTATTGGCAGTAGCTTGTTTGCAAATTTAGGAAATTTAAAGACATCACGATAAGATCTAGGTAATTTTAAGAGACATTTATAATTTTTTGACAATTTAAAAACAAAAAATCAGCATTTCTCAGCATTAATCTTTAGATAAAAAGCCTAATGAAGATTAATAAGAGCTGCAACGTAATATAATAACGTAATTGCAGACAATGGGAGTAGTGTTGGTTTTCCGTCTCTTTTTATTTTTCTTTTCACATTCTTCAATGCAGCAACTCCAAACCTATGATTTCATCATATATAGTAGCTTTACATGTAGCCCTTTGATGTCAAATTACAGTGGATAAAAATCCAAGTCTTTTTATATAGAAACCACAGAGGAAAAGTTTGTATGCACTGCTGTATGGATCAATTCCAAAAGAAATATACCAACAATCAGGCTGCATCCAATCTGACACAAAAGAACAAACTGGCTTTATATCTCCATTATTAAAATTGCGTGTGTTTCTGCATGTGTGTTTGTGCAGCAGTCAAACCCAGCGGCAGCCCTTTGACAGTGTGTCACAGTGCATTAATAAAGGCTGACTGTGGCCTATAACCTTGTCAGTGTACTCCAAAACTTTCGGTTTGTCTTTTGAGTGCTAGTGGAGTTTCAGAGCCAGCCGCTGGCATGTAGTCCTAGATGAAAAACCAAACAACTCCTGTCTGACAAGCCCGCTCTGTCATGTAAAACTAAAGCGTCTCAGCTCTGTGTGTGTGAGAGCGGAATAGAGAGGAGGCTTGTGTTCACCCGGCTCACTTCAAGCCTCAGACCACAGAGCTCTTTTAAGTATCAAACCATAAAAACAGACCTGCTGCCTCAAATACCACCAGTGTGAAAGAGCGTGTGTGTGTGTGTTCTACCTCTTGAGGTTAAGCAGAGCCCAGGGGATGCCAGTGGGCGTTTTGAAGGCAGGCAGCAGCTTTTCACCCAGCTCCACCGCCTTTCTACGGTATACCTGAGAAAGAAAGAAAAGAGCATCTCATTAAAAGAGGTTTCTCCCTCTGATCTCATATTTTCTTGAACATCCTAAAATGCACCCAACGAAGGGAAAAAAAATCCCTTTCTCCAGCACACAATGAGTGTCTCACGCAGCAACACCATTCTCTATTAGACCTTTAACCCAAGAATGGTTTCATTGTTGTTTGGCCATCTCAGCAATGATGCCACACAGCTTACACCTACAAGTCCATATGAAACAGACAGTAGAGTATGTGTATGTGATGCTATGTGATTTTACATGTCTGAGTTTCCTGTAAAAAAAAAACAGGAAGCAAGGGAGGAACTTGCTATAGTAGCCAACAGAAATGTAATAGAAATGGCAGTTGTGCTAATGGTGCAAATACACTAGTGGTGACAGAGCTGATGATGTTAATGGGGGGTGGGGTGGGGGGGGGGGATGAGCAGTAAGCCTTGGACAACAATCCTTAACTGTGAGTTACTTTGTAGATCTAGTCCTGTATGCTGGTCAGTAACTGGCAGAATTTAAAGCAATGGGGGAGGGACGTAACAATTAATGTTTAATTAGTCACAAAATGAGTGTACACCCCCAAGTCCATGGTGAGTCACCATTATTGTTCATTGTTTCCAAATGACAAACTCGAAAATACCATTAAGAACACCCACAACATTACTTTTTCGTCATTTTTGGTCCAGATTCAGATTGTTTGTTTTATCAACCAAGAGTCAAAAACTCAAATGTATTCAGATTACTATCATACAGGACAGAGAAAAGCATCAAACCCTAACATCAAAGAAGCTGGACCCAGCAAACTTTTTTGCTTGAAAAGTATAAACACTTTAAGTAAATCAGCTTATCTGATGAAGTTGCTGTATTGTTAATGGCTTTTGATTAGGGATGCCTAGATTGATTGGCCTATATTCAGTGGAAATATGCGATTGGGAGATGGAGATTAATGCTTTCTAGTTGCCAATCATGCGCACAGGGGTGGGGTGGGGCGTTATCAGCAACTAGCAAATCCGTGAATACTCAGCTTTCCCACATGTGTTTTATTAAGTTTTTAGGTACCCCACAAGTACTCTGTTTTGCTGATACCTCACTAGAACTGAACTCCCACTCCTGCAGCGAGCAGCGTTCTCCTGCCTGCCCCACGCCACACATCCACACACTAACTGCCTGCTCACAGCACAAGAGGAGGGGGAGAGAGATTACACTGCATTTTTCAGTTGTCCTTATAGACTTACTGTAGGCTACTGGTGTATTGCACCTTGGGATTTTGTTGTATTGCTCTGTTGTTTTAAAGTAGTAAGTAAAGTCATGTTATTGATAGAATAAGAAACCATCAAGACTGACTCTTTGTGGTTCTTTATTCATATTGTTACTTTATAGCCTAGGTTACATTGCCACGTGGTGGAGAGCCCATTACCCTACAAAGCAGTCAAACCGACTTATGACACTGCTGTACCAGTTGCTATAAAAAAAGGAAACAAATGATTGGTAGTGCCCAATATGGCTCATGAACAATCGACAATCAGTGCAGATGTCAGCCTGATATTGCTCATAGATGATCATCAATCAGTATTGGTGTCAGCCCGATGTGGCTCATAGACGATGGACAATCTGTAAGGGTGTCGGCCCGATAAGGCTTGTAGACGACTGACAATCGGTATAGGTGTCAATCCAATATGGGTCATAGACGATCGCCAGTCAGTATAGGTGTCAGCTTGATATGGCTCATGGACAACAATCAGTACAGGTGTCATCCTGATATGGCTCATGGACAATCAAACAATCAGTAAAGGTGTCGGCGCGATATGGCACATAGACGATCGACAATCAGAACAGGTGTCAGCCAGATGCAGCTCATGGATGATCAACAATCAGTACAGGTGTCAGCCTGATATGGCTTATGGACGATCAAGACATCAATATAGGTGTCAGCTTGATACGGCTCATAGACGATCGGCAATCAGTGTAAGTGGTAGCCTGATCGACAATCAGTATTGGTGTCAGCCCGATATGACTTGTAGACTATCAACAGTCTGTATAGGTATCTGCTCTCATGCAATATAATGTAAAACTTCATTACTGATAATGCTATAATGATAATTGGTATGGATTTTCTATGCCTGTTGTTTTTGAACTAAAGAAAATGACAAATACAAAACAATTCATCTAAACAAAACCCCAAAAAACCCAACCATACACAATGTTGAATGGTAAACAGAAGCATTTTCTGTACCAGGTATACTAGTTTTAGAAAATGTTTTAAAAATAACTACCAGGAGCCGCCTGCCAAATCACAGCACCAAGGGACGAACTCCAGTTCTGAGGCCAGTGCTTTCATTTAGGGCAACATTTGACAAGGACACAACGAAAGTCAAAGCTCACTGAATTCAAATTCTTTTAAAACCTGATATACATTGCAAATATAATAGTCTTCTCCTATTATATGTAAAGCTCCCAGAAGAAGAACAAAGAAGTTTATATTACACCTGTAGCTAAGTCCTCCCCTCCTTCCTTCCAATCTTTATTATCCCCTTATTCCAAGCTTTCGCTCTTTCCTGTCTCCTTCCTTTAGTCCTTGTAATCTGTTGCCAATATCATTCCCTGGCTGTCTTGTTGTTGCATGCAGCTACATTGATGTTTTCCATCTGTAATTTGAGGGAAATTACACGGATACTTCACCCCATTTAAGGACACTTGCACCAGATACCTTCCAGTAAAACTATTCCAGTAAACTCAAAACAATAATATAATGAGATGCTAAGTCTGAAACTGAAGAAGCATGTCTGGCACACATGTGCTGAATATTTCAAAAGACACGATACAAACAGTTTAACACCAGTTTAATGCTAGAACAAAATGGATGATGGAGCAATTTTACTAATGAAAATAAGTCTGGAAGAATCAGCTTACATTTGACTGAACAGAACTAATTGCAGTTGTGGAAAATAAATAGGCAGAATGAATGGACAAATTATCCAGCAGTATTTCCCCGTTATACATTTAGGGTTTTAATGCATTCAGAGAAAAGAAATTAGGATGCTTTCATGACTCACTGCTCACCAGAGGTAACAAAACTTAACCTTCAAAGTAATACAAACTTCTCGTAAATAGCAGTGAGTCAGCCCTCCATCCAGAGAAAACTTCCTTACGTTTGATGTTTTATTTTTTCTTATTCCTTCGGTATCTTTTAGAATAAGACATCACAGGCTGAGCTGGTAAACATGAGCATGTGTTGTGCACTTCAGTGTACTGACATTAATTTATACAATTTTGGAGTATTCCTCTAAATTTACTCTCTATCTTGGAACAAGTGTGTGCAGAGGCTCTGTGTTGCTTTAAGTAACTTCATGAATATTAAACCATAGAACAAGCAAAACAGCAAATTTACCTGGATGTGGGGCCTGTAAAAAACAGGTGTGGATGTCTTATAAAAGTGAATTACAGGTAAATGTGTAACATGACTTTTGAACATTGTCTTCATGAGATTTTTTTTATATATTTGATTTGTATTTTTCTTGGCTGTGTCACTTTTTTGAGGTTGGAATTAACAGAATCAATGCTTGATTGTGGACTCATGTTTGATATTTGACCTCTACCAATCTAGTAATAATCAAATGTTAGGTTTCACTCTGAGACACAACAAATTATGATGTTTCTGCTCCGAGGCAAAACCAAATTTTCCCCTTGAATAACTATCACCTACAAGTGATACTGAATTTGATTTCCCAGTCAAAGCTCTTGTGTTAGCATATCTGACCGGACAGCTTTGTAGCAGTTTTAGCCGAGGGGTTATGGTGTCTCTTAGGTGTCTGAATTTGTTGGCTGTAAATGTGAAGTACTTCCATATTTGGCTCCTGGCACGAGTTTAGTCAAGCAGTTAAGATAGAATGGGATTTGGCCCAAGACGTGGTAGACTGTTTGACACTGCTGCCAAGGTTTCAGCAGCTTGACTCGAACTGCTGCTGCTGCTGTCCGCTGACAAGAGTGAGAATGACGTTATGTCTGTTTTAGTTTTTCTGGTAATAACTGCAGTCCACATGTGCGTGACATTTTATTTTTATCTCTGACGGTTAATGTAGGGTGGCAGTGCCCTCCCCCAAAATTACCATTTGTTTATGAATAATTTATATGATCACTAACCTTGTGTTATGTTGTATTGGTGAAGAAAACATTTTACTTGTATTCCTCCATTGAACGAAGAATCCAAAAACGGAGAAAGTTATTGATGAATTGAAGTCATAGGCAACCATGTTTACTGACAGCGACAATATCAGAACATCTGTTTACAAACTCTCACACAAGTCATACAGTATAATCCAAGTCTCATTTATCCAGGAAATAAACACAAAGTGAAACTCATCTATGCTCTTCAACACCAGACTCCAATGACAAAAACAGTAATTTTACCCTTGTTGAACACGGGGGCTGCTGGTCTACCGCTGCCTCAATCAGTTGGTTTGTTTGTGTTACTGTGTGACTTTGGTGTTTTAAAGAATAAGTTTGGATTCACTAAAATCACAAAATAACACAAACAAACTCCAGATTGAGGCAGTGGTAGACCAGCGGCTCCTGTGTTCACCAAGGTAAAAATAACTGCTTTTGTCAATGGAGTCTAGCTTTGAAAAGACCATAGATTAAGTTTCACCTTTTGCTCAGTTCCCCATCAGAAAGGCTGTCTGTTTGGGAAGTACTGACCATATGACTGGATAAATGAGACTTGGATTATACTGCACGAGTTGCGTGAGAGTTTGTAAATGGATGTTTTGATAAAGTTTTGCTGTCGTTAAATGTGGACCCCTATGACTTAAATTTATCAAGAATATTTTCCGTTTGGGGTTCTTTGTTCACTGGAGGCATGTGAGAAAATTCAACATAACACATGGTGAGTAATACAGATATACAAATGGTCACATGAAAGATGAGTGCAAACTACCTATTTACCCTTCAAATGCAGGATTGATTTTAAGGTTCTATCATTTTTTAAAGCCATACATTGCTGAACTTCTCTGCCCCTACTCCAAATCTTGACCTCTTAGATCTTCAGAACGATGTCTTTTAACTGTCACCCAGTCGAGGCTGGTGCTCCAAAGCTTTGGAACAGTCTTCCGGTCTCAATCAAATGCTCCCCCTCTACTGATAATTTTAAAACAAATCTTAAGGCATTTATGTTTTCAATGCCCTTCGCTTGTTCGTAGTGATTGATTTTAGTATTTTATAATATTTTCACGTTAATGGTGTTATTCTGTTTTATAATTGTGTATATGTTATATTGCAATATATTTCTGTGTCATTCTTTTAATTTGTACAGTACTTTGTTCAACTGTGGCTGTTGTTAAATGTACTACATAAATAAACTTGATTTGATTTGAAACTTTACAGAAGCATTTTTGAAGCAGTAGTATGACATCAAGCTTTATGAATGAAGAAACAAGTGCACTTGTTTAAGGAGGGACATCATTTAGTTCCACTTCAGATTACAGCATTAAAGCACTAAAGCATTAAGTGCCGCAGTACCGGATATTATTCTAGTTTCTGGAGACACTGGTGAGCGTGTTTGTATGTTTTTTAGGTGTGTTTTTTATCCTGTCTTGTATGTTGTGTGTATGTCGTCTATTTTTTTTATTATATTTTATATGGACCTATTTTTGAGTCTGAAATAAAGATTGATTGATTGATTGTGCACATGCATAAAAGACTTCTGAATCTAGAATATGAATGCAGGAAACCAAGCGAAACTTCAACTGTTTCCTATATTCTCAAAGAAAACAAACACACAAACAACACAAACCTGTTCAGCCTTACTTGATTTGCTGCATTTGCAAATCAAACACATCTCTGATCTGACACAACAGAATAGCTCTATTTAAGTACCTGCTGTAACTGTGCATTACCTCCCAGAGAGAGCAAACACCAAACATTTACATCCTTGATTCATGTGCTTTAATCACACAGGACTGTTAGCCCTTCAAACACCCACAAGATTATAATATTACGAGTTATATACATAAGCTGGTATGTGGTTGCTAGACTCATAACCAATTTTAAAACCTACTGCTTGAATATCATTGATACAGTTTTACCATTTAAAGTCAAAGCAAGCTGTCACACACACACACCAAATTAGCTTTTATAGTGACGACATCTGTCCTCTCCTCTTTCATTATCCATCCATTACTCTTTCCTTTACTATAGTCATACCTTCCATATAGACACACATACAGAGAGGTGATACAGTAGCATACACTATGTCAGCATGCTGGCAGCTCAATTCCCAAAGGATCTACCGCTCAGCAGGGTGTGAGAGACAGGGGCAGAGGGGGAGAACAAGATTTGTGAAGAAGAGAAGCTCGAGAGGCTACTTGTCAAAACAATATGGCAACTGGACAGCTTTTCCTTCAAAAGTCTGAGGGAAAGGTTACTGTGAGCTCAACGCAGTGGAGAGGTAACAGGGTCGTGGTAATCACTTGGAATGGTACATGCCAGATTTGACAGTCTGGAATAAACTATCAAATCATTGTGGGTGAGAAGAAGTAATGTCAGGATGTATATGTTTGGCATTGTAAGGATGCCACAATTGTTGTTTTCTATAGACGTAACAGGCAGGTCTAACACCTTCCCTGGTAAAATGTCATATTGGAGGTTATGGATTGTTGTATAGACTTTAATCACACACACACTCACTCTGTTTTTAATATCTTCATGTTTCGAAACATATATTTATACTGTATTTCAAAAGGATTTACAAGATACAGTACTTTCAAGCCAAGATTCGTGACACTGTTGACACCAAATTACCCCAGAGAGTGTGTGTGTGTGAGTGTGTTTCGGGCGGCGCTGTTGGAGCAGGATTGTGTCGTAACAAGGCGTCAGATCCCGGTGATTAATGCCTTTAATAATGCCAGGAGCACACTGAGGGGAAGAATAAAAACACTCCCAGGGACGCACAGAAGAATAAATTAAACACACCCTGTGTCCAAGGCCATCAAGCAAACTGCCAACAAGCTTTAATAAGCAACTGAATTATACAGAAACTGTGAACACACACACACACACACACACACACACACTTGAAGCTTGTGGCTGATGTCATGAGTAAAAACTGATGTTAATAATCACATTTCACACCTGGGAACTTCTGATGAAATATCCATCAGGAAAAATGAACCACTTTACTGTTGTTATTTGTGCATCTAACCCCACGGTAAAGTAACGGCATAAATCTGTTATTATCAGTATCTGACGACTTATGAAACTGCTGTTTCGGAGACACCAGCTGACTGTTTTGACTGCGAAAATGTTCGCAGGGTGAGAAAGTGTGCATGATTATTATTTTAATAAGTAGTGTGCCTGCGAGTATCTGTCATGCTGTAATCACAGTAGCGGAAGAAGTTTCATAATATGTGTACAGATTAAGTGAAGTGAAAGCAGGATGAGGAAATGAATTATCCAAACACAATCTCTAACTGCACTTATCTGCATGCTTTAAATGTGTCACACGTGTTACTACGAAAAGAGTGTTTGCTTACTCCAAAAAAATCAGGTGATATTTGCTTTTCATGGTTACTTGTGGCAGAGCATGTGTGTACTTAAAGTACGATGAATGGTGCCACTGCACATTATGGTCAATGGTGGGGATTCAAGTCATATAACTCAAGTCACAAGTTCGATGACTTTAGAATCGACTTGACAAAATCAAGAAAGGCTTGCAATTCGACTTGGACTTTAACACCAGTGACTTGTGACTTCACTTGGACTTGAGCTTGAAAATGACTTGAAAATACTTGATACCTTTCCCCAGCCCAAAGATTCACAAGCATGATATTTAAAAAGTTCGCTACGAATCAATTCATTTCCTACATTAAGTAACATTAAAACTATTCATTTCCAGCAAGTGGACACTAAGGTTGTTTTCACACTTGGTCCTTTTCAGCCCTCTAAACGGACTCAGAGCATATGTGAACACTACAAGAGAACTCAGACCCCTCTGAAGCAAGGTGGTCTGAGTTTGGTTTGCTTGAAGTCCTCATTGCAGTTCACTTAACCTGTGCATTGTGAACACAAAGTGCTCCAGGTTCGCTTTGCTCTTTGCCATTGTATTTAGCCCTCTAGATCACATGCTGTTGCACTGGGAAGCTTGAAAAAACGGATGAAACCATGTTGGCCTGTAATGCTTGCAAGGATGCAGAACAAGACGTAGTTTGGTCCACGGAAGATACTGCACGTATCCAGATGTGGAATGCAGAATATATCAAACAGGAAGAGTCTACAGCACAGAAACACTAAGGTTTCCCTCCAATTTTAAGATCAACTGAAAGCGAGGGGCTTCATAATCACACTGCAGTGCCATGTCAAATTAAAAACAAATATAAATTATATATAGGCTATAGTGTGAATAGACAGAGGACTGAGTCCTGATCAGAGCTGAAGTTGACCAGAAAGAGAACTGAGTCCTCTTTCAAATGACAATGACAATGAGAACACAAAAGAACCGAGTCCCTTTTCTGTTGGTTCACTTTTTGGTCCACTTTCAGAGGACTGAGTTTGGTTCATTTAAAAAGGACTATATGTGAAAACACCCTTAATATCCTAGATCCACTTTGTTTGAACCAATCTAACAACATCCTATCAACTTTCAGGAGAGAACCATGAAGAACGTAAGTTACATTAATGAGTGGCAGTTGAAGAAAAGATACAAAGGATAATACTGTTTGTGTACATAAACTCTGCTGTGGTCAAAGAAAAATGAATTGCAGTATGCAAGACACGCAGGTTGAAAACTACAGACAGACGCAACATCTTCCATCAAACTTGTTTGGACAAATACGTTAAACATTTTCTTTAAAAAATTAATGATTTTTCTAAGTTTGATATATTTTGTTGTTAAAATGGCATTACATTTGGTCAAATGTGCATTATGACTTGTTTAGGACTCGAAACTCAAAATTTAGGACTTGAGACTTGTCTCGGGACTTGCAAAACAATGACTTGGCCCCACCTCTGGTCAACCCTCTACCCAAGGACCCTCATGACCCCTGACTCTTGTTTGTTGTTGAAAGACAGATTTTGGACAGATGCAGAAAACAGGTAGTTCATCTAACAAAATAACACCCAACCATTGGTGACAATTCAGGTCAAAGAATCTTTGAAAAGACAAAGAAGGACACAACAGGACGAGTTAAAGTTCCAGATATGAGTAATGAAAAGAGAAAGGAGGTACAAAGAGAAAAAAGAGGAAGACCATTTGCTTTCCCTCCTTTCCTCTAGAAGTTTTGGCCATTATGTTCACCCTCTACAAAGTCATTTAATCCACAGAATGAGAAAAGTGTGTGTTTTAGCGCGATAGAGACAGAATGAGAAATGGAGCAGGGAAAAAGACAAAGAAAAACAAAGGATCAGTCTATTTAGGATGCAGTTACATTCCATGCTACTTGTACCACCAGGGAGTTCGCCTTGTTAACCCATGTTTTCTTGTGTGTGTAATTAGTGTGTTTGTATATGCTGAAGACATTTCAGCCTCTTTGTGTGGTATTTTAAGGCAGCTATTTTGGTTTGGGGTTCACTCTAATTTTAGGATTAGAAGGTTAGGTTTAGGTTTCAACGTATTTCCAGAACAAAGTCAATAAAAGGCAGCAGAACGAATTTAAAACAACAACACATTCAACAAAACACCAAATTTTAGTGGCTTTAGGTCAAACAGCTGTTTCTAGACTCACTACTTCAGCAAAAAGTCCAGTTTCTCCAACACCAGTGGTGTGATGATTAAATCTTGATTGTTATTCTTACAACAGAGAACATGTAAAACCACTAGCTGGAGTCCAGACAAGTTCTCTCCAGAGGCTATTGTTGGAAATTCACTGTTGCAAGTCACTAAATGAGAAACATGTAAGATAGGGGGGTTGAGGGAAAGTGAGTACATCAGATCAATACAGCTTTACACCAACATGACTGATGTATATCCACAGGGTAAGACTACACTGTCAACAATGGTCAATGAAGCATTAAAACACAACACAGGCGTCACTGACACATCTTTTGTGAGTTTTCTGATATTCAAATTTCAGAAAAAGGAAAAACAAGAGAAACATTGTGAACAAGAGTGCCAATTGATCTCTACCAGACATGTCTATACGAAAACAAAAGCATTAAATCTAAACAGATCGATCCAGAGAAAGGTTTCTTTCCAGAACTAAAGTTTCCTAAAAGCTTGGCCTTATGTTTTATTATTTTGTCTAACTTTCCAAATAGCTATGGGGTGAAAATAAATAAAATAAAGTTCTCACCAAGTTAATTACTGAGACGTGGAGACCCAGCAACATCAATTAAAAGAAACAACACAAGCCGACAAATAATTAGACACGTTGTAAACAATTCCCCAGTGTGAAACAATTACACACACCAAATAAAATCCAACCAAAAAAAAAAAGGAGAACATAAAATCTTCATTGAAATTTTTAAACTCCCTGCAAACTCAACTCTAGTAAGTGTGGCACCGTAGGGTATAGTTAACAATAAGGTATGAGTGCTGCACAACCTGATAAAGACTTAATAAATGCAGGGTCTGGTTAATAACCTACTAAATATTCTCCAATGTTGTCTTTCCCATAATACTGGTTTAAATAACTGAATTTGTCTTTTGTTTTTCAACACTTTTTTTAATGACTGGAAAAACAATGTTAACGCAAGAGCCTCTCACTCACTTGTTTTGGAGCTAAACCAAATCACATGGTCCTCGAATTAAGATGTCATGTCCATGATTCTGAGCAGCTTTACCCATGTTGGCCTCAGCGTTGAGCTTGACAGTTGGACACAGCATTTGACAAAAAATATCCTCAACTGAAGGTCCAAAGCGGGACAAACACGAATTTTGAATTGGTTTCAGACCCAATTTTTGAGCCAGACTGAATTTGTTTGGCTTCATCTGGCATCGTTAATCATGAAGTGTACAAGATGGAATGTGGACTGTTAACGGTCCGATCAACTGCTCCTGACCGGCCGTCGGATGTTGGGATGAATTTCTGGCATCAGAAATTTTGGTCAGGCTCTCGCACAATTGAAGCAGCAGTCAATTTCCCAAGGTCAGTGCCCTTTTTGCTCACTCAATCAATCACACAGTACATACCCAGCTAGTATGCTGGTGGTGCTGCTAACTAACTAACTAACTTGTGTGTGTGAGTATGTGTGTGTGAGAGACAGAGAGAGAGAATCAAACCTTAGACTGACCTGTTTTTGCAGAAATGGACTTTTAATCGTGTTTCGGGACTGTCTCTACATTACTGTTAACCATACCACCGCTAGCAAACAAACTTCAACCCACCCTGGATCTTTCAAACACATCTTTGTTGACTATTGTCAATAGCCAGAACAGTCCCCGGGGGCCGACGGGCCATTTTATTGTCTGGTATGAGCAATGTGAGCACTCAGGTCATGGCTTGAATATTGGACCTTTCAAATCGAAGCTCTGGCTTTTGACTGAAGATGAAACAGGCTCAAAACTTACAATGTACAGCCAGCTTTACTTGCTCTATTCAGGAGCTTCAGATGAAATGACACAGTCAAGAATGTGGACTGTGACCTTGTTGTGTGAGTTAGTGATCAGTAATAAAGTCAATGGACAGAGAAAAAGGAAAAATTATGCCATGTTTCCAGCCTCAGACTGGTTTTCTGAGGGTGCTTTCAGACCTAGAGCTCACTTGCTTTGGTCTGAATCAGGGACTACTTTTGTCACAAAGTAGCATGAGCGCGATTACTGTCTTCACACCTCCCAAACGAACCACACTTACAGTAGGGGGCAAACGAACTTGAGTTTGATTGAACTGAACCAAACAAAGCAGGTGTAAAAGCACCCTCAGTTGCCCATTATGTAAACTGGTACCACATTGGATCCTGGGAAAATCTGGTGGATATTTTTCACTATTTTTGACATTTTATAGACCAATTAATTAATTCATGGAGAAAAGTATTGCTTGTTGTAGCCCTAGAGGTGTTTTGTTAAGTATTTCCAAAGTCAAGAAGAATGGTCAAGCTCAATGTTTTCTATTGCTGCCCTAGTGAACTCTGTTTTAGCAGTGTAGTCGGTGAGTAAAATGTTATTATACCTGAGAGGAATGATGGTCAGACATGCAGCAATGAGGCCAAGGTTGTGAATAATATGATTTTTGTTTTTAAGATAATAGTGTTTGGAGGTGATGATCCTCAACCTGAGTATCTTCGTTAAACAACCTGAAGCTCTACGTAACATTTTACAGGTTTATTTCTACCTTATTTTGAGCAATAATATCTTTGTAAATGGAGAATAACTCACAGCTGAAACCTGCCCTCCCCGTGCTTTCGATCCATAATGGCACTGAGCATAACTGACAGGTGTGGACCCCGACTAAGATAAATTACATTAATCAAGGCTTATCTTCGGGTTTAAGTTGTGTAGGCTATAGAATGCAGTGGAAGACCCCTACAAGGATTTCAACATTTTAAGTATGTGGGAGTGTGTAGAGCTGTATGTATGTGTGTGTGTTCACCCAATCAAGTTTCCAGATCTAGTCCTCTAACCAGAAATGTTGGCAGCATGTGTGTGTGTTGTGTGTGTGTGTGTGTATGATTACGTGTTGCAGTCTACAGAGAGTTGCCTGGACAGCTCCCTAACTAAGATGAATCACCCTGCAGGCCTTGTGGGACATGTGGCCCAGAATACAGCAGCGTCTGTGGGGATCGAGAAAGCCACGCATGCCAACACCTCCGCCTGCCTCCCCCCTTCCTCCTGGACCCTGACACACTGCCCTGCTCTCCCTTCTCCTCCCCTGCTGCCCTTCATCATCTCCTCCCTCCTCGTTACTCCTCATTTCACTGACACTCCCGTCGCTCCGGGAGACCTCCTGAAACTCATTCCTCCTCCTCCTCTTTCCTTCCAATGCTCACTTGTATTCATCCATCTATAAAACTCTTCTCTCCACCTCATTTACAGTTTCTTTCAATTCCTCCTGTCTTGCCTCTGCGTTACCTCTCTGCTACTTTCTTAACTGGCACACACACAAAAGAAAATCTATTTATAAGATGCCAGTTGTGTTTACATACACATGGCCAACTGTTTTTTAACGCAGGGTTGGCCTGTTTCATCAATATTTTTGAGAATACAGTCTCCTGCCGACTGATGTGCTCCTCAAACACATCCTTCTATGTTTTATCTACGACCCTTTATATGGGGTGACAGCACTACAAGTATTTAACATGAAGTAACAATTGTAGATATTTCCATTGAGCCATCAGTATGACAGTATGAATATGAGTTTGTAAGTGGCATAAGGCCTCGTAAAAGAGTAACCTCTTTTACGAGGCCTTATGCCACCTTTACAAACTCAGAAAAACATGCACTCAAAGTTGCTTCAAGAAAAGTGCTTTGCAAAGATGCATACGGTTATCAACTTTGTGATCATGCCAGGTGCTTTCTGAATCAAGGCACATCATTTGTAAGTACTGCATATTATCCAAAGAGCCAGGCAGGTGGATTGTGCAGTCTACAGAATCCTCAAAAAGGGCCAAAAAATATTTAATCAAATTCACACCCTAAAACCAAAACACTAGCCCACACAACATGGGCAACATGTTAATTTCCTATGTTTTATTCAAGTGCAAAACTGATCATGTATTTCATTCTATTTTATTTCAAGTAGCACTAAAAAAAGGCCCAGAAGTGTTATATTTCACTTCATGAATTAATGAATCCGCAGAGGCAAAACTGAATGATGAGTGCCGACTAAATGTGGGAAGAGTAAGGCAGCGTACGACTGTCTCCGTGTCGGCTGAATGAGGCTCGATTGCAGGCTGCTGCCCTGACAGCTGTATTGGAGAGGCTTAGGCAACACACACACACACACACACACACACACACACACAAACACACGCACCACTCTGAGGAGGTGACAGCTTTCAGTGGTTAAGAAGCCTGCTGTTGTGTGAATGGTTGCTCTTGTTCTCCTCTCCACTCTCCGTCAACGTCTCTCTCTCACTCTTTCTCTCTGGGTTTAATAACTTGCTTCAGGGCGGGAAAACATACGAACGGTGGCAGAAAAATAAACATTGGCTTGAGGAGATGAATTAGTAATAATTAAAGCAAAGCATACAGCAAGAGAAAGGAGATGAGAGTACAACAAGCAAAGGGAAGAGATGGGGGGAGGAAAGGGTAGGGCAGGAAATGGGAGAGGGGAGGAAAGGAAAGATAAAAGAGAGACAGAGGAGGAAAGAAACTGAGAGGAAAGGAGATGACGGGAGAGGAAACAGGAGAGGAGAGGAAAGAGGACAGGAAGGGGCAGGAGAGGAAACAGGAAAGGAAATATGACAGACAGAAGAGGAAAGAAAAGGAGAGGAAACACGAGAGGGGATGAAATGAAAGAAGAACAGACAGGAGAGGAAAGAAAATGAGAGGAAGCAGGAGAGGTGAAGAAAGGAAAGGAAAGGATAGGGAAGGAAAGATGGATGAGGACAAGAATGGAGAGAAAGGAGAGGAAAATGGACAGGGGAGGAAGGCAAAGGAGAGGAAACAGGATAGGAAGAAGAAGGGAAGGAAGGTGAAACAGGAGAGGAGAGGAAAGTAAATGAAAGAGGGATGAGGAAAAGCATGGAGAGAGAAAAGGAAAAGAGAGGACAAAAACAGAGAGGGAGCAGGGTAGGAAAGGAGAGCAAGGGAACGGACAGGAAACAGGAGAAGAGATAAAAGGAAAGAAAAGGACAGGAAATGGGAGGAA
The DNA here is from genome assembly GCF_006386435.1 of Epinephelus moara. NCBI lineage: Eukaryota > Metazoa > Chordata > Actinopteri > Perciformes > Serranidae > Epinephelus > Epinephelus moara. The sequence goes on from NC_065517.1 coordinate 15,720,784, forward strand.
GGGAGAGGTGATAAAACAGGAGAGGGGAGGAAAGGACAGAAGGAAAGGAGAAGGAAACAAGAGGAAGGAGAGAAAAGGAAAGGAGAGGAAAGAGGAAGTGAAGGAAAGGGCAGGGAAGGAAAAGAGATATGAAAAAGGAGAGTTGGCAAAAGACAACAAGGCAAGGGGAGGCAAAGGAGAGGAGAGACTGTCCAACACAAAAAAGGCCTGTATAAAAATACATGGATAATGATTTACATGTTGTCGTCTATCCAAATGAACAAAACGGTACACAATGCAAAACAAAGTCCGTCATGTTACAGCAGTGCCTTCTTTCCACAGCCGTCCAGCAGTCTCATCACTGTGCCTTGCAGCANGGGGGGGGGGGGGGGGGGGGGGGGGGGGGGGGGGGGGGGGGTGTGAGCCTCCCAAGAATACCTTTTACCATCCAAAATAATTAAACTCTGACTCCCCCTCAACGACCACAGAGTGCTGCAGGTGAAGCTGTTTGAATGTTAATGAGACTGGACGAAGAAATGAAGTGACGGAGAGATGGACTCCTGAGTGGATGTGGTGTTTTGGCAGAGGGGGGTCACCTGTCAGCTGTGATGGAACACAAAAGGACACACTAATACTCAACCCTCATTTATAAGGTTTACTGTTAACAACGGATGTAACAGAGAAAGAGGAAAGGTTGACAGAAAGACCTCACACCTCATGTCTGACAGTAAAACCTGATACTCAAACTAAAAAGACAACACGTAAATCAATATCCATGTATTTGTATACAGGCCGTTGGTGTGTTGGACAGTCCCTCCCATCTTTTCTCTATTCTTTTCATTGTCTCTTCCCTGCATGCCACTCTGGAGTCCTATCAGAGCACATTCAGCCGTAGACTGAGACCACAGAGGAGCACTACAGAACACAGTCTGTTTTTATCCACCATTTTAGTTCCTTTTTAGTAACTCTTGTACTCACCTCACTCCTATTGTTACTCTATCAGGCACTGGTTTTTGCTTCTGCTCCTTGAAACCACTTCTTATCTTATATTAGTGTATTTTGAGATATTTAATACCCCATTGTTATAAAACTGGGCCCAGTTAGTGACCCTGACCTGGGGAACACACTGGTTGTCTGGTTTTTACTGGTGTGATTAGTTAAAATTGTGGTTACTAAACTTAGTGTTACTGTAATTTGAAGCATTCTCTGGCACGAGGATTTCCTTCAGGATAAATAAAGTTCTACAGAATTGAATTAAATTAAAAAACACAATTTTCTTAAAAGTTACTATCTGTTGTTATCCTGTTGGCTTTTGGATTTGTTTGTAAAACTGCAACAGAATGCTCTGGCCTGCCTACTGTTGATGCTTCCTCTGCAAGCCTCTTTGCAACCCACCTCCACCTCAGCTCCTCCTTTGTATGTTGTGTCTGACTTATCAATGTCATTTCTGTTTGCCATTGATGAGGCTCTGTTCTGTTCCCGGAGGGTCTCTGCTGCTCTCCCTGCCTTAGGCTTTTCATGTAGGCGCATGGAAGGGCAAGGAAGTTTGCTTTCTCTGCCTCAGGCTTTCCTTGTTTGCACGTGGAAGGGCAGAGAGGTGTGCCCTCTCTGCCTTAGGCTTTTCATGTAGGCGCATGGAAGGGCAAGGAAGTTTGCTGTCTCTGTCTCAGGCTTTCCTTGTTTGCACGTGGAAGGGCAGAGGGGTGTGCTCTCTCTGCCTTAGGCTTTCCATGTTGGCACGTGGAAGAGGCTCTCTGCGCTCTCTTTGCGGCCTGAGGAAAGGCAGAGAGGCCTTAGAACAGAGCCATACCGCTAAATATAATACTGTTATTCTTATTCCGATTCTTATTTTCAGGTGATTATACACAAAAAATCATATTACATTTCTGTCAATATATCCCCCAAACCCTGCACACTGGACATTTAAGTCAGTATTCTTTGTTTCCAGGTTCTCAGACAAGCTTTCTGCTTTTCGGTGTATTAAAACATCCTAAATTGAATATTTTGGCAATTTGTACAGCTGGTCAGACAAAACAAAAGCTTTCAAATTATCACCTTTGGCTCCGTGAAATTATGATGGGATTTGTTTGCTATTTTTTTTTACATTTTCTAGAACAAACAATTAAGAAAAGAGACAAAAAATGCCAGACTAATCGATACTACTGATCTCAGCTCAGCTCTGGCAAAAATAAAAAAGCTTAAAAGAACGTTTCCTCACACACATCAACACACATTACTACAGTATCTGTTCTGTGTTCCTGCTGGGTCTTAATCCATTAACTGCATGTTCACTCTAACAAAGATATTTTTGTACAACAGATAATTATACCATTCAGTACATTATTCAACCAAATCATATTGATAGATGAACACACAAAACAAACATGACTCGGACAGTCGAGATGACAACGTAATTGACTTCAAATTAACAGGCCAAACAGAGAGCACTGCTGGGTTAGCAGACTGTGTTTTGCAGTAGTGAACTAAGCAAAGCAATGTGCAGTGAGCTTCTGTTCAACATCTGTGTCTTTACTGACAATAGCAGGCCTTATTGTGCAATAATGACTGGCTGACTCTTACAAGTGAGCTGATTAGGACACTGAATGCAGCTGTGTGAGAAAACAAAAAGACAAAAACAGGGTGGCAGCATGCTGCAGTTACTATTCTACTGACCTAATTTAACACTACTTAGACATCCTGTAAACCTGGAGGAACTACAGCAGCTGTTAGCAGACTGGTCTTTGCTGGATAATAACACTCAGTCAGACATGTTTACAGACCCCTGCCTACTTTCATCTCTGCTCCTATGTAGCCATAATGTGAAGAACAATTCAACTTATTTCATTTTGATAGAGTAGTATGAATTGGCAGTGAAAATCTAATTTTGGTGAAAATAAGTGTGTTCTTAGTTTTGCTTTCTGTGCCTCTCTCATGCATCTCTTCGTTTATCTGGAAATTTCTAATGTTCTGGTTAACTCTAAGAATTCTGACGTCCCAGTGCAGGACCTTGTAAGGTTTTATTTGACAGTTATGATATGCAAACAACTGCTGCATTTGCTGTGTTGAAGTGGTTTACTCATACGACCTATCGTTCTTAAGCTATGCTCCTTGCAGTTCGACTGATGTGTACCATTTCAAGATATAACCTCCATAGCAGGTTCAATAAAAGGTTCAGACAAAAATCCAGCAAAGATCTTAGTCCAAAAACATTATTACACCCACAAACCACTGTTGCATAGATTTAAATGTTCATATTTCTCCACATACTGTCCATAATATCTCCAGTTTGCATGCAAATATTGCCAGTTGTAGTGGCTGATTCAACATACCAAAGTTCCTAGGCCACTTAGTCTGTAAGGTGTCTAGGTTTGACTTGTGTTCCTATTCCTTTTGTGAAGATCAATAGTACTCACTCGAGGCAAGGAAAAAGTTGAACTTGCTTACTTACTGAGATAAAAAAAAAGAAAGAAAACAAAATGGCGGGCCATGTCCTTCCAAAATTACATCTTGTACGGTCTGCTACCCACTTGATGTCCAATTTCTATATATTCTCAGGTATTACTCGTTACTTTACACTTTAACACTACATAACACGGTCAAAAACTTATTACGATCCAAACAAACCCAAACTTGTTGTCCTTTTCGCATGGCGGTGTCCACAATCTGCTTTTGTCATGAGCACTAAATTGCCTTATGGCACCAAACCTGTCATAAATAAATTCGGCCTGTATTCTAACACAGAAATAAAGCAAACAGAATCATAACCATAGTGTAGACCACTACTATAGTAGGAGAACCTACATGATATGTCATATCAACAGACATTTTTGCCAATTGTAAATATGTGCTAAGGTGGCTCTTACACCGGTAGCTCTGTATCAAAACTGTAGTTAAACCCTGACCTTTTGGTTGACACCTCGGTTGAGCCAATAGGAGCTTCAGTGCTATTACTATGGGCTTCAATAGCCAACAAGGGCGTGTGTTGAAAAGAAGTGCCTACCTTACCTACTGGGGTCTCAGAGCCAATCAATAGCTAGCGACTGGCCCAGTGGCTCATGGGTCTTGTAGTCAGTAACACTCCTGACCTCAAGTGTACTTTTGAATGGGTTACTGACACCATAGACTGTTATACATGTACAGAAATAATGAACAAATGGCTCCTCTGTTGTCTGAAGGGAAAAACAGTATTGTTTATCAATTTAGGTTTTCTAGAAGTGTTTTTTTTATACAGTAGGGTTCTAAATACACATATCTGTCTGTGTTGATTAGTTTATTACTCAATGACACATTCAGTACATTGTTTTACACTCTTTTTTTTTTTTTTTTTTTTTTAAAAAAAAGCTCCTTGACAGTATGTTAAAAAAGTGTGTGTAAAACATTTACTTTCAGTAATATTGCTATCTACTATGAATATGGACTGGGTGAGGTTTTATGCTATGGTCCCATTGTGTTTTCCATATAATACCTCCCAGTTCTAGTCATCTGCGGCAACTTTTTCCAAGAAAATATTCAGGTAAAGATGAAAAAAACCCCAAAAAAACCAAAACAAAATAAAAACACTTTTATTTTAGTGTGCTGAAAGTTAAATACCTCAGTGACAGGGGCTTTGACCTTTCAAATGAGACCATGCATGTACATTTAATAAAATAGAAGAACAGCTGTCAATTTACTTTGGGAATGCCTTGGAAAGTCATTTTAGGGAAATTTCACAGGACTGGTCAAAGTAATGAGTACAATGCATATCAACCACAAACTGCAGCCTGAGAAAGTCACTAAAGTGTTTATATCACTGTGTCAACCCTGCATTTGTTGAGTCACACAGATTGGATCGATTCCACCCGTGCAAAACATGCAACATTTAATTTACGTGCGAGGATGAAACCAAATGTTTTTCATTAAATTTCATCTTTTCACAGTGTGTTTCTGTTGCTTTAATTTCACACACCCTGCATCCATGCTGCTTAATACATCCCATTCTGATTAATCTGGTGTAGTACATGGGACTCATTTCACAACCCTAATATCTAATTTGTTTCTGACATGATGCGAGAGTGTAGAACTACATAGTAACAAGACAACCCAACAAGATAACCAATATAAAGGTTGAAGCTGATATACATCAACTCTGCTCTCACCGGCCCACAAGGCAGAAGGATGTTGCCATGTCGAGACAACGTCAATCAAACTAAGATAATGTCAATCAAACTGTGACGACAGGGACGTCAGAATTATCCGATTTCCTCTGGCTTCACTGCTGAAAACCTTTCCCAAGTTTGACAGATGCTTGATAGGAAAGGTAGAAACTCTTTCTAAGAAACGTGAAATGCTCTGGCTTTATCCTTCATCTCAATTTTAGCAATCCTTGCCTCGCTCCTGCCTTTGCATATCAATACACACATACACGTGCACACATACGCAATGAGAATCAACTCCTGATATTATTTTCTCTCCTCTCTGGTGGCACGGTCGGCGCTGACTCGGCACACTTTTGACAGTCAGCTCTTTTGACGGTGCTGCTATGGAAATGAAGAAGACCGGGGAAAGTGAATTTACATAGAAAATTGCCATCTCGGTAGGAAAGTTACAGGGGAGGAGTGCACGTTTAGATGGGCTGGGGGGATAAAAACTGCAATGTGAGCAACAAGCAGACAATTGGGTTTAATGCTCTGCTACAACATGAGTCCGTTTTGTCAGAATACACATCAATGCACCTCTTAATATCAGCTGATCTCATTATGCAAAAAACTACAGCAGGCAAAGGAACTGACAAGTTGGATGTCTAAAACCTAACACATTTAAAAATGTGAGACAAAGCCACAGGATGTTGCGTGTTCTCCAGCAGCAGCACAGTTTTATGACTCTCTGTGTGCAAGAGTGCAATTACGCACCAAGTCTGGTGGGAGAGTGTGAATCCGTTCAGACCGAATATCTCATATCCAGATTGTGTCTCGATCCAGCTGAGACAGACTATAGTTCACACCTGACATTTAGATGCGTCTCAAATGCATCTCAGGTGGCCACTTGCGATTGGATTTTTGCTTCCTGGCTCACATTTGATTTTATCTGCAACTGCAACTGCTGACAGAACAGAAAACTACACGTGTGCTCTGGCCGAACAGCTTAAGAGGAGGACCGTGGTGGAAATGTGTGTAATGGATAAGACTACAATGGAAAACACCTTTTTCCTTTATGCTAGGACTGCAACAATTACTTGCTTAATCGATAAGTCAATCAAAAGCAAAATAATCGCCAACTATTTTGATAGTTAATTAATCGTTTCAGTGATTTTGTCAAGCAATAATGTCAAACATTTGCCGGTCCCAGCTTCTTATATGTTAGAATTTCCTGCTTTTCTTTGTCTTTTATGATCGTAAATGAAAATCTGTGGACTGTTGGTTGGACAAAGGAAGCAAAGTGAAGACATCACTTTGGGGCCTGGGAAATGGCATGGATGTATTCAAAGACCTGGATACAGCATTGGAGGCAGGACCCCATTCATTGCTATGAAAGTTGCTCAGTGGCGCATGAAGCCAAAATGGTTTAACTGCTGCGTATGAAATTACCCAGATGATCAAGGGATTATCGGCACAGCTTGAGACTTCCGCCGGCCGAGCTGGCTACTTCCAGTTTAGTGCTTTGTTAAGTTAAATGGGGAGAAAATTATTTAATTGTGCAGCTCTTCTAGACTTTACAAATGTTATCGAACCGAATTAATTCAATCTCCATGGTGAAACTGGTCGTTTCACAGGGGTTGTGGCTCTTAGAAGAATTTATCCACTGAATGTCTTGTTCACCATGTATATCAATGGGAAAAAGTCTTTTTGGGCCATGGGGCATCACATGACGGTGTAATTACACCGTTTGACTTTTATAGGCCAAACAATTATTGATTTATTGGGAAAATAATCAACCGATTAATTGATAATGAAAACAGTTTCAGCCCTATTTGTAACATAAAAATGTTGATGTCAGTGGAGGCTCAGGAGAATTTATCTAACCTAAAACTCCTCCATAGAGTAGGAACACTTATGTGTGGCTAAGATTACTAGTAATAACTGATTGTGTGACATGTCAGGACCAACAGTAGCCGAGTTTATAGGCTTGGAAGCAGTTGCCATGGAGACATAATATTCCGACAATGACAAAGTAGAAGCTGACACATTTGTGATCAAGGAAAACTGAAATAATGAAAGGTTTTCCTGCTCAGTACACCTCACTTAACCTACTTAGAACTGTTTGATGATCGGTTGCCATGCGAAAAACTACAGTACACGTACAATTACCACATTAATAACAGCAATTTTGTTGACTAACACAACATTCCTCCTCTCTGAAATACCTTTGTGTTTGTAACAACTAAGACAATAAGAGGGCTATTTACGAGAAACCGACATTCTTTCACTTCAGCTGCCACATTGGGAGTTATCAGGAAGGATAGTGGGACAAATATAGCCCACGGAAAATGAACTGATGCTAACAATAATAAATATTTCAGAAGACTATACTCCCTGAAACAACAGACTAAAAGTAGAAAGAGGAAAGACTGAGAGTCACAGTGAATGAGTGTACGGTCGAGAGAGAGAGCCAAGTGAAGTGCCATTCAAGTGTCCCAGTGGAGAGTCAGTGTTGTCAGAGAACAAGCTTGAGCTGGAACCCTGGAAGGCTTTCATCTGAAGGAAAATGTCAAATATTCACTCACACAGTTCAATAGGGCCAAAGACCGTAAACAGCCCGATCTGACTCCCCCCTGGCAAAGCTAACACGGACCGAAACTGGTGTCACAGCTCAGCCAGCCGCAGCACAGCCTCCACATCATGCTGTACTGTACCATATTTGGTATGTTAAACACACTGGAGGCAGCTTGTGAAGAGCTGCGTGCCAGGAGAGGATAGGCGACCTGGGTTGACACAGGTTTAATAAGTTTTGTGGTAAATCAGACAGCAACAGACCTAATTTTTCAATGTCAGGGAATAAATCAGAACTGTTAAAAAGGACTCAGACGTGGCTATTCGGGGTCTAAATGTCAGAGAGTCAATAGCAAGTGTCAGTCACTGCAAAAGTCTTTAGTAGAGACCTTCTTCTCAAAGGTCTGCAATAAAAATTAAGCTCTCAAGTCTGAGGGCAGCCCTGTTTGACAATATAATTGATAAAAAGAGGGGTCATCTGTGCAAACTACTTATAACACATACACTAACTTTTTTTATGTGTATTAATTTCCCATGTAAATCCACTAAAATAGTCTACAAAATAAAAGATCTGGATCGGCGTATGCTAAAGAGACGGTATCAATGGGTGAGTTTTGCCTTTTTTGTAGGGAACCCAAATATCTTCAAAACATGTGCCAACAAAAACAGAAGCAGGCTTACAGAAGAATATCTTACAAGTGACAGATTGAGTCTACAGAGAACAGTTTTTGTTGAGACGGCTGGTAAATTTAGACAAAAGACAACAAAATCAATATGGCTTAAAGAATTTAATGTTTCTTCCTTCAGGCTGTTTTGAAAACACAACGGCTCCCAGTAATTTACTTTAAATTTTCAACACAAGCGTATCTAGCTAAAAGGATAAAGTCTGTGTGTGTGTGTGTGTGTGTGTGTGTGTGTGTGTGTGTGTGTGTGTGTGTGTGTGTAATAGCTGGAAGAGATTTTGTCACAGCTATTATGCTTCACTGTCTACAGGGCTGGTAACCTAGTGACTTGGGAGTCAAATGCAACAACAGTAGCCCAAACAAAACCTCTATAGTATGTGCATACATTAGAGTGTCACACTTTGAAGTAAGTCTACAAATGTTTTATTTTGAATAGTAAGTGAATTTTGCAATCCTGTCCTTTGCTGCTCCAATTATTAACAACAAAACCATGGCAACTGGGATGCCAGTTTTGGTTAATTAATTAAGAATGCTAACAAACAAGAGGCTTTTCCTTTTAGTCCCATGCTCAATTGGCTCAATGAGCTTTAGTGCCAAATTTCAAAGTGTTATTATATTAACAGTGAAATATTCATGTTTTTTTATGTAAATGTCTCGCCCTTTATTTTATTTTCTGTTGGCCTGGCTGACAGAAAGCACCTAGCTGTGTTACCATGTGGGAACACAGTACTCACCGCCCATCCTCTACTCTCCACTGGTTAGCTTACATTAGCCTCTGTACTGTGCACCATCCAGGTTGGGTGGAAGCTAGCTAGCGGCACCGCTCATTTGGCGATTACTGCTGGTTACTGCAGAAACATGGTAGCTATCCTCCTTTCTCCCCCCATGAAGCCTGTGAGTAAGCAACTTAATTTAAACCACAAACCAGCATGGTTAACTAGGTTAGCACAACTAGCCTTGCTGACGCTGCTAACTGTGCTAACAGAGCCAGATTACAATGCTAAAGGGGTTTAGCGGCCCAAAAATTAAGCTACTTACTTGACAACTTGGGAATTTAGGTGGATACTAAAGGGTTGGCACAATGTTTCCATGGCAACGCTGTTGGGTTAGGACGGCATTACTAGCAGCACTAACCGCCGGATGAGCTATACCGCCAGCTAGCTCCCACCAGACCTGGTTGGTGCACAGTGCAGTCAACTGTAGCAGCAAAATTAACCTATAGACTGGCACGCATAGCCGGTCAAAAATATTATCGGTGTTGACGTCCCTTATGGCAACAAATCTGTCAAGTTTGACAACCGGCTCGAATACTTGGTGCTGAGCATTTTATGAGGGTTGTTTTCAGTCAATACTAATTCAGAGAGTAGGAAACTAATATTTCTTTACATGCAAAAACTGGATTTACTTCTACTCCAACTACCCTAATTCTAGTATCTGAAAGTTAAAGCAGTATTTTTTGGCCACTACAAGGGGGCAGAACAACCTGTAAATACAGCATTGGCACATCATCACAATGTAAAGTTGATATGGCAAAGTTGCTGACAATTAGCCATTTACACATCCAGAAGATGAAACAATAATACTAAAGATAATAAAGGTAATTTTCAGTGCCTTCCATGTAACCCAGAGACACTTTACATGCAGAAAACAAGCACAAAAATATGTTAATGGAAAAGCCTGGAGTCTTAGGAGTAGATTTAAAAACAGAAATGGACGGATTAAGGCAAGGAGAGTATTTCTGATTAATTTAAGATCAGTATTCACTTTTTTTTTGGACCAGTTTTAGTGTTGACCAACTCCTGAAGGAAATCTAGCCATTAACTTTTAAATGCTTCACTATATTCACCAGCTCGTTGCCTACTTTGTTTCTCTGTTGTTTGGTACTGAGCAGGTAGTGAACAGTGGGCTTATCTTTAACAGCTGTCTGCTACTGTCGAGAGTAAAACAAAGACATTAATTTGTGGGATAAAAAAATAAGACAATGAGCTGAAAGATGCTAAAGCGCTCTAGAGCTGAGAGGAACTAAAGAATAGTGCGATAATTCTCTAAAGGTTCATCCGTTCAACCTTTGACCCATTATGAAAATAGAAATATTGATTAGGTTTAACATCAGATCAGGACAAGTTGTTATTTGTTAGCATCCACAACAATTGATGATACAGAATTGCTTTTTAAAATGTAATACATAAATCCCACATACAGACAGGACAGCTGACAGAGAGACAATCGCGCAGGTAAGTTTAGTTAACAAAAAAGCAAAGATGTATTGTCGTGGAAAACAAAACAACAACAACAACAACAACAACAACAAAAACAGCGGAGCTGTTAGAAAGAGAGGCAGTCAGACAGACAAGCTGAGTAGAGAACAAAGACCTTTAAGGTGGTGTGTAGCACAAGTGTTAAACAAAGCTACCTGTCAAACTGCTGTCTGCAAGAAAGTAAAAAAAAACCTTAGATCTCCACAGCTAGACGGCACACATACCGAAATACACACACTTACTTTTCCTTCTCTTTCAAAGCCAGGTTAGACATGATAGAAAGACAGGCCTCCTGTATTAGCCCTTAAAAGCACCAGACTAACATCAAAAAGACATCAGAGGGGACTGCAGATACACAGATGCACAGATATATATATATATGTACACACACACACACACACACACACACACACAGGCCTGATAACAAAGCCTGGGAGATAGCTGATGTAATTGGACTGTAAGTTACATAGAGCAGTGAGTTGCCTGGTGAGGAGTTTGGAGGCACGCAGCCGGCGCTGGGCATTAATATTGAGCAGAGAGCCTCAGGGCAAGGCGCACTTTCACCCAGCAAAATTTGGACTCTCTTTGTCTCCCGGCACAGATAAGACAATATGGACACAGTCAGGTTAGAGCCAAAGCCGACCTGAGGAGCTCTGCGTCTGGAGCAACAACCGAGGTCAGAGAGGGACATGCACTGCTGAATTCATTAAAATGATTTTATTTTTCACTGCTCTGTAATGTGGTTCATGAAACTTTCCTCATGCAATTACAAAATGTTCTTTAGTTTTTGTAGTTCAAGGAAAATCCTCTATTTTCTAAGACCAAAACCAACAATGCAATCGTCCATCTTACAATACTTTCCTCATCCTGTCAATGACTCTGAGCTTCAAACCAAGTTTCTCTTAATGAGGACGTAAATCTTCTGTTTATCATCTCTGCCAAGCCTGGAGGGGATCAGGCTTTTGGTGTCTGTCTGTCTGTCTGTCTGTCTGTCTGTCTACAGCTAATCTAGTAGTAGTAGTAGTAGTAGTAGTAGTAGTAGTAGTGGTGGTAGTCATTTTTATTCCGAACATGCAAATGATATATAACGTATATATGAACAAGTAAAACAGAAATAATAATACAAAAATGGAAAATCAAGACAATTTTAGAAAAGAAAACAGCACAATAATTTCACTTACATGTCCGAAAAAGGGGTGGGAAGAAGCACAACTTATTTAATCCTACCCCTTCTCCATAAAATATTAATAATAGTTATTTATCTCCCTATCTTCCTTTTACATTACTCTTTTCTTATTTATATTTATATACATACACACAAACACACACACACACATATGTATACACATACATACTGTATGTATATATATACACAAACATACAAGTACACATACACACACACATACTCTTTTTCTGCTACATTTCTTAATTGTGCTGACAAAATATAAAATATATATATAAACAACAATGAACACATGGTGACAATCAATAACCCTCATCCCTGTATCTTGTGAAAAACATTTTTCTATAAGTGTTTTTGAACTGTTTTATGTTTGAATCTCTCAAACTACTGGACCAATCAGCCTAATATTTTCTGTGCACATTTATAACTGTACCTCTGATGGTTGTGGTGATTCACAATTGTTAAAAAACCTGTTTTACTGACTGTTTTATATCGTCAATAACTGCTGACTCCTCACTCCTCTTAACTGGCCTGTAGGGGACACAAATTTCCAGAAATGTGCTCCGCTAAAAACCAACAAGCCTTGCCGTCTGTTGCGTCTGCAGATTAATTCCATACCCCTATACCATAAGACCCACTTAAGGCACGATACCAGATGAATAAGTGATTTGTTTTCTTTGCTAGCTATACCTAACCCATCTTGACATCTTGTAGGGAGCGAGGAGGGACAATTCAACTGGGTGCAGCTACATTTTGTTCTAGTTCTGTATCATACCACGCCAGGAGTGTTTCAGAAGCAGAGCATTTTGCCTGCCAAATTTTGTACACAGGTTTTGCTGATTCGGTCATTTCTCCTTGACATTTGTGCTTCTGCTTTGAGTAGGTTTGAGTAGTAAGTAGGCAGTTAAATGTTTCCTTTTTTTTGTCTGTTTTGGGCAAGCTTATTTAAACAGCACATTTCAGACACTAAGGCAACTCATGGCATTTAATTGTGTTTATTGTTGTTATTTCCTTCTTTGTTGTGCTGCAGCTGACAGACAAAGTTAATCCTGTTTAAAATCTAGTCATGAATGACATAGATCAAAGATCTGTGGCTGTGTTTAAGTTATTAAAAATACAATCATCCTCCTAATTATATAGTTTCTTTTGAAACGAGCTGTGATGCCTCTGCTGGAAATACAAAAATTGTCTTGAGCAGAGGTTCTCAACCTTTCTTGTGTCAAGGACCCCCACATTGATTCACATTAGGTCGTGAACCTCCTTTGCTTAGATTTCACTTCAGGGACCTCCATCTGAGAAGATTTTGGTTGTTAGAAATGACTTAGACAAGACTTCTTTATTTGAAAGTTACAGTTAAGCCATGGAGGAAGTGAAAACTATGAGCATAATAGTCAGTCTTATGACTCATACTCACATTGGATCCCCGGACCCCTGGCTGAGAGCCACCGGTCTAGAGGCTGTCATCAGCTCAGGCTGTCATGCTGCAGCTGGAATGCGGCCGTCTGGCGGAGATTTGCACTCTACTGAATGCACTATCCTGGTTTGGGACTGTTTTCAGTGGCGGATAAATGCAGAGTTGGTGCTGATATGGTAATGAAGGAACAATGTAAGGCTCACTGGTGTTTAAAAAAAGTTCTGGACAACAAGGGAGCTCTGTGGCACAGAGATTTAACATATAACAGACTTAGTTAACAGGGTCAGTTGCTGGTTTTCTGTTGGCTTTATCGCCATAACTCAAATACAGAATACCACCAGATCTATCCTTTAAATCTTGCATGCTATGCTAGGCTAACTGTCTTCAGTTCTATTCAGAGATGCAGTCTAATGGGAAAGCCTGCAGCCCTCCAGCCTCGCCCAAGGTAACTCTTGGTCTTTTCATGCCGCTGAGCAGAGCAAAGGCCAGCTACATCCGAATGCCACATTTACAGCACGCTTGCCGGAGCTGTAATTAAAAAACAGAGTACACTATGCTGAGATGCTTGGTATTTCACAGCCTGCGCCGGGGAAAAAAGGAAACTGTTTGGGTCAATAGCTTTTTAATCAGAGCATTTGCTGGAACTGTTTCAAAATGAGTGCAAAAGCCTCGAGGTAGACCTAAAATATTGGGCTGCAACGAGCTGGTCCGTGCGCTGGCAATGCAAGTTTATTAATTACATTGGTTTTAAATGGTTATTCAGCATGCTTCAGCGCATTACTGGAGCCACCTTCTTATTTGCAAACTCACTAAACTATAACTGCAGCCGCAGTGACCAGTGATGCAGTAGTGAATGATCAATTCTACAACTAACTCCACTGCATCAGAGAGGGACAAAAGTGACTATATTGGAACATATCAAATTAAACAAATTAGCTCTTAACTTAGCAAAAGAAAAAACATTTCCTCCTCCCTCCTAACAGGAAGAGAAAATCAGAGACAAAACTGCGTAAAATGAGACAAAAAAACAACAACAGGAGAATGAATGACAGGAGAACAAGTTAGAGATATGAACAGAGAGAGGAAGCTGAACAAAAGGCATGTCAGAGTCAACTGCTAATCTGTGATTAGATAGCACCACGGTTTGATAATACTCAAATGTGAGAGCAAAGGGAGAGACTCTTGTTCTGCTTCCTCTGTCACTCAAATATGCGTGTGTGTGTGTGTGTGTGTGTGTGTGTGTGTGTGCCTGTGCGTGTGTTTGTGTGTGGGAGTATATTAACAAGGCAAATAGCTTCTTTGCCTTATCTTCCTCGCAGGGGGAAGAGATAAGGTCCAATGAGAGCGAGGTCTCTGAAGCAGCCTGGCTCCCTTCAGCCCAGCTGACAGGGATAAGAAGCAAAAAAAAAAGAACTCTGGGGACATTTCTGTGTTTCTAACAATAACCTGCTGCTGATCTGTCAGGCAGCAACCCCAGGGACACATCCGCATACTTGCTGGACATATTTAAAGGTTTAATAATACTACACATAGGGTCCCAAGATACTCTAGGAATTTTCCACCAAACAATATGTCAACAGTACTATTTAATATTGCATGTAAGGGTTTGTAATACTGAACCCAGGCTGTACACTGTCTTCATGAGATTCAAGAAAATAGCGTAATATGTCTTTAACAGTTTCCTTAAGATAAGAGAAAGATCATGGTCATGAGTAAATAATAAAAATCAAAACACTGACTGCGAGTACTAGGCAGGAAGCCACACTACATCCTCCGTTAGACCCCAGCGTTGCATCATCCTGATAAAAATACTGCATTAACATTTCTCTCCCACTGTAAGCAGGAATGCTAATACCATGCTTATGCAGTGTGCATCATTTTCACACCACACTGCTGCCTCTTCACCTGCTGCAACATTAATGTTTCACTGTATTTCTATTAAATAAATCTACTCTGCTTTGCAAGCTTGCAAGTGTTTTCTCACAGATTAACACACAGCTCACAACAAGTGAAGATAAGAAGATGGTGCAAACTAACATGGAGGCTATTTTGGGGGGATTTTTTAATCCTTTACTGCACACATCTTATTTTGGAGTTGAAAGATATCCAATCCTGCTTTTAGGAGGACTGAGGCTCTTTGATAATAGTTAAGTTATTAAAGCAGCTACAAGGAGTTTTTAACTGGTTATGAAACTGTCTCAGTGTAATCGTGATGCCTCTGTATAACCTACATACACAAACAAGACCATCAGCCAAAAGATTGGCCATTTCTATACAGTTATTCTTAATGCCTGTCTGCAGGTCTGATTCCCTGCAAAATCAGATGAAATGAGTTAGGCTACAGCTTGCAGACTGTAACAGCTTATACATTTTGACAGACAAAGTTTTGCAGTGAGTAGTACATTAGTCACTTAAAAGGAAGCAGGAGAAGGTCTTTCTTTGGAGAATTTTATTTTTAACCTTATATTTTGTGGTTTCACCTGATACTGGGGCGGGATCAGCAAAGAGAAACATAAAAAACTGACCAAAGAACAACAAAAAAAAACCTTGGTCGGTCACTGAACAGATGAAGGGACTAGCAAGATATCTAACATTAAAAACGCAATGCCAAAGTGGCCCTCTTTCTCCTGAACATGTACGCCCCCTAATAGTCAACCAGACTTTGGTTGACTAGAAAGGTCAGCAAGATTTCATTAGTCACTTAGTAGGAATTTAATTTGAAAGGACAGACACAGGAAGTGGCCACCCTCAGCTGTCGGACAGGATATTCCACAGGCTAGTTAATAACATGTCGGGCAGGAAATCCAAAGTGTGGGATCATTCTGAGAAGGCATGTCGGGCAGGAAATCCAAAGTGTGGGATCATTCTGAGAAGGTGAAGGACAAACCCAAGGTGATACGTAAACTCATCTTCATTGGTCAACTACAAACATGACGTATCATCTGAAACATGTCAGTAGCTACATGCCCATTAGCCACTTAGCACAATCATTACTGCTTTGCCGACAGCGTCATTAACAGGCGGCTCGCTCAGTGTGTGACGTGCACTTATAGATAAAATATAGGCCTATATTAATGAAGGTTCATTAGTACGGTTTTGTATTTCTCTGTAATGTAGCACAGTGTTAACAATGTTACTGATACTATTCTTTCTCACACCTTCAACTCAAACCATTGTGTTGCCCCGCCCAAAATATACAATTAAATTAATATCGTAAACATACAGGCAACTAGTCGACTAATGGCCCTAAATGATGACTAGTGGTTGACTAGGAAAATTCTTAGTTGGGGGCCGCCCTAGTAATATGTCTGTTTTATTCATGAAATACACAGTGAGACGTGGCTTTACATTAATATATGAATTTATGCCACCACAGTTCTTCTACACCCTTTGCACATCTCAGAAGTTTCAGCTCTGCAACCGCAATACACTAGTGGCTAGATGCCACTAAATCCACCCACAAGACCTTTCAGACACAAGGTGGTGTATTCATTGATATAACACTACTGCTTTTGTCCACAGAGGCTGCCAATACCAACAAAGATGTAAAGGTCCTTGTAGTTGCTTTGAAACATTTACATTTTTTACCCTAACATTTTCCCGTCCTGTGCCTTTTGAAATGATAAAAAGATAAATCATCCACCAAACTAAGTGGAATTTTCAAGGTAATGAAGTGGACAGTTTTGGTTACAGTGTTGCATCTCTGTGCTGGACTAGTCGAGTCAAAGCATAATCATGTTTCTGCAAATAAAGAGGCTGCTGAATGATATTATCCTGCTGCACGGCACAATGCAGTAGTGTCTCTTTTGCTGTTTGCATGTCCAAATAAGATGATTTGAGAGGTGGATATGAGGGTGCTTAAAAGAGGAGTAAAAGTAGTGTACAAAATAGAACCCAAGAGAAATGAAGAGGTCAGGTCAACTGAGGATGAGGAGGAAGACCTTCAGCTTCACTGAAAAGATCACCTGTCTGTTGCTGCATGTTACTATTACCTCTTGTTCCATTCCTGTCCAAACAACACAACTCAACATGCTGATTTTTGTGAGTTATGGCTGTACAGCTGCTCCTCTCCAGATTTCTAGCTTCAGTTTCTCTTGTTCAGGTAATAAATATTGAGTTTTTGTGTTTTTCTCCCTCTCCAGGAAAGATGTTGGCATACAGATGGCGTTATGATAGCAGGTGTCAATACAGCTTGTTTATTTGTTCTCCACTCCAGCCCGGGAGGAGAAAGTTGTAGAGGAGTTTTGTGCTTCACTCGTAAGCAAATCCTCTCATTTGGCTGCCCTGATCACAGCAGCACTTCTTTTCCTGGTGGTTGGGTATTTTTGATCGAGGTTCAGATGTTACACAGCATGAATGGCTTTACACAGACCAATACGGCCTCCTGCTCTGTGCGTGTGCGTGTGTGTGCTTGTGTGTGTGTATGAAGACACGGGACAGAAAGGGGAGCGAGGGGGAAAATAAAGCAGAGTGCGCTGTAGCAATTACACAGTCTGTCAAAGCACGGTGGGAGGAAAGGCTCGGTTCCTTCTCCGACCAAGTGTGTGTGAAGTTGTTAGGAGGCTACAAAGACGGACCTCACAACTGCCTAAATTACATGCGGGCTTGCGAGCACACACACACACACAGCGCGCTGGTGAAGGCTTTGGTAAGCCACAGGAAAGAAGGAAGACTCAGCTCATGTGT
This sequence comes from Epinephelus moara, assembly GCF_006386435.1. NCBI lineage: Eukaryota > Metazoa > Chordata > Actinopteri > Perciformes > Serranidae > Epinephelus > Epinephelus moara. The sequence goes on from NC_065517.1 coordinate 15,738,672, forward strand.
GACCCTGTTGACCAAACCAATTTTCCCCTTGTCAAGCAGTCTACTGCTGTGAGTGGCTGTGTGTTTCTGGATGTGTGTGTTTCTGAGACAGAATGGAGAGTAAAGGAGTGTGTACTAATAATGGACTGAGGGAACAATGCAGCTGACTGGTCCAGAGGGAATACAATACAGGATCGTAGACACACACAGTTAACCCAGAATGAAAGGTGTGTGTGTGTGTGTGTTTGCATGTATAACACAACGTGGATTATTACAGCCCCATTTGCTGTCTGCTCAGTAGGCTAATCCCATTACATCAGACTGTTGAGATGAACAGCAACTGTAGCCTGCGGGCACTGACATGGACGATGAGATTAGGTGCAATTTGGAGTTCATAGCTGTTATATCTAAATAAGAATTCAACTGCATTGCTTTATGACGTACTGCAGAAGTGGAAGCGTTCAGATCATCTACTTAAGTAAAAGCAGAAATACTAAACTCTAAAAATACTCCATTACAAGGAAAACTCCTAAATTCTAAATGTTACCTAAAGCACAATATTTCCTTCTTAAGTGTGGTGGTGGTAAAATTGCATAAAATGAAAATACTCAAGTACCTCAAAACTATACTTACAGTAAGTACAGAACTTGAGTTATTATATTTAGTTACTTTACATGACAGTAACTACACAGGTCAGGCTTTTTTCAATGCACTGTTTGTATGTATACCTACAAAAAGTACCTGCATAATTATGAGCCAGTAATCCATAAAAAACCCGCCTAGCCATGAAGGCTGCAATCAAGTGACAAATGCGCTGATGGGATTGGAGAAGGAAGTACTAGAAAGGGTCAAAGTCCGTGTAGGGAGGCAGGTTGATGTGGTGGAAGGACTAGTGTTTGTGTCCTGTGGGAAATTGAGTGAACTTCGAGTTATTTTAAGGTACGTCGTCATGCTAAGTACGTAACTTGACATACGTAGTAACGTGGAGTTGCCCAATCTTTCTCTTTTTGTAAACCTAACCTGGTGAACTTTACATTCCTAAACCTAACGTACCTAACTTAATATTAATTATGAATCTTTACGTTAAATACATAATGTGACCATGCCCAGCCATATTTCTTTTCCTAAACCCAACCTACATAACTTTACATAAGTATGGAACTTTTCCTAAACCCTTACGTAACTTCCATCCATCCATTTTCATCCGCTTATCTGGTGCCGGGTCACAGGGGCAGATGCCCGAACCACCTCAACTGACCCCTTTCAATGCGAAGGAGCAGCAGATCTACTCCGAGCTCCCTCAGTATCTTGGAGCTCCTCACCCTATCTCTAAGGCTGAGCCCAGACACTCCATGGAGGAAACTCATTTCGGCCACTTGTATCCGTGATCTCATTCTTTTGGTCGCTACCCAGAACTCATGAACATAGGTGAGGGCTGGGATGTAGATGGACCAGTAAATCGAAAGCTTTACCTTCCGGCTCAGCTCTCTCTTCAATACGACGGTCCTTTACTTTCGTAAACTTACGTAAGTTTATGTTAATTACATAACTTTACATTAAAGTTCACAACATGATGCTGCCCAATGTTTTTTCTTTCCCTAAACCTTTATGCAACTTCAGTTTTGTGAACCTAACCTACATAACTTTATGTTAAGAATATAACTTTACATTAAATGCATAACGTGGCGACGCCCAACCACGTTTCTTTTCCTAAACCTAAACTACTTCACTTTAAGTTAAGTTTGAACATGAAGATGCCCAAAAATGATTGTTTTCCTAAACCTAACTTGTCCGATAGGAGTGCTAATTTCTTACATATCATATGAACCACTGCATGACGATAGATTGCAGAGGTTGATACCTTTTGTAGGTAAATGAAAGTATCCTAAAATCAAAATCAGTTAATCCAGCACATTTCTGGGAATAAACTTGACTGATGATTGAAAAGAATTCGGTCATAGGACCATAATGATAAATCATTCAAGGTATCCGTTTGGAAAGCCACATCCTGGATGTTAACACACATGTATAATGGTGTCTGGAACAGAACAGAGAACAACTTTACACATCAAATGAAAGTAACAAGGCTGTCAACAACAGCCTTTCTCAGGGGAGAACATACTGTATCCACTGAAAGCTCTCCAACTACAAAGAGCCTGAATAAGAAAAATCTACAGGAAATGAATTCTTAATGGACTGTGTAAAAGCAAGTGGAAGCCATATGACGCTTCTAACCTTGTCCTGAATTCAAATTCGTCTGAGAGTCACACATTCTTTACATGGTGAGACAAAGAAAAACCCATTGACCTCTACAAAACCTTTTAAAAACAAGGTCAACGTCACTGTCAGAGGAGCAATTAAACCTGACACAAAAGCTTTTACGGTAGGTGAATAGACCGTGCTAACATAGTTATCCTAGACACTCACTGTCTGTTGCAAAGACGCAAATCTCTCAGTTATTACATTAATATCATGTAGTCAGGGCCCTCGGTGTTCAGCCAGTGGATCCTAATGCAATGTGTGAACATGTGTAAGCAAGGGAGTGTTTGACATAAAGATGAAATACAGATAGTGTTTGACTTGTTTCTTGAATCTTGAGTGGAGGGAACCATGAACTGGCGTAAGATTGACATCGGTCTTTATTCACATCGTTGAGAAACAATTTCTTAAAACAATTAGAATGTATTGCTGATTGTAGTTTTAATTGTTTCTCTTTGATGAATCTTGTGTTTTCTTAAAATAACCCTCTCATATCTCAAAAAATACAAATTAGATACAAATTTTTGGCCATACCTTCGAGTACTAGTCTATTTCTTCCTAAGTGCTAGTTTGCTTATTGTACCATGCATCACTTTAATCTATCCTTATCATAACATATGATAAACCAGCTGTCTAGGAGTAGCATACACATGTTAACACAGTAAAATGGCTCATTTAATCCATTTAATTGCTGTTTCCTTTTGCAGTCTTGTGTGATCAGTGATCCAATCCAATTATTTTATCTCTGCATGACCTTTACAATATCAAACGTGTGTGTGATTGTGTGTGTACTCCATCTCGATCTGTTGAGTCATTGAACAGAGTTCCTTATCTAAAGTGGTTTTTGGTCAGTCCACCTCAGAAGAAAATACAACCGTGTGGCATTGTTACAAATGCTTCAAATCCCTATGAGGCAATTTCACCTTTTTTTTTTTTAATGTCCGTGAGTGTGTGACTTGTGTTTAATCCAACAGCCTTTTCATTATCTAATTCATTACAGCAAATAAAGAACAGTTATACTGTAATCTGACAACACAGTGCCCAATTTACATGGCAAAATACATCTTTATAGCTTTGACAAGCTCATATATTGCATTTTTAGCCAAATTCCCGGTGAAGCTCTCCATATTTCTCTACTAAAACCTCCAACTGTCTCTAGCTTTGACAGCAACTTTTTTTGTCATTCATATTTTATTGGACTTTAGTCGTGTTACAAGAGCAACACAGAATAAACCCTGACAGTGTCTTGTTCGATGTGGCCTCTGACTGACTTTCCCCTGGCTCTAGGAATAACTACAGAGCTCTATTTTAGAGTGGATTTTTTTTTCTCTTTGAAGTTACTGTGATGTGAGCTTTGTACTCTTAGATGCACTACAAAGACCTGCCTTTGTTTATACCAATTACAAAAGAGACACCAGCTACCTTTCACTCCTTTAATGAAACTTGATGAATTTTTGATAGTCATCACTTCGTGGTGTCTGTAGTGCACACATTCCTGACATGAAAAATACAATGTTGGGTCTGGTGGTGCTGAAGTGGTTGGTCGACTTATCAATTCTAAATCCAGAGAAAATTCATCCACAACAAGTCTGGTAACGGATTTATCAATTCAGTCACCAAACATTATCATCATTAATTATGGTACACATTTTTCATTATTTTCTGACCCCCCCAGCCCCCACTCACTAAAAGACGTATAACAATACTGTTGTTCATTCAATGTGTCCAGATTTTTCCTTAGTCATTGGTTAAAGATCCACACAGTTTAATATATTCATCGCCATACTTGGATTTGGCCATGTCTCAAGCTAGTTTGCCGTCTCTGACTCATTCTACAGCAGAAACCTGCACTTCAAAATAAAAGCTTTGTGCTGGAAATTCACTGGACTTTAATTATACTGTGTTTTGTACAACTTGACAGGTTTGCAATCTCTTGCGGTCCATTCAGAATGGACCCGTGACCCACTTTTGGACCAGGACTCACCAGTTGGGAACCACTGTATTACGCATCCCATTTAGGGATGTCAATGGATAACCATTAATTGCTTAACTGCAACAGTATTTCTGACCGGTCTCAACCTATAGATTCATTTATTTGCTACTTATTTTACTGCTCTGCACACCAGCTGGGCCTGGTGGGGGCTGATAAGCTAGTGGCCCCACTCATTCAGCAATCGCAGCTACTAACGCCATACCAACCCAACAGTGTTGTTGTGAAAACATTGTGTCCAGCCTCGGGGTCCCCCCACCGGTTGCCTCGGTGAGTCACTTTTGAGCTGCAAACTCCTTTTAGCCTTGCTGTAAGGTCTGTTAGCACCATTAGCAGTGTCAACATGACTGGTGGTGCTAACATAGCTAGCTAATAGTAGTGACCGGGGGATGGTCACCATATTTCTGCATCAACGCTGTTCCGCTACTGGGATGGCAATGCCACCTCGGTGGTGCTCAGTTCAGAGCAGACATTAACATCACAAAACATTCAAGTTTCACCATCTCTACATGGGATAGTGTTTTAAAGTGCAGCGCTAAAGCTCACCAAGTCAAAGGCTGGCCTGACTAGAAGGAAAGGCCTCTTGTACTTCATGTCATTTTGTTTTGTTTTTTTCCTTAAAAATTGTGTTGGGCTATTGAAAGCAAAACTAACTGAAATTGACAGTCCGAAAGTAGGCATGTACAGAAACTTCTTAGCATGCACTGGGGCACAGACTCACGAGCATGCAGTAAGTTTTATTCATAGTATGCTTTGCCATTGTAACTTCTGTTACAGCATTTATTCAAGTGTTTGAGTGACATCAAAAACTATTCTGCATATCAGCAATTAACCAATGGGGGAAAAACTTAAGAAAGAGGATCGAACAAGTGGAGTCTGATGACCTGAGGTAAATTGGACAGAGTGACTGTGTGCATCATATCGGTCAGACTGTACTATTTCCTCTTCTCTGTCCTCAATCCTTCTCCTTCCATCTGTAGCCCTGCTCTCTTTCCTCAGAACAGATTAGACCAGTCTAAAAAAGAGATTAAGATAGATATCCAGAAAATTCATTCTCTACGGTTGGTAAATAACCTTTACTTGGCTCTGTGTGTGTGTGTGTGTGTGTGTGTGTGTGTGTGTGTGCGTGTGCGTACGGATATGTGTGTAGATATGTAAGGCGCTTTACTTGGGCGCAGCAGGAGGATAGCAGAGATGGCCATAAGGAGAAAAGGGATGGAGGCGGTTGTTTTTCTCTTTCTGTCCCTCCAGCAAAGCCAATTTTCTCACTGAGTGAATGGGATTTCCTGCGGATAGACGATAGAAGCTGTCTGTCGGCTCCGCCCAACGCACTACAACACCGTGTGTGTGTGTGTGCGGCTCAGCTGTCAGTGGTCAGCAGTGCAGGTTCTTGTGCTGACCTGCGCAGCGGGAGGTCAGAGATGGGATTACACTGTGGGCAGCTTTGTGTCAATGAGCTTGCCCCCTGCCTGTGAGAGATTGTGTCTGTATCAGAGCCAGGTATTGATAGAAAGTGTTAAGTTTAAATACTTTAATATAGATGGACGGACATCCATCCTAATAACCCAATGATGCAGGGACATATGCGAGAGAGAATGAGGGCCCAGTGTCTTACATATTGCGCCACACTGGAAGGTGGAGTGAAAAGTTTAGCATCATGGAGAGAAGTGGAGAAATTCCTGCTGTGCTAGACTGATGCGCCAAGTCAAACCAATCCAAGCCAAGCCAGCACATGAGTGTGGAAAAAGGGTATTACAGTGTTGTGCGCTCTGTTGTTTACACAAACATATAGTTGTGTAACAAATGGAAAAAAGAGCCCTAGAGAGAGAAGTTCAAACCCTGGCTCCTTTCTCACCTCCACACAGCTAACCAATAGCGGCTTAAAGTGGGTGTGATGTCAGATTGTTGTTTTCAGAAAGTTACATCATCATTTATATAGTGCAATGACATCCACAGTTTGATCTGTTCGACGTAAGCCACAGCGGACGCTTTACTGTCAAGCCGTCAAGTCGGAGATTTCTCAATTTGCGATGAAACCCTGTCGAAAACCCCTGGCTCATTTCCTGTAGGTCTTTTGAATTACGTTCTCACTCCTACACTCACATTTTTTAGACATCTCAGTGTGGGTATCTGCTGCCTCCTGGGTTTTAGCTGCATTGATCTTACAAAAGGTAAAAACTGAAGCAAAGGATTAAACTCTCCCACAGATCCATCTATCTACGATGTCTTTGTAGTTTTTTTTCCAGGTACATGGAGGGGAATGCAACCGATCCCACCATGCATTAAGCAGAAAGTACAGACACGCTCTTGACAGGTCACCTGTCTGTGAACATAAATGCGTGCAAGGCTCTTATGTGCAGTTTGAAGTCCTCAATTCACCTGGGTTGAAACTGTGAGAGGAAGCCAAAACACCCAAAGGGAAATGCAGAACATGAGAAGTGCTTAAATTTTTAATCAACTGAATCAAATGTGCTCAGTGTCTACGAGTCGTCATATATAGAGAGACATAGATTAAAAAGCTATCACAAAAGTTGTTTTTTTTTGTAGGGTTACATAAAAACCCTGTCTATACTTATATATTTGTGAAAAAGAAACTTGTACGACAATCGTACAAGATTTCACCATTTGGTGGATGCTTTTAAGTCTAAACTAATCTACAGTGCCATGCCTGCATGTATTTTTAGCATACCAGGTCCCAGTGGAAATCAAACTCTGTCCTTGTCCAAGTGTCTTGCTCTTTAAAAATAATACGCTAAAGTATGAATGGAACGAGCAGTAAGGTGTCAAGATGTTCATCCAGCTTTCCATCCTTCTCTGTTCTTGCCCTCTATCCAGTGGCTGCACAATGAAGTGGGATGGTGTAAATAGAGAGCTGTGGATGTGTGTGTGTCACGCTCGATGGGTGTCTGATTGGACGCCACAGTCTCAGGGGGTGGTCTGTCACTGAGGGTTGCTCTTGGCTGCCTCTTTGTGCAAGCATTTCTGTGTGTCACATATGTGTTTGTGTGTTTCTGCCTGTAGGTGCCCGTTTCACATTCAATTCAAGCTGGGGATTAAGAGGAGTCTGTCTCTCCACTGTATGAGCCTAGCAGAAAATATTAATGTACATTCAAAAGGTACAATCAAATACTGTACTTTAACAACATACCATAATACATGGGTTCGTATGTTTTCTCACAAATTAGCGCCACTTAGGGCTGCTCAATGAATCCAAATGTTATTGAAATTCCAATATGGCCAAAAGCAATATCAATCCATCCATCCATTTTCATCCGCTTATCCAAGGACGGGTCACATGGGCAGCAGGCCAAGCAAAGCACCCCAGACTTCCCTCTCCCTAGCAACGCTTTCCAGCTACTCCTGGGGGACCCTGAGGCGTTCCCAGGCCAGATGAGATATGTAATCCCTCCACCATGTTCTGGGTCTGCCTCGGGTCCTCCTACTAGTGGGACATGCCCAAAACACCTCCAGCAGGATGCACCCAGGAGGCATCCTGATCAGATGCACAAACAACCTAAATTGACCCCTTTCGAGGCAAAGGAGCTGAGGTAGAGCTATCTCTAAGGCTGAGCCCAGCCACCCCACGAAGGAAACCTATTTCAGCCGCTTTAATCCACGATCTCATTCTTTCGGTCACTACCCAGAGCTCATGACCATAGGTGAGGGTTGGGACGTAGCTGGACCAGTACATCGAAAGCTTTGCCTTCCGGCTCAGCTCCCTCTTCACCACGACAGTCCAGCGCAGCGCACACATCACTACAGAAACCGCATTAAACCGCTGATCCATCTCATGCTCCATTCTACCCTCACTCGTGAACAAGACCCCAAGATACATGAACTCCCTCCCTTGAGGCAGTAACTCTATCCCAACCTGGAGGGAGCAATCAACTGGTTTCTGGCAAAGAACCATGGCCTTAGTAAAAATGAAATGCAAAAATCTTACTGGTAAGGTTAAGTTTAGGAAACGAATCCTAGTAGGATGATGATAATTGGCGAAGTGACAACATTGGGTTACGTATGTCAATTCAATCAATCAATCAAACAGATCAACATAATAAGTTAACAGTAATCCGTATGACACAATAAGACAGAGAGAGAGAGAGTGAGTGAGTGAGTGAGTGAGTGAGTGAGTGAGTGAGTGAGTGAGTGAGTGAGTGAGTGAGTGAGTGAGTGAGAGAGAGAGAGAGAGAGANAACAACATTAATGAAAGTAATAATATTAGAATTAATAATAATATATTAATATCTGGCAGTATACATGTGTGACAATAATCATATGTGTATAATAACAGTAGAAGTATGACTAATGATAACAGCAGCAGCAGGAGGCATCTGGCAGGACCACGGCAGCAGCACAACCACACACGTCACACTATGTACATAACTTGAAATAACTCAATGGTAGTTTTACATGGGACACAAACCCCAGTCTCCTGGTCAAAGTCCTGTGTTTGTTTGACCCATCCACCACCACCCCAACCACATTTGTACATGGATTTTTTTGCTCTTTATACCACGTGAAATGTCTTCCTTGTTTGTTCCTGTCATACTATGAAAAACAATGGACAAAGTCACACAAAGAATACATATTACACAACATAAAATGCACCTGATGGGACTAACCAAATCAGACATACACTCACTGTACCCTTAACACAACTGACCACTATTTCCACACACTCTGGCTCTGCCCACCGGTAAAACCCTTCAAAGAAAGAAATAACTACCAAACTATCACTGTTCTTTGGCTGCAGCATCCCCCTATCCCTGTCACTGTGGGTACCTGACACATCACATCACACATCAAAACAAATTACAACACCCCTGCTGGTAGCCCCAACTATTGTCAAGAATACTATTCTACTAAATTGTAAAAACAAAAAACAACTCACCGTCTTTTAACAGAACAGGTGACACTGGAACTAAATTCAACCCGACAAAAAAAATTCACAACTTCTCAAATCTCTTGAGCTGCTGGTGAGCTAATGCCATAACAAATTCAAACAAATAATACAAATCTATACAAACACAAATAGGACCACACACATACACACATGCATCTATTACAAACATATGCACTCTTTAGAGGCAGACATACAAGTGGAAACACTCACACAGACACAAACACACCCACGCATTTATTCAATCATCCACTTATTATTTTTTCTCTTTCCACCAACCATCCTTTGTTTATTTGTATTACTAGTGCTGCCACAAATATCATTAATAACTAAATACTTTTCTGCCCTAACTGCTGCTGCCTTCCTACAGCAATTATTCACCAAACATCCTCTTCATGCACATTAATGGTAAATCCCTCATAGGTCTACTTGGCATGGGTCTACTCGATACAGGTCTACCTGACATTTGTCACAAGATATCAGCCTCTTGGCTCACTCTTACATGGGTTATATGTATGTATTACTTTTTGCAGGTATTAGCACAGTGAGTGAATGAGAACAGCCTGAGCTTCAAACTAAAGTTGTGCACAATAAAATGCTCCAGTAGTGAAAAAGACTACATCCATAAACATGTCCAAGATATAGGAAGTAACCTGGCTTGCTTCCTACATTCCCCTGCAGCTTCCTGTCTCACTCAATCCTCGTCTCACTAAGTCATTTTTCCCCATCTCAATGTAAAACCATTTTCTCACGCCAGCCATCCACCTATTGTCATGCACTTCTTCTTCTTCTCTCTCTGCTGTATTTTCCATTATCTGAGCCACTGGCTAAGAGCTGGACCACATTCCCCTTTCTTCATGCCTCTTAGATAATGCCTTTGCTGCTCTCGTTCTGTGTTCTCAACAGCCTCCAGACGAGGAATCTGCAATGTGTTTTGGGTACATGTACATCTGGATTTGGTGTTTTTTTTGGATCTGTCTAATTACACTGTGATACATGTTAATTGAGGACAAATGAGGGCAGCTGAGACAGAACACATTTCAGCATGTCAGACACCACATTCCCTCCTATAATTAACGACAATCCTACATTGGAGGCGTTTGACTGTGCTTCTTGGTACTGTTTGGTAAAGTCGCAAAGAGATTTTAGTCATACTTGCTCATTAAGAACATTATTATGCAGGTCCAGAGGGGTGCTGGTTGAGGGTATTTTTAACACCTTCATGTGGAGCCAGAAGTGGACACACAGGGAGGTTAGTATCAGTGGAGGAGTGAGGAGGCCAGCTCTCAGACCATATTTGGTTTAATGTCACAGTAAGGCTTTTCACATTTGTGTTTCTTAGCCATGGGCTAACCTGAATCCCAGGCTGGTGAAAGCCCATAGCTAGCTGAACCTCATTTTATTCATTACTCATTATTCATTCACTCTGGGCTAACAGTAAATGTTGGCTTATGAGTCACACTAACATTAGAGCCCAGAGTGAACAAACTGCTGATAGCACACAACTTGTTTCAATTTGTTTGGACATGAAACATTTAATTGGCTCTGGCCTCGACTCTCACTGGTGATCCTAACTTTGTGTTGCTAGGGATAAATCTGCCCTGGACAGGAAGGTGAAAGGTCACACTCGTGTACATCACATGTACTTGTTGTTGCATATTCAGCTGTTTCTTACCTGCATAAAATCTCTACAAAGCTGCCACCAGCACTTGTGAGAAAATGAAGTAAAGGAGCCACATAATGTGATTTCTTTAAGCAAGCAGCTGTTGAAGTTACCACCCTGTCAGCCATATGGTGCAGCAACACATCAAAAACACTGTGTACATCAAGACTCCCTGCTGTTCCCAAACTTCACTGCGAGAACTGTCGACTTGTCTGTAGGCCTGTCAGTCACAATCTGCCTCCTGGTTTCTCTGCCTTGATCTTGGCTCATCTCCTGTTCTGTTTAACACTGCATTTATGTCATATCACACTGACCACAGATGCAAGCTACTGACTGGGAGAAATATTATACATTACAAGCATCTGACTCGTGATTACAGGGGGCATTTGTAGGCTATGGTATCACTTTTCCTCAGAACAGCAAAAGCAAAAAAAGTCGAGAACTTTTCTCTGTTGAGCGATTTCAAAGAACAGGATCACATTCATCTTGAATAAATACCTTTGGACTAGGGATGTGCATTTTGGTTCATTTTGCTCTCAATAGCCCAACACCCATTAACAGTAACAGTGAAATACAAGAGGCCTTTCCTTTTAGTCTGGTGCCCCATTGACTCAGTGAACTTTACCACCTCATTTCAAAGTGCTATCCACTTAGAGATGGTGAAATTTTAATATTTTGTGATGTAAATGTCTTTCTTTTATCTTATTTCCTGACAGACAGCCCTGGTGGTGCCTACTACGCACCCTCTGGTCTCCAATGGTTACCTAACACCAGTCTTGGCCACTCTGCACTGTGCACAATCCAGGTTGGCTAATTTGCAAATCCTAGGATGACGAAGGAATGGCCTACCTTACTCTGCCTTACTTTGCATCTAATTGGCTTACCCTGACATTCTTACCCTTACCCTCACCAATCCAACCAACAAAGGCAACAGGTACTAGCCAGTCATAGGAGTGTAGGACGGGTCATTCTTTCGCGATACTAGGATATGCAAATTTGATGTGGATTGGTTGGGAGCTAGCTAGCGGTGCCGCTCATTCGTGATTACTGCTGGTAATGCCTTTCTTTTGGTGGGTTGGTGTTGCTCTGTACACTGTGCTGTGACACTGTTAACGATGCTAACAGAGCTAATATGCCTAAGGGGATTTAGCAAAACTGAGCCACTTACTAACCGAGGCGACCTGGGAAGGGTGGGCACAATGGTATGCACTGAAGAGTGGCCAAGACTAACTCACCAGTGGAGACCTGAGGGTGGGCAGTGGGCACTAGTTTTCCACATCTGTTTCCCATCAGGTTTGGCTGGTGTGCATGCAGTAAACTGAAGAGTGGCAAAAATAACCTATAGACCGACATGTGTAACTGGTTAATGATTAACCCTTAACATTCCCACATGCTCTGTAGGGAAATATGGGAAATAGTGAAAGTAACTGTGGCAAATCAACACATGAGAATTTGAGAATGAATACAGATGCTGACATGCCTGACTGGCACCTCAGTAACTGAGGCAGGAAGGCAGCCTGATCAGTCTAATAACATAGCCTGCATGGCAGCAGCACCAGTATCCTTTAATGACCCTGAAATCATGGTTGGGACTGAATCCTAATTAGTTTTGAAAGCTTCAAGGACCCCCACCATAGTCCACTCACAGTCTATTTGAAACAGTAATCATTTCTTGTATGATTTGATCATGAAGGCCAAGTATGAAAGTGAAAGATGTACGCTTGCCTGATTGCAGATTAGCTTGTCCTGAGGTTTGTGAATATAACTTGAGAAAAACAATCTTAATGGAGACCAATCAATTAGCAGAAGGAATTGGCAAAGTCATGCTGTGCTGTCCTGAGCCAGGCTGCGCAGCTTCATGTGCCATCTGATCCATCACTGACAATACAAAGAAAATGAATTAAGGCCTGGCAACAGGAACCTGAAGTTCAGCTAATTCCTGTTGTTCATGCCACAAAAATCCATGGAACAACCACAGTGTGCCAAACCCAGTCAGTCAAAGGCAGATCTGTGCAGTGGTCCGGTGGAAAGCAAAGACAGTTTCTGTTTCTCCACATGAAAGCCAACCGCAATTACTACAATGCTGAGCGGCATCGTCTGCCAGTCATATATCTGGCTAAACAGTGGACCAGCAGTCACACACTAATTATTTCCTTTATGCCTAATGCATGGTCATGATTGATAAACTCCTACGTCATTTGTATCATTTTATTAGTAGGACAGGTTTGACTTAGCCCAATCAGGAGGATATATTTGCTCTGGCAGCAGTGTCTAGAATTGTTGCTGGTATTATGTCAAGTCAAGTTAAGCCCCAGCTCTCTGCATAAAGCCCAAAGTCATTGTAACAAATCTACATACAACAAGGACACTGGAGAGGAGGTCCCCACTCAGATGGCTGAAGCTTTTGTATGAAACGAGGACTGTGGGTCTTGCCACAGTGCTCTATTTCTTGAAGTGTGTAGTCACTCCACAAAGGTTTACAAAGGAAGGATGAATACAGCAACCAGTAAAGCTTTCAATCTATAGTATATATCGACTCTATTTTATAGACTTGACGTACTAGTAAGTCAGTATGGAACAGTATTGAACCAACCATGAGAAGTACACTTTACACTGTTCACTTCCATTAGTTATTTAAGCTCTTTCTGCTCATGTGCTGAACTTATAATTACATGTCTGCCTTCACCTTGAAAGAACAGCTCTTGTTAGAGGGGACCTTTTTATGCTTTTCCTCATTTCCTCTCTGTTACAATGTGGGATGGTCATGTTGAAAGTGGCCAAGGTTTCTAATAATAAAGTATGTAAAAGTAACTCTGAGAGCAAAAAAACCCTCAGTCTTTAGAGCATTGTGAATCAGGGTGCCTACAGATATAATCCAGTTACATTTAAGACTTTTTAAGACCTTTTTAATACCACCTTAAATGAAATTTAAGACCAAACCTGTAATGGAAATAGACATTACATATATATAATATATTAGGGCTGCAACGATTAGTCGACTAATCGATGACTATTTTAGTAGTCGACTAATCAAGTCTTTTTTCAAAGAAAAGTACTATAAAAGTACCCCAAAATACTCTTATTGCAGCTTCTTACACACTCTCCCATGACAATGAACTAAAACCCTTTGGCGTGAGTACGAAACAAGACATTAGATGACATAATTTTGGGGTTTGGGAAAGGCAGACCAACATTTTTCAACATTTTAACATATTTTTCGATAAAATGATTAGTCGACTAATCGAAGAAGTAATGGACAGATTAGTCGACAATGAAAATAATCGTTAGTTGCATCCCTAATATATATGTGCTGCTGGATAAAATTTGTGGCAATGTGACCAAAAATATTCAACACCCATCCAATCTGAATTTAACGCAATTCAACTTTTTGAGGCCCTTTATTAAGAATTCTTAATTTAAGACATTCTAAGACTTTTTATGGACCTGTAGGTGAATACGTCTGTTCATGACAGATTTATTTCTATGGTCATTCACTCCAGGTGCGCTACTGCAAGGGTTTACACTGTGTACGTACAGTGCTACATGTAGCTACATGCTAACATCAGGGAAACATATTATCTTAGTTGCAGATGCTAATTTTTTTTCTGAACTTCTGATTATATTCCTGTTGAAACGTGTCTAGTTGTGTTCAGAAGCTTTTAATAGTGAGTCTTCGTAACAGAAAGTGCCGCTTTTATCTGTTACAGCCATTCCCTTGCTGCAATGGCGGGGGGACTTAGAGAACGCTGACCAATAAGAGCAGCCTGGACTTTTCAAAACGGCGGCTTCAAGAGACAGGTGCTAAAACTAAGTGTCTCAGAGGACAGATACAGGTGTTCCTGCACAGACAGTATGAGTAAAATAAAGTGGTTTTTGAACATTAACACATGTGGATATTCTCTGGTGGGAACCTGAATACAAATCTGAGCCTAATAATGAGCATAACAGGTCTTCTTTAAGTAACAAAAGATTGTTCCTTGGTCGTGGTACAACTACTTTAACAGCCAGATGCTGTGAAATTTTCTTGTCATTGTTTCTTATAGCTACAGGGTTACATGTAGACAAAAAAACTCTAATGTTTGTACCCTTCCTGTCAGTTTCCTATCCTGCTGCAGGCTGACAGACACATTATCAGTGATATCAGGTGACGAAAACCTCAACGTTAACATCACCAGCTGGAATTTTACCAAACTTCCTACTGTCTGTCTAAAGTAGGTCCATAAGACACCTGAGAATATAGCCTCTGCTTTGGTTTTCTGGTGACAGGATTTTCACTTTAATCTGGGTTGTTCTAAGGGATGAGGGAAGCAGCTGGGACACTCATCCCCGCCATCACCAGATTACTCTGTCAGACACAACTAAAGGAGATTGGGATTAGTTTTCATCACAATCAAGCATCATCACTGTTGTTCATTATAATCATTGCAGGATAAGGGTTTGGCTGGAGGATGGAAACCTCCTCTTATAATGAATAATAGCAACTGTATAATGCAGATCGTCACAGCAAGGATTTGTTGATTCTTGCTCACTGTAATTAGAATTTTACGCATCACAATCACTTCATGAAAACATTACTTGAGGTATTTATTATGTTTATAGTGATTATATACTTTCTATTTATTGTTTTTTTCATTGATTTCTTCCCATCTTCCCTTAGTCATTTGCTTGTTCCTTTTGTTTACTCAACACTCCTCTTTGCTTTCTGACTCCTGCCTTTCATTCCTCAAACTTTTAGTTCCCTTTTTATTTAATTCATTTATTAATTCTATTTGAAATTAAACAGATAAATAGGTTGATTTCTTGTATACAAAAACAGTACACTATATACATTATTATACAGTACTAGTGTATACATTTCTGTCTCCCCATTTTCTTTTAAAATGTCAAATTCCTCCCCTTGCTTTTCAATTAATTTCCTCAATCAATCGTTACTTCTTCCATACTTCTTTCAGGTTTTTCCCCTTCTTTTCACACACAATATCTTCCTTCATGCACCACTTCCTTTCCTGTTTCTCTGGCTTTCTGTCTTTCTTCTTGCTGCCTGTCCTTTCTCTGTCCTTCCCTCCTTGAAGCACTTAGCTTTGATTAACAGGAGGAACTGAAAGTGTTTTATTTTGTTCATCTCTCCGTACATTGTTTACTTCCTACCTACCTTTCTACCGTCCTTCCTTTCTTCCCGTTCCTCAGTGGATGAGGTTACAGGCTGCGGTTGTTAAAAGCCTGACAGTAACGGCGCATGCAGCCAGTACCAGCTGTACTTTTACTGATCACATTTTCATCAAAGGCTCGGGCCTGTGAGTCAGAGCAAGACTACACCCGAACGGCAGAGCGGCAGAGTGACAGAGTGACGCCTCTGTACAGTACCTGCTCCTCCTGTCTGTCTCAAACACCTCTCGTCACTCTTTGACTCCCTATCAATCATCCTCCTTGAACCAAAAACTTCTTGTTTCCAAAATTCAGCTTGGAAACAAAACTGCCAAATAGTGTTCAGCTGACTGCTGACAGTATATGAGATCAAGGATGGTAAGATGATAAACCTCAACCTCTCTGACTTCAAGCCGTCAACAGCAAGGTGGCAGGGCTGTCACAGGGAAGGAATTTCCCCTTTGGTGATTGAGGCTGGCTCAACAGCCTTTTATGCAGTATTGCAGCCACTTCTTTGTGTATTTTGCAAATTACTGAT
Organism: Epinephelus moara; assembly: GCF_006386435.1. Taxonomy (NCBI): domain Eukaryota; kingdom Metazoa; phylum Chordata; class Actinopteri; order Perciformes; family Serranidae; genus Epinephelus; species Epinephelus moara. The sequence goes on from NC_065517.1 coordinate 15,755,146, forward strand.
TTTAGTGCGTTGTAAAAAAGCTTTATCATTAGGCTATTATTAGGTATATTGTTCATTTTTAAATTACATAGATGACATATTTGACACAAATTAAATACTTGTTTATCCCTAAATGCTGAAGACAGAGGGGCAATGAGGTGCAATATAAGGGGCGCAGCGTTTTTTCAGCTGAGACGCTTTGGTTATGTCTGGTTGCTATGATACAGAATATAAGCGGAAGTAAAAGTTACGGCACAATAAAAGCGTACCTGCTCTGGATGAAGTGAAGGCTGTAGCACATATGGAAAGAAGATACACCCACTGGTCTGTATGAGCTCTGTATTAATTTCTCCTCCATTGATGTTGTTATTCAGCAATGTGATAGTTGGTCTTTGTGGTATTTGTCCTGCCCCTCCTCTGCTGTGATGGCTGGGTTATAAGAGACAGTGATGAGTGGCTGCAGTATTGTTTTTTTTAAAGACTTTTTTTTTTTGGGGGGATTTTTGCCTTGGACAGATTAAGTGTGAAAAAGGGTGAGAGAGAGGGGATGACAAGCAACAAATGGGCTCAGGCTAGAATTGAACACATGGCTGCTACGGCAAGAACAATGCCTTTGTACATGGGATGCCCGATCCCCAACCACTGAGCTACTGGGTGCCCCAGCTGCAGCATTTTACCCAAAGCTGAATATTTGAATAGTTGTTGTGGTGGTTGTATGCCTTCACTTGTGGTTGGCTTATCAATAGCGCGGTATTGCAATATTGAGTTTATCGCAAAAGCCTTAAAAGGTGGCTAATTTCAGATACTGTGCAAGCACTGAAAGTTGCTTAACTGTAGGTTGAAGTAAGAGATTAAGAAGTTTAAAATTTTAGTTGAAGTAAAATTGACAACATCGATTTCACTGAAAGCACTTAAAATGTTAGTTTAATAATAAACAGAAAGCTAAACGGCACTTATCAGGCACAGTTTAACTGTTTACAGTGCTTATGTACAAACTGCTTTAACTTGTACTTGAAATTTAAATTTCATATGCTCTAAGTATTTTACACTTAACTTTTTTTTGGCTGTGAAACTTCATTTCAAGTCCTTTCGGTGCTTCAACTTCAACTGAAACTTCAGATCCCTTGAGAGCTTCACTTTAAAACTGTAAGACATTTTTGGCCTGTTTACAGTTTCTGCACCTGCAAGTTTCTGTGTATGAGCACAGCCTGACATTTACTTTGTTGTTTTTCTTGAAGAAGCTGCACTTTATTCATCATTTAACTACTAAATATCTCTGCATTAAATTCCAAATAGATTCACAGTTAATTGAAATCCCTCAGGTCTCAAAGATGTCTCTACAACTCATTTCAATATTTCATTAATTCAATTTAGGCAATGTAATAGAAAACAAATATGTATATAATACAGTACATAATGTACTTCTAATGTCTATATATAAGTACATAAAATAAAACTAACAAATGTTCAACACAGAGAGGACAGTACTTGTCAAGGCAGACACCATAATGTTGTCCAAGGGAGTTTCATGTTTAACTGGCAGTCTTTCATTAGGGAGTACTCTGAGTGGGCCTGGTGTTGACATTGTCTCCCAACTCTAATGAATCCATTTTCATTTCAGACAGCAACACCACAGAATGCAGAAGAAGTCAAGGGGCTGAATAGTTTCTAAGGTCACATCTGATCTTTTTTTTTTTATCACTCTTTCTATTCAGCTGACAGCCTCCCTCTCTCTCTGCTCTGTGGTCTCGTTGGGTTTGCGGGTTGAACATCTTCTCAGGAGGTCAGGTACAGTCTCATCTAATAGATACTCCAAATGGGGAGTTACATAATGCCTGACCGGTGTTCAATTAGTCCATTTATAATATAAAAACATCAGTCAGCAGAATGTACCTGCAGTACAGCTCCACTTTATCTGCGAGAGCTTTTATCTGGAGTGGATTTCCAAAAGCACTGGTTTTACAGGTTGTGGAGTGTGGCATGTGAAAGAGGGAAAGTGGACAGCTCATCTGGAAATGCAAAAAATTGATTTTACTGCATCGACTGGATGTGTAAAGTCTGGTTTACCTGTCAAGGACTAGTTTCACAAGATTATATAACACCAATAAATAATAACAACATAGTAGGGCTGGGCGATACGACCAAAATCTCATATCACGATATAAGTCATTTCATATTCCGATAACGATACATATCACAATATAGCACATTTTAATCCAATGAATAAAAAGTTGCAGGCAAACATTTGCCTATAATTGGTCGACTACAAACATGACGTATCACCTGAAACATGTAAGTAGCTACATGCCCATTAGCACAATCATTACTGCTTTGCCGACAGCGTCATTAACAGACGGCTTGCTCAGTGTGTGACGTGACAGCGTCATTAACAGACGGCTTGCTCAGTGTGTGACGTGCACTTGTAGATAAAATATAGGCCTATATTAATGAAGGTTCATACTTGTAGATAAAATATAGGCCTATATTAATGAAGGTTCATTAGTACGGTTTGTATTTCACCTTGAACTCAAACCATTGTGTTGCCCCGCCCAAAATATATCATTTAATAATGAAATTAATATCGTAAACATGCAGGCGAGTAGTTGACTAATGGCCCTAAAACTATTGGTTGACGAGGAAAATTCTTAGTCGAGAGCAGCCCTACAAAAATGTAAAATAAACTGAACATCTTTGGGTTGTTGGACTGCTGGTTGATCAAAACAAACAATTTGAAGATGTAACTTTGTGCTTTAAAAAATTTATAAGGACATTTATCATTTGTCTTGATATTTAATAGACTCAATGACACATAGTTGAACGATACTCATCTGACTAAATAATGAAAAAATGTTAGTTCCAGCCTTGTTTTGTGGACTATATTGCTATTTTAAAGTGGATTTAATTAGAAGTTGTGGTGTTAAAAAAAGCGAAGAGGATGAGGCTATATATACGGGTCTGTGTTTCAGGGTTCTGCCAGTCAAAGCTCAATCAGCACAGTGTATCTCCTTATCTTTCACTGTTGTTTGTTCTTTTACCCCTAACAGCCCGTTGAGCACTACCCAGCTGTCTTTTAGCCATTCAGAGGCACACCACCGGCAACACTCAGTCAACTTGTCCATCAACAGCCTTCAGTCCTTGGAGGCCACCCATCAGCCATCCATCTACCTCCTCCATCCTTCAGGGCACCCTGACCTGCAGCTGAAGGAGAGTGGCCTCTCATGGCTCTGATGAAATACAGGAGGAAGTCTTGAGCTGATTGACTCTCATAATAAAAAAGAAATGGAGCTGCGAGTGACTGCTGAGAGGGGATGAGGGCTCACAGTTGCCCTCCACTGTTTCACACTTGTCATGCAGTTCAGATGATCTCCACGCAGCTTTTGTTATGACTGTGTATGTCAAATGCAGATCACAGTGGGAAGCTCAGGGATGTTCTTCCAAGCACTTACATACAAGTTTTTTTTTTTTTTTTTTGCTTTTAGCTGAACTTCAGCTTTTTATTTTGAAATTGTTTTGAGGCATTTCATCTTGTGTTGTTTTATAAATTCTTCACTGTTCACTTGTTTTGTAACTTGTTTTTAGGCATGTGCTTGGCTGGTTGAGCAAACAAATCTTAATTGGAACTTCCTCACATGGCTGACGATAAAGCAGCCAGAGCCAATGATTCTTCATACTGATCTCACTGATAATTCGTTAAAGACATTTTCCAAACAAAATTACTCTCTAGTCCCAGCTCTGATTTGCTCCAAGATTTGCTGTTTTTCTATTTATTTCTCTTTTTGGGGTTTTATACTTTTTGTTATACAAAATAAGAAATTTAAAGAGAAAACTTTGGGTTTGAGGAAATTTTGATTTGAAATATCATATTTTTTCACAATTTTCTCACATTTTTAGACCAAATTCTTTAATAAAGCCTGCAAATAACTGCCAGCTTAACCATCCATCCATCCATTTTCAACCATTTAGCCAAGCCCAGGTCACAGGGGCAGCAGGCTATGCAAAGTACTCCAGATTCCCCTCTCCCCAGCAATGCTTTCCAGCTCCTCCTGGGGGATGCCGGGGCATTCCCAGGCCAGATGAGACTATATAATCTCTCCAGGGTGTTCTGGGTCTGCCCCAGGGCTTCCTACCAGTGGGACATGCCCAGAAAACCTCTACTGGGTAGAGCCCAGGAGGCATCCTGATCAGATGCCCGACCAACCTCAACTGGCCCCTTTTGGACGTGAAGGAGCAGCATCTCTACTCCGAGCTCCCTCTGGATATCCGAGCTCTTTACCCTCTCTAAGGCTGAGCCCAGCCACCCTACAGAGGAGACTCATAAAGTACTGTTTAGGCTTCAAAGTATTGTTGAGAGACGCACACATTTAGAGGATTAATCTCTATGATTTGTGCTATATTGTCTCTCACTTTGGAATTTGCTTTGAGAAATGAACAGATTTAGGACTGCCTCCTGACAGTCGAACATTTAAATCATCAGTCAAAGACCCCTCAGTCGGCTAAGATTTTTGGACCCCAGTAATTGTCAGTGTGCGGTGTACTTCTGGGGACGTTTCAGTCCCCAGAATAAGCTGCAGAATGAGCACTCCTTGCTTTAACGCTGCTCTCCGGTCCAGGCAACTGTGGACCCAGAACCAGGATAATTCTGAGTGAGATGGAGGCAGCTGCCCAGAAGACGAGAGGCTTTGCCCGGTCAGGCTCTGAGATAACGTTATCTTCTACCTCCTGCTCAGAGGTGGTGAGGTTACAGCTAACAGCAACTTAATACAATTCAGTCTTTTGTTCAGGCTTTTGTTTGATATAGTTTTGGCACATTTGCAATCCGTCGTTAGCATAGTTAGTCTGCATTAGCTTGGAGGGCCAACTTGGCTTGTTTACTATATTATGTGACCGTCATTGTCACTTTCAATGTCCTTTTAAATATCAATCCTTTTAAATACCAAACTTTTCATGGGGAAAAAAGGAGCAAGTAGCCAAATCTGAATGGACTGACATAACTCAAATTTGGGTACAGCCATTGTTATTATTGCCAAATTTAAGCCATAGTCCTAACATCCAGCACTTGACCAATAAGAAGTAATGTTTCCCCAGATTTTCTGTGTGTGTTGAAGCGCTGACATGTTCATTGAGGTTGGAAATAGGTTTTGCTACCAGAGAACTCCCAGCCTGACTCCTGCCTGCACTATCTCCCCCTGTTAATAAACGAGCACTTAGCCTCACAAGTCCAGTTTGCTCACCGCTACGATGATGGTGTAGATTAGGACAGTGTGTAGACCTGTGTACGTGTATTAAAGTGCAGATTACAGCTGAGGTGTCAACAGCAGTGCAGATAAAAGTGACTCAGAGTGAAATCCCTCTTGTGACAGAAACAAAACTCCGAAGATCTTTCGGTTTTCAGGTACCAGGTTTCGGGGGAGTGTTCTTTGGTGGGGTCTTATCATACATTAAGGAGACTGAGGCGTGTAATTAAAAGACAGAAAGAAGAGAGGATATTAAGGAAAAGTGAGTTGAACGCAAAATCCCTACATTGGCGGAGTGGAACACGATCTGAGTGTAATACCCTGCTGATGTCATTTTCACAGCCTCTAAGTCACTAAGCAGATTCACATGCACATAGACACAGCGGGACTGGCACGATGAGTAAAGTGAGAAGCCCCGTGGAATCTCTCTGCTCTCATTTTTCTGAATAAAGCAAGTCTGGAACAGTAATCTGACTCTTCAGAACAGAGTCTTCCCCCTTAGGCCGATGGAGAACCACCTTTCTTTTTCTTTTACGACCCAAAAAAGGAAGTCTTTTCTAAGTAAAACTGTAAAACAATGGCAGTTTTCTATATCTGAGGCACCTTGTAGGCAACCTTCATTTTACCAATGTTCTTGCCAACATGCAAGGACATTCCTATGGGAAAACAAAAGAACCCGATACTATCTCTTTAGTTTGACACATAGATTAACAGTGCTGTATCCTTTACCTATGCTCAGCCACCACATAAAATAGGAACAACATTACAGGCCATTTTCCAGCCATCTTCGACTCATCAAATGTGTGATTGGTATCGAACTAGAAGAGAAAGAGAGACCCATACTCGGAAAGAGTACTCCCTAATGGGATACATTTATCTGTACCAGCTATTAAAGGGGATATTACTAAAGATTTTGAGCATATAAAGCACCCATTCAATCTCTAAATCTCCACAATCAATCATCTGCCCTGTACCATCTGTTTCATCGCTCAGCCAACAGGCGGCAAGATTCCCTCCTCAAAGTCTCGTTCACTGCAGAGGTGGCATGAGAAAACACTACAGGGAGCTTCACTTTGTTTCTTACCTCTTTCCCAGACAGGTAGTAGGCGGACAGCAGACCTCCAACAAACCGGATGTTCACCTCAAACACAGACACTTCAGCATTCTGCAGCGGGGACAAAGGAAAGACATATGAGACAATAAACACTTGAAGAAGTACAACTCATGAATACACATTTCTCCACCTACAAACAGTGAATTAGGAAAGCAAAAGCTCAATACAGAATTGTTCCCGGGTCCCGTTTCACTTCAGGGAGGATCAGACTGAGGTGGACTTTCCACAGTTCAGACAAGTTATTTTTGGATTGAATGAGCCAACAGTTGGTACTGAAAACATTTAACTCTCTGCTGGTTTAAAAGTGAGTGTGCTATGACTGAGTAAGATGATGAGACATTGCAGTGCTCTGAGGAAGTGGTTTATCTAGCAACAATCACAGCAATATGCACATGTGCATTCTGCATGCATTTAGGGTGTGCTGAGCAGCGGATACCTGCGCTGTATGAGTAGTTTCTAGGGCTGAGATGATATGCTTATTTCCTGATTTGATACTATCTCAATTCTTGGGTGCTGATTCAGTATATGTTGTAATTTTGTAGAAATGCAATTCAGAAAGTAATTTTTGTTTATTTTTTGACACTAGATCATGGGAGAAGAGTTGCATCATACACTGTCTGTACATCATGAGACATATTCTAAAAACAATGGAGGTTGCATATCAGTATTTCTGACTTTTATTTCTGTAACATCATATACAGCATAGAAAAGTGGTAAATAAATAAGTAATTTTCTTATGGTCTTATATCAAAAATTTTTGTCCAGTGAAGCACTTTGTGACCTTGCTCTGTGAAAGGTGCTCTATTAAATAAACTCACTTAATCACCTACTAAAATGTATGTTACATGTAAAATAGAATGAATAAAAATATATACTTTATTTTTTATTAATCTTGAAGTGCTGCATTTAGCTGTCCCTGCTCATCAGGCTAATGTAGTGTTTGCCACACAGTGATTTAACATTAGTGGCTGCCACAATATCAACAGTGACGGCTTATTGATTTTCTTTTGTTTTTTAGTATCTAAAATGAATAAAATCTGATTCCATGTGGAGCTAAATGAAGCGCATTGATCTTCTCAGTCTCTTGACTTGCTCTCGCTTTCTGTTTATCAGACTACAAATCAAAAGAAGAACTAGCTGGCTAGTTAACTAGCTCATGCTTCCTGCTGCTAGGAGACCATTTGCTGGGGGGAGAGTGGGTGAAAGCTCCAGACACGGCAGGTGGGGTTCACAGCGAGCTGGATCTGGACTGTAATGGCAGCAACAGATTTTGCTGATCCGGCGAGGAGAGTGCACTGGGTTGCCTGAATTCAAGTTGCTATTTGAGCAGTTAATAAAAGGCCGTGTCCTCAGATTGTCCACCATTTTCTACTTTCTCAGTTTAGTTTTGCTTCTCTTGAAACTGATATGATGTCACAATATTTGTATATTATCATGATAAAAGCAGCAACTTCTTTCCACCTCTGCATTTAAATTATTTACTCAGGAATTAAAAAAAAAAAAAAGAAAAACCATCAGTGTCAGCAGTTTTTAACAGTTGCCCTGCCTTCTGGGTGTCTTGGTTATTATCAAAACATAAAATAATGTCAAACAGCTTTGTTTTTTTTAGCCACGCTAGTGGTGTAGATGAAAAGATGACGATCTTGGTTGGTCCACCATTTTGGGTCCTGTCTGAAATATCTGAAGTGAATAGCGTGCAAGTCAAACCAAACTCTGGTTTCGCCAACACACGACGCCAGGCATCTCGGCAAATCCTGGTTTAGAAGTTTACATGAAATCCATATTCACTCAATTTCCAGAGTATGCTGGGGGTGAAACTGGATACTAACTCCTTGAACAGAAAACAGCCCGACTGCTTTGATCTTTTTGATCAGCGTACAACTGAAAATGACACCTAACGAGACAAACCCAAAAAGAAGCATTAGCAGAAACAATATCGGCAAGAGAGACATTGTGTACGAAGTTGTTGGACGTTGGTGAATGCTGCAATTTCCAGTGTTTGCCAAGCACCATCATCAGGTCAGATTTTTAATTTGTCCAATACTTTTTTGGTTTATGGCTAAATATTCATACTTTGTGTTTTATGCTAGTTAGTAAATGCTAGCATGTAAAAAAAGCTACACTAAAATGGTGAGCACAGTAAACATTAAAGTTGCTAAAAATCAGCATATTGGCATTGTCGTTGTGAGCACATTGGCATACTGACATTAGCATTTAGCTTAAAGCACCTATGTGCCTTCAGAGCTGCTGGTGTTGCTGTAGATATTGAAAGATGTATGTGCCAGATTTTGCAGGTTTTGAAAAAGTTTTTCAAAAAGTCCACTGATAAAATATAGGCCCTTTTGTTGGACACTGTTATTCCTATCTGTGTGGAGGAGTGAATGGCTTCATATTCCCTCTTCACTTAAAAAAGAAATCCTTCGCCACCAAACATTGCCTTAAATGGCAGTGATAAAGTGTGCTGCATCTAAAAATACAATGCCTCTATTTCAAGACAGTTTTTGGCAGAGGGAATGGGACAAATAATGACAAAAAATGTAAGTTTGTAAAGCCATTTGTCTCAGCAGCAGAACAATGGAGCCTCATCTCTCCCTCTCGCTCTCTCTCTCTCTCTCTCTCTCTCTGCGTCTTTATGAGCAGATTCCTGACTCAGATGAAGTTTTTGTGCTTGACTGACAGCTCTCATAAGTCACTGCTGTCAACCAGAGATAGGACAATAGACTTCGTCCTGTGGAAAAACAAATTATATGCAAGACAAAATGTGTCCTGTCATCCCCCCCCTCCCAAGTCTGAATGACTGATTGAGTAGCTAGATTGTGTAGCTAATTCTTCCTAATTAAAATTGAATTATTTCCTCCACAACACACAGGCAGCTGAAATGCTTCCTACTACCTGCTGTCTATGTGCAGTTCAGTTCAGTTCGGTAAATGAGACAGAAGAGTGAAACAGAAATGTTTCGTACTTCTGAGCAAACAGTCGCAGCAGATTTCCTGCAGTATCTTGTGTGACTGCCTTTACCGGCCATCACTGCTTTAAACTGTTGGACAATGACCCCCTGAGTCAGCAGTTAGTCGACGTTATCTCATTCCTGCAAGAGGGCCTGACGAAGTTGGCAGAGAAAGAGTCAAGTCTCCTGATGTTGCAACATTAAATCCATTACAAAGCGCACAGGAAACTGACTAAGCATAGCCTTTTCCTAGCAGAGAGCTAATTAAGGACTACAGCGAGATGAATCGATGAGATAATGGCCCGAGTAGATGGAAGTATATCTTATGATCTTCTTTTTTTTTGGGTGATTGGCTGGTTGTTAAGCGTCACTGGACAACTTGTATTTGCTGGTCTTTGAGTTAAAACCGTAAACAGAAAAAAACAACTATATAGTTATATCATTACACCTATAGTTTTGTCATTACAGGAAATATCGAGTTTCCTTTTTCCTGACACACTCTTAGCTTATGATTCTAAGTTGCGTTTCAGAGTGTTTGAGGTCTGACACAGGAAGTCTCAGGAGTGCTATAAACCCTGTACTCCTGCTCTTTTCCTTTAAATAGATTTAAAAGTGTTGTTTAGCTGCTTGTGTAGAAATAAATGGCAGTGAGACCTGTGTGGCTCCTGCAGTGGGACTCTGAGTGAGGTGTTGGAGCTACAGTCATATTTTGTCTGGTTTTATTTGAAGGAAAAACACTTTTTCAGTCACTGCACGTAGAAGAATAGAGAGTTATGCTGAAGTCATGCTAGTAACTGTTTATATCAGTAACTAGAGGTGCAGACAGAGATTTGGTTGCATCAAATAAGAAGGGGACATGTACTCTGTCAGGCTTCAGTCAACACAAGGCAGTAACACTAGTGTTAGCAGCTAATGCTACTTCTAATTGGCCCCAAGTTGTCCTAGTTACAGAAGCAACGTGCTGTTTTTTAAAGAGGCATGATTAAAAACTACAAACTACAGAGGGATGACACTGACCCACAAAGTGCCATACTGTCAACAACAGTCAGCAGCATTTTAATGAAAAATTCCTCCTCCATCAGGACTGGCTAAAAAGCCATTCAGTGTATCACTGCCTAGTGCCTTCTTTGGGTCGACAGATTGTGGATTTTTAAAGGCCAATATAATAGTGACAGTTTGGAGCAGGGAAAAGCTGATAGCTGACAAATCTTAAAATCCATCTCAAAGTACTAAATACCTCAATAAATCCATAAAACTGGAACTTAACATGAATCTCAAGGTAACTGATGAATAAATCTGGAACAAAACATCAAACTAACCTTACAAAATGTAGATGGGGCATTTTTTTATTGAGCCATTACTTTTGCTTAAAGCCTAAGAATCTACAAAATGATATAGCCTTGACTTTGTGTATGGAGCTTTCATACAACGTGATGATCAGAAATGGGCAGTAATTCTAGGCCAACTTGTATTTGTAATATGTATTTCAATTACTTCTGAGTATTTTGTAACTGTTCTTTGACCGGGCTGAAAAAATTCATATGTAATATGTAACAAGATATTTAGAGGAGTCATTTTGTGTTTTCAAAATACTCAAAATATATATGTATTATTATTTATTTATTTATTTTACGATTATTTTTTGGGGCTTTTGCCTTTAATTGATAGGACAGATATTAAGCGTGAAGGGGAGGGAGGGATCGACACACAGCGGGGCCCGCAAGCCAGAATCGAACCCACAGCCGCTGCAGCAAAGACTTTGTACATGGGGCACCTGCTCTACCCACTGAGTCAACAGGCGCCCCATACTCCAAATACTTTTGCCATGATACCGAACACATTAAAAAACAAGATCAGGTCAAAACCTAGTATAAAGTTGGACTTAAAAGAAATGCTATAGGGTCTTTAATTTGAAACAAGAGCTTTTAATTGAAATGAAATGGAGTAATCACACAGCAGAAGGGACCGTCTTTCTTTGGAGCTGTACCCACTGATCAAGCCAACTTTTCTTCAGCTCAGGTTGGGGATGTACGTCCCTGTATGACTGGTGGAGGCTGTGCATTCATCGGCCACTATCGGAGCCAAGTTCCACCGATAATGATAAGTAATTTTCTGGGGCATGTTTGATTCATTTGAAATTTAAAAAGTTTGTCTTAATTATTCTAGTAACAATTTCATTATTAAAAAAAAATCAAATCCTAAATGCTGAATCAAACTGGCTAAGAATCACGGTGTATTTCACCCATACTAGTTACAAAACTATATTTTTCTATCACCAAAAGCTACAGCTGCAATGTCTTTGTACACATGTGAGAAAACAAACTGCTGCTACAGAACCATAAAATATTGCATATTGAAAATCACTGGCTGCATTTCCCCTGACTCATGTGGCACTGCCTGAGTTCACAAGTGCAGGATCTATGCAATTAGATTCACTCCAATATAGTAAAATATACCTTAATGGCTGCACAATTTACTTTCTTTCCTCTCCTGAGATCGTCTTTAATTCCTGTGTGAACCAATCGGTATGTAGCAAGCAGGTTTGTTGTGGCATGAAAAGGTAAAAACCATTAGTCTATACCCCCACAGTTCCACAGGAAAAAATGTTTAGACAGCACAAACAGGAGCACAAAAATACAGCACAACTGTTTCTTTCTTTTACCGGCCACTGCTGTCATATCACTGTGTGTTGATGTGTGTGTGAGAGACGATACAAAGCAATCAGGTCCTGTGTACTTTTGCTTAGGGACAGTTGTATTGTGGCAGACATGTTGCATAAAGACATCAAGTATATCTGCATTCTCTGCTTTCTCCATCTGTTACTCCACGTCTTCTTGGCAAAGTGTCCAGAGACAAACACTCCTGGCTACTGTCATCACTTCTGTATTCATAAGTCTCAGCAAATCTCCCTTTGTTTGTTTAACAAACCTTTGTCTTTCTCCGTCTCTTTTTAAATCCCCTTTCTCTGTCTCTAAATCGCTTTAAAGGCTCCTATAGGCTCCGGGGTAATGGCAGCATTTTTAAGTTTTAAGTCTCCTTGGAGACTGTATAGTTTAAGACTTACTTTTCTGGATCATTTAACTTGATTCTCAGAAGTTTATTGTTGATCTTAACATAATATCAGTCCCTGTTCTGTCATTTATCATGCTGTCAGATGTGATAACATCTTATTTCTCTATGTCAGTGATACTCGAGTTGCAGGCTATGAGCCAAATCTGGCCCTTGATAGGGTGCTGGGTGGTACCTTGACCATTTTCTAATTCATAATGAAGATAAATTGAATCACATTGGCAATTTTCTGTACTTTGAATGTAAATAAGGTGCCAGAGTGCACAAAGACATCAAACTAAAGCTTTAAAAAAGTGCCAGAGGCTAAGGTCTGGCTTAGCTCCAAATGTCCTCAAATCCTACAAACACCCCTGCGTACACCTGAAGTATGTGTGGCTGCTGCAACTGGATTTACCTTGATTATCCATTTTATCTGATAAATAATATTAATGTTTGTTTATTATCTGGCCCCTGGCCTCCTGTCATTTTACAAAAGTGGCACCCAGGCAAAGCAAGCTGAGTGTCCCTTGTCTACGTAATCTTTCAGACAAACTTCCCAAGTACATCAGGAGAAATGTCTCCATCTATTTTTAGAAAATCTTTATCAATACTTCAGTAACATTAGCAAACCTAAACAGATTCAAATCATCCCTTCCCATTGTGGTTTCACAATAACAGCCCTTCCATTAAAAAGCACTTATTCTAAAGAGAAAGTGTGGAGTACTGGAGGTGAGCTTTACCTCTCAACATTATGCTACTGCAGCAGACGAACAAAGCAGATCAGAAAACAATGGGCCTCCCGCTGCGTCATTGCCGCTTGAGTGACGGGACGACTGCTGAGTAATGATGTAAATAAGGCAGCATTATGCACGGGGGATTGCTGTGACACTGAAAATTCAGGTGTGGCAAGCCTCGACGTGGGAATAGGCATCCGGTTTTGCATAGAGTACAGTAAGGGAGGTTAAAACTGATGTGAAAGTATATTTCATGACAGTGCTTGATGTTTATATCATGTTGGACCGGATGTATTCTTAGGTGTGGTGATATCTGTAAACCACATTTGCAGTCAGGGCTGCACAAAAGCATTGTTTCTCCCTAATGATGAGCTCTTAACAGGGATATTATAATGAGGATCCTGCTACAATCAAAGCAGACATCAAAGGGAAGGGGTGAAGCGTGTGTGTCTCGCATATCTATATATTTCTGTCATTAAGCTCACGAGCAAAAGTCCATAAGTGCTTCAGAAATGAGCACTGAGAAACATACACTCCTACTATACTTACAATGAGCAGGGCTCAACAATAAGGATTGCCCGATTGCCCGGGGCAAGTAAAACTCACGGTCGGGCATGTAAACTAACAACCCACTTGCCCGATCGGGCAAGTTGCTAAAAATAGTAAAAGTTAACAACTAATTGATAAAATAAATGTATTTTAAAACGTGCTCCTTCTGCTCTAATGCAGCGGTCTCTCTGCCTGAAGTCACAGGCACAGCTGTGTAACAATGTCCTGCCCACAGCCCCCATTGATATTATTTTGCACGACGGACGCTTCATATAATAACATAACAATATACTATTTATGGTGTTATGCCATCGTGTCATTTCTGTCTCTACATGGTCACGCGTTAACAATTCTCCTCTGCTC
>NC_065517.1:15769602-15820779 GCF_006386435.1 Epinephelus moara
AAAATTATAGACGGAGAATGATTGACAAATTTTTCACTTTAAGCCCCGACACTGTCATTTTTGTGTAGGAATTAAGCTACAATACATGACATATGTTGTTTTAATTAATAAATACAGTGTGAATAAAGATTACATAACATAAAAATAACTGCAGTCTTTGTTAATTGATAGCCGCTTAAATTAAACAATTTTTATAGGGCAAGTAAAAACTGACTTCGGGCAAGTAGATCTCTGACCAACTTGCCCGACCGGGCAAGTGAAAAAAACCCTTAGCGTTGAACCCTGAATGAGCCTATTAACTCTGTTGTTCATTACAGAGATGAGATTATCTGAAGATAGTTTTCTCTCTATTTTGCAACTTTTAAGTGCAATATTTTAATCATAAATAAATCAATCCTACTACTAATTATAAGCCCTTCCATTACTGGCATATAAACCTGATTAACTTACCATGGAGACCCCACATGCTTTTTGCACCTTTCAATTAACTGAAGTCAAACTAGACTGGTATCTGTGTGTGTTTGTGTGTGCACAGGTGTGTATGTATTTAAATGCTAAGCAGCTCATACTGGCAAGTTCACATCATCCCGTTTTACCATGGGTGTAAAAATAACAATTGACAAAAAATAAAACTAGAAAACACGAGAGGAAGAAGGAAAGGGAGAATGCTGATATCAAACACAGGAAGAGTTCTAGTACTTAGTCATCCAGCTGCATTTGAATACGTTTTGTGTGTGTGTGTGTGTGTGTGTGTGTGTGTGTGTGTGTGTGCTCACACTAAAGAAGCAGTAATAGACTTGAGTATGGATCCATTAGACATATTTTTGGCTCTTCACCCCTCTGGGTTTTATTGATAACGTTGTGGAAGAGGAATCAGAGTCAATACACTCATTTCCTGTTCTCACACACACACACACACACACACACACACACACACTTACACCCACACATACAGAGTTCTGCAACTCCTGTGATTCCTGGGTGAAGTGCACTTTTTTTGTGACTGTTTTAATTAAAACATCTAAGAACAATGGTTTCAATAACTTTGGTAACACATTAAAAGAAAAAAACACCTAAATTAAAAATTCTAGTGTTATCTCTATGGCCTAGGAAAGCCTAGTCAAAATTTGAGAACGCGAGTTACTCTCTCTCAAAGCCAGAAGTTTTAAACTTGTGATGTCATGGGGTATAAAGTCTAGACCTGCCCCATAGACAATGAATGGGAGACTGAATTTGTGGACCCACAGCATGTATGTTTTCTTTTTTATACCCAAATTATCTTTATTCTATTGTAGTGTTCTCAGCTCTGGAACAGAAAATGTACCCATATACTCAGAAAATTCCCATGAGTACTCTCAGTGTCATCTAGAACATCTGTCATCATTCAATGTCTATGGATAAGCTCCAGACTTAACACTCTATGACAGAGGTCAGCAACCTTTACTGTCTTGGGAGTCATTTTTGACCAAGGTAATTATAAAAAATAAAATCTGTCTGGAGCTGCAAAATATATTTGAGAGTTACATAAAGGTAAATCAGCTGATCAACATTATTAATAGGTTTAAATGAGCATTCATTGATATGTTTTACCACCAGGTGGCTACTCTGCAGTGGGCTATTCATGATTATTCTGTAATTTCACTTTGCAGCATTGATGGTAAAAGCAAACAAACCTGTTCACACCCTTTTAAATTCTCTATTTTCCTCCAAGACTTTTCCTTTTCTGGATCTGGATCCATAGCTAGCTCGGCAGGGAGACTCAAGACTAGCTACTGCTACTGACGTTTGGCAAAATTTAGAGAAAAGGTGCCAGGCCATAGATGTATGACACGTTTCAGTTAATGAAATGTTATAACATTTTTCTTAACTGGTGTATAGGCTACACATTTTTACAGCTGGAGAATATAAAAACTTCTTAAGGTTTACAACGATGATAAATTTAAATGTTAAAAAAATAACAGATCCATTTCCATACTTTTTTGTCAAAGCCACAGGGAACCACTGGAGAGAGGCTAAAGAGCCACATGTGGCTCTGGAGCCGCAAGTTGCCTACCCCTGTCCTATGACATCACAAGCTTGATTATAAGCACTCTATCTTTTGAATTTGGGAGAGTTGTTCAGGTTTACTAGTATTTTTGACTGTTTTAGACCATGGAAAAACATGAATGAACATGTATGAATTTTGACAATTGGTGCCGTTCCCCTTTAAGTGTTGTGTTACCAGCAGAGCCCATTAAGAGGCCTGGATAATTTTTTCTACAATTTAATCATCCAGGCATCAAAAAATTACATTAACTTTGATATCAGGTCATTAAGGATACGTTTATCACATCAAATATTAAAACACAAAGCAATTCTGAGCTCATTATGTTTGTTATATTATGACTTAATTATACTAATTATCATGTATTTATAATGTCTTACGAGCAAAAGTTAGTGAAGACCCTGATTAATGTGTTGTCCCTCGCCACAATACATTTGTAATATATTTTCTTTCTTAAAAAAATATTTTTTGATAGTTGTTTAAATTTTGCTTCATCATTTTCACATGCTGCTTTCAGTGAGTTAGTGTGACACCCACACCCCACACACAAGAATGTGTGTGGGGTTGTGTGTCACCCACAACCCCACACACATTCTTGTACTTCTATCTTTGTGAGGACCCTCATTGACATGAAGCATTCTCTAGCCCCTTATCCTTATCTTAACCATCAGAACTAAATGCCTAACCCTAACCTAAACCTAATTCTAACCTGAACCCTAAAACCAAGTCTCCTCAAACAGGCCTCTGAAAAAGTGAGGAACGGCCAAAATGTCCTCATTTTGCAAAAATGTCCTCACTCTGTTGTTAAAATACATTTTTCGGTCATCTCTATGTACCATGTACAAGTATGCAAAAACACACACCAATAGAAACAGCTTAGATGGGGGGATGGTTAAGTGCTGCAACATCAAGGCCTTTTTCCATCCACTTGCTGATCATACATACACATCTCAAACATCCAAGTTAAGGACACCATCAAGAGTCTTGTATATAACAGTTCACTTACACTGACCTACATGTGGTGAAATCCAGTTAGATGTCTCCCTGCTCATCTTGTCATGTCTCTGTATAAAGTTTAGGACTATATCATACATCAGGTCATGCACGTAATGAGTACAAAGTGTCCAAATGAATCACAGCCATTAAA
Source organism: Epinephelus moara (assembly GCF_006386435.1). Classification (NCBI taxonomy): domain Eukaryota; kingdom Metazoa; phylum Chordata; class Actinopteri; order Perciformes; family Serranidae; genus Epinephelus; species Epinephelus moara. The sequence continues at coordinate 15,772,794 of NC_065517.1, forward strand.
AGTCCAAATAAAACAGCTAATGTGACTTTCAGGCTTTGAAAAGTGGCATCAATGTAATTACGTATTTTCCTCTGTTTTATATGCTTAAAATAAAACTTTTATGGGCCTTGGGAGTCCTGTGTATAAGCATACGTCCTTGGCAAAGAGCTCTCAAAAGGTTCAAGAGTTTCTTAGTGTTTTAATGAGAAAACTGTGCTTCTTTTGTTGTGGGTGATGGCAGGATGCAACGCTGATCACTACTTTGACACAGCTTGATTACATACGCAGCAGACAACAGAATATGGATACTTTAGAGAGATTTGTCTCTTTCACTTAAACTGGCTCCGCTAAACATCATCTCCTCTTGTTATACTCGCATCATTTATTAGTGACGGTAAACATCCCGCCCTGCTTTTCTCTGATCCAACAGTTTTCTGGCAAGTGATGGGGGTTTTTTCATCCTCAAACTACATGCAAGTTGGAGGCAGATTATGTTTTCTCTCCTGAATGTCTGTCAGCAACATATCTCAGAATGTTAGAGACAGATTTGGCTGAAACTCAGCAGACAGGTGGTGATCTAGATTTGGGATTTACACCAGAACCAGACTGTTCTAAACTATAACTACCCGTATTATGTGTTGCATTCAAGTGCTGGTGGGAAAGCATGAAATCTAGGATGTTGACTTGTGAACAGCATCAATTTCACCTCAAAAATGAAACCCAGTTGACAAACTATAAATAACACTGGCCTGTAGTAGTACTCTATTTCAGACTTTTGTGTCTTTTTATGTAAAACACTACTGCAGGCTGCTAAATTGTTTGTCTTATTTCACCTTCAGTTATTTGTTTATCTGCGGCAATGTTCTTATCTACATCCCACTCCCACAAAAAACCTCCTGTCTTGTCTTAGTCCTATGACAAAGTAAAAATGTCGCCCGAGCTGATCACAGCCAATCTAGACAGCTCTTGTAATTCAGTAGATGCGGCGCAGCACCTTTCAGAAGCGTCCCAGAACCTAAAAAAATAAATGCCTCATCTTTTGTTGACATAGCAGCAGTGTGTTGCACAAAGCAGATAAAGCCTGCTAACAGGCACTGTATATGACATAAAGATACAATTAAATTATAAGAATTCATGTATTTTTGACGACTAAACCACAGCCACAAATATCTGACCCATGTCGTTCATAACTGAACTTTGAACAGTATTAATTATGTCTATAAGCTACAGCACAAGCAGGAAATAATAACAATAAACACAAAATCTGCAAGTCTACAAAATTGGGCAGGCAAAACACTCCGCTTCTAAAATGCTCCTGGTGTGGTATGAGACCCAGGTTGCAGTTCCACCAGGTGAAATTGCCTGGTGGTTCATAACATATCAGGTATGGAATCAATCTGCAGTAGCTCTAGTTTAAAATGATCCCAAACTTTTCTGTGTGCCAGTTTTGAGCCACATTGAAGGACAAAATGTGGCCTGCAACAGACATTAAGGCTTCTTGTTTTTAGCTGTGCCAATTTCCAGCATACAGACTTACATGTGCACACAAAATATTAGGCTGATAGGTCCAGTAGTTTACCAGATTAGCTGCAGAAAGACAGATACACAGACTCACACACACACAAACACGACTTTAAATGCATGTTCCCCTCCAGGCTCACACCTTGCAGAGATAAAAAAGAATTCCTGTCCCATCCCTATTCTGGAAAAACGATCCATCCCGATACCGTAAAGACAATTAAAAAATGTATTTGAACATATTCGCACTTCGCACATATTTACAAACTCTGACATACTGTAATTATGATTTCTGTCCTGCCTGCTCCCAGTCAGATGAATAGAGAAATTGACTCCCATCCTACAGGATTCCCACAGGAATAACGTAACCCACAGGATTCACGTCAAAATGTCAGCCTCTAGTTCACGTATCTTTAATTAAATCATGACTGAGTATTAGGTACATTAACACCTGGACTTTAAAGCTCTTTTCAGGGCTCCTCTCTACCAGTGACATAAATGATTCAAGCCTCTATTGACTGAATTATGGCTTATGGTAGAGGGTCGAGGCTTTTGTGAAAATCAATTTAGTTGATTATCACAAGGGCACACGCACACGCACATGCACGCACACACACACACGCACACACACACACACACACACACACTTCCTTACCACATTAAAGTCGAGGTTTTTCTCAACCCAGTCTGTAGCAGCCTCAAACTCTTCAAACATCTCCATGATGTAGAGAGTATCCAGAGCATCCACTATTGTTGCTCCCTTTATACTGCCTGTAAGAGAAAAAGATAAAAATGTTAGAAATAGATTACAGATTTTCTAAAAACACATTTTCAAAGGTTGCTGTGTCTTCAGTGGAGAGTTTTACATATCATCCGTCTGCTAAACAAAACTAAGAAATGCTGGAAAGGAAGCTGGATACAAGTTTAACTTTTCAAATGAGCAAAAACTCCAATGAAGTTCATTGAAATGTTAAAAGCTTGTTAGTCTGCGTAGCGCTCCTTTTATAAGTATGAATGACAACAGGTGTTTGCAGCAGTTCTCACTAAGAGACGCTGTGAACAAACAGCAGAAGTTGGGAGTTATGTTTGGAGGTTGAATAAATTATTTTGCCCGACAGATGGTGAGAGGCAGCGATTATCGGCACTGATGAAACGCAGGGAATATTGCTCATCTCTAGTGATTAGCCTCATAGCAGGAGGGAAGACACACAGAGACACACAAACCATCATTCCAGCGCTGTCATTACCCAAACCCCTTAACGAATCTAACACTACCTCAACCCCTCAGTATGCGTATGTGCCAAGGAGCTCAATAAATCAGCATGCAGTACTGTGCCCTCAGCAAAGCTTTTAGTCCTAACATTCTTGTTATAAACACAAGACCTCATCCGTCTGAGCTATCTGACCACTTAGAGGCGAAATAGAAAAAGAAAAAAAGCGAAGATGGGGAGGTAAAGAAAGAGAAACAGGAAAGTAAGTAATAAATTAAAACATCAGCGGCGACATAGGGGCAGGGAGTAACAAGAGGAAAGACACTAAAATAGCTATAATATGGAAAAACAGTCCAAATCAGACCACAAGAAGTTTGAAAATGATGTGCAGAGTCAAGATGAAAGCCAGAAAGCTGCAAGTTTATGATTGTGTAAATCTGTGGGTTTACAGTATTTCCCTCTGTAAAGTAGTGGGAGGATGCAAAGGCAGCTAAAAGCTTTCCATTAGACACAATGCTGAATCATCAGCTACAGGCGCGGGGCCACTGGTGTCCATCAGAACAGAGGTAGCACTATGTTCACAGAAAATATTGGTATTTCTTTTAAATCACCACAGTGCGATGAGAATGTGGTTACTAGCTGTGAAGACGATCATGATTACAGAGCAACAGACACAAATAACATTTGTGGATAAAGCTGCTGATAGTGTATAGCACATTCATTATCTTTTATTTTTAATCCTAACAAATTCATACCAAAACATATTGTAGAAAGACTCTGAAAAGCTGGGTATTAAAACCTCTTTAATGTCCTGTATAATTCACCTAAATTCACCTAAAACGCCTGTCCAAGGCATACCCAAAGTTAAATGAAAGCTGTTCTTGTTCCATTTTTAGTACAAGTGAGCCCACATACATGGTCTCAATTGAAAGGTAACACTTAAAAGTTTTCCCCCCAACAGTTAGATTCACTCTAAGTGCTTCTGTCATTGAGCTATATTTGTTTCAACACACTGAAATAAAAGGTTTTTCTTTGATCTTTGCCCTCATATTTTCTTGAAAAAAGATGCTGCAGATGACTAGAACTAGGAGGTATTAGCTGGATAATGCATTTTACATATTTCTAAGGTTCTGACCAGGAGCCTTTCAAAAATGAGGGTAAAACAATGTACTGAATGTGTGATCTTGAGTGAAAAACAAGCCAACTGTATACAGAGATGATGAGAAAGACTGTTTTTCTCCTTTAAGACAACAGAGAGCCATTTGTTTATCATTTATGTACAATTAGAACAGCTTATGATGCCAAGAAAGAGTTAAAAACTCCTCTGGATGTGAGGAGTGTCATTGACTACAAGACCTATAAGCCATTGGGCCAATTGCTGGCTACTGATGGGCTTTGAGGCCTTATGAAGTAAACGAGGGTCTTTGTTTCAACACATGCCCTCATTGGCTATTGAGGTCATGGCAACAGCAAGGAAGCTCCTATTGGCTCAAGTGAGGAGTCAGTCAAAGGTCAGAGTTTAGCCACCATTCTGACATTGAGGAATCAACATCAGTTGAACCACAAGAAGCGTAGCTTTTGAACATTAGGTCGTATGAGTAAACCACTGAAACAAAGCAACTGTTTACATATCACAATAATCAAATAAAATCTCACAAGGGCCCGTGGGTGGGCGGTCAGATTTCTAAGAGGTTTTAAAGGAATAGTTAAATACTTTGCTTTCCAAGAGAAGATATGAAGATTGGTACCACTCTTCTACTGTATCTGCACGTTAAATACAGAGCTAAAACCAGGAGCTGATTAGCATTAAGACTGGAAGCCGGGGAAATAGCTAGCTTGACTCTCTCTAAAGCTTGAGAAAGAACTATAACAACAGTTTGTTGATTGTATCTGGCAACTCACAGTTTTTACATTTCTTTCTGAGATACATGCTAAGTGATTTTTTGGACTTACTACCTGTTTTCCCCTGCTTTCAGTGTTTATGCTAAGCTAAGCTAATAACCTACTGGCTCCACCATCATACTTAACTCACAGACATGAGAGTGGTATCAACTTGGTGTCAAACTAATTCTTTAAGGAGAAGAAGAAGTAAGATTGACAGATGATAATAATGAGGAGGTAAAGGGAGTGTCACATGTACTGTGAAACCTACATTAAAATGTGGCATTCAAATTTTACAATACAAGTGTGATCAAGCATAAACTTGTAATTTACTGAATGTTTTGGCAAGCCTCAAGTCATGGGTTTAGGGAGATACAGAGAGAGCATGTGACTGGAGGTGTCAGCAGATCTTATTACTGTTGTAGTCACTTGTCCTTCCTGTTTTTCATCCATCTCATATTTTCACTCCATTGAAGCCTCCAGAGCGACAAAAAGAGGACAAGACACTTTCCTCCTGTCCATTGTCTTGTCACTGTGCTTCCTTCCCCCTCACTGCTCATCCTGTATCTGAGAGTGTATGTGTGTGTATGTGTGTGTGAGTGTGTGTGATGTGATGGGTACAGATGGTCAAAGAGTGAGCAGGATACTAATACTTAGTATAAAAAATGAATATGTTAGAGCGGAAACGAAAGATATGTAAAAAGAGTTATGACGTGTCCTTCTGTAAAGGGTATAGCCCCCTTTAAATGAAATCTGATTATATATAGGTCTGGGTGATAACATGATTCATTCCCTTTATATAATGTTTTGGGACAAAATTTATCCCAATGAGATAGTGTGATACACAGTTTTAATGTTGGATCTTTTTCTACTAAAATCTGCCATCACTCCAGATCCTTAATATTAATACTAACTGAATAGGAGCATTGTGGATAACATGAAAATGACATTCAAATCAAAAGTTAACTACAATTACCGCCCCACAGTTGTATGCCTCCGAGCACCAGTCAAGTTTCTCTTATAGTTTACATCCATGTCTGTGAAAACAATGATGTTTCACACATAGATCTATACAATCTGCACAGTTTCAAGGTCGGCACGAAAAATTAGTATCACCAATTCAGTATCTGACCAAATGTCTCCCCTTCTGTTTTTGATGTGATGTCAAATAATGTCCAGAAAAATGTATCATGCAGGAAATTCTGATATCGCAGTGAAGCTGACCTTTGACCTTTTGGATATAAAAAGGTCATCACTTCTTTATTTTAGCCTAAAAGACTGGCATATTACTGCTTGTGTTATGGCAAAAAAAACAAAAAAACAAAACATTTTGTGAGGTCACACTTCTCTTGACCCTTGACCTATGGCCATCAAAACCTAATCAGTTTATTGTTGAGTCCAAGTAAATATTTGTGCTACATTTGAAAAAATTCCCCCGAGCTGTTCTTGAGATACTGTGTTCACAAGAATGAGACAGACACAGTCACAGTGACCTTGACCTTTGACCTAGGACCACCAGAACCTAATCGGTTTATCGTTGGGTCAAAGTGAATGTTTAGAAATTCTTTCGAGCGGTTCTTGAGATATTGCATTCACAAGAATGAGACTGACAAGGTCACAGTGACCTAGACCTTGGACCTATGACCACCAGAACCTAATTAGTCTTTTTGTTGAGTCAAAGTGAATGTTTGTGCCAAATTTGAAGAAAAGCATGAGAACAAGATGGATGCAAGGTCATCGCAACCTTGACCTGTGATCCTTGAAAAGAATCTTATGAGTTCATCCTTGAGTGCAGGTGGATGTTTGTATCAAATGTGAGGAAAAATTTCCTCAAGGTGTTCTTGAGATAACGTGTTCACACGAATGAGACAGACGAGGTCACAGTGACATTTACCTTCAATCTTTGGCCACCAAAATCTAATTAGTTCATTGTTGAAAAAGTTGAAAAAATTCCCTCAAGGCTTTCTTGAGATATTGTGGTTACAAGAATGGAATGTATGGGACATACATTTTCAAGTACAGACGGACAGATAACCCGAAAACAGAATGCCTTGAGCCATGGCTATCACCATTGTGGAGGCATAAAAATCTATTATATTTGACGTTTTACGTTTGACGTTTACTATGTTTTGACATTTTGTGGGATTAAACATATTATAGATTGATCAATAACTATAACCGTGCTGGCATAATGGCAGCAGCTTAACACCCACCGTATGGTCCTACCCTACCCTACCCTACTCTGTGTTTGCTTGTAATGTTTGAGGCAAGAGCCGTGTGCAGGCAATCCAACCCTAGACGTGTACTGAAAGTTTAACTAAAGTGAAAAATAATTTGTGTATCTGCCCCGTGATTCAAATCCTTTCCAAAAATTAAGGTGTTCTTCTGTGGCCCATGCTACACCCTTCCACAAAGATTCATGAAAATAAAGCCTGTAGTTTTTCCATAATCCTCATAACAATCAAACAGATAAACGCACAAACTGAGCCGAAAACAGGACCTGCTTGGCAGAGATAATATAATAATTAGTTAGCCGCCTTCCTGACACTGTTCATAAAGTACACAGATTATTGTGATCACAAATTGGGGCTTTAATCAAAAGGATCTCTGATGTTTACGAGACAGATTGTTCAGGAACATGAGGGACCAAGAAATCTGCTAGAATCAGCTTGTTACCAGATCCAGGATTTGTGTCAGTGTCCAGATGGGAAGACTATGAAAACTGAGACGGGATTCATCTGGGGCCTGCAAGGTTGTGAGAGCGGAGTCTGTTGATCTTGGAGGTGATGTGTGTTGCTGCCTAGGAGTTTGTTTCTGTTTGTGACTTGCGAGCATGGTGAGGTAGCAGATGGCTCAGCAGAGGGCAGCGTCTATGATGCTTTTGTAAAACATGACTGGTAGCGGAGGAGGAGAGAGTCTCGGAAGCTTCTATAGAGACAAAGCAGTAGGGGAGGAGGGCCTTAGGATACCTGCTGTAGGTGGTAGGCTTGTTGCAGTGGGAGAATACATATATTGGAAAAGTTATTTCAAAAAACACCAAAAGCACCAGTGTTATCGCCCACGACAACAAGCCTCGTTTGCTTTTACATCATTAAACAAGAGTTTGGGATCGCCTTCTCCGAAAAATATTTTCTCCCAGCTTTGTTTTCTGTTGGGAAGAAATTCAATTCCTCATTTTAAAATGTGAATGTCTTTTTCTCTTCATCATTGATCACAGAGTTGCACGTCAGAGGTGAAGCTTGTGAATGCATTGAGTTCTTCGGAGAATGCTTCAATGACAAACACGCAAACAAGGCCTGTCTGCTTGTATGATCACCGCCCTTTTTGACATGGCCAATAAAGCAGAACATGGAGAGAAATGGAGAGAAATGGGTGGAGGGATGAAAAATGAAAGAGCCGGCGTCCTCAGAAGACAAGGAGAATCATTACCTTTCTGTTCCCAGACAGAGAATAAGGATAGATGGTAGAGGGGATGGCAGAAAGAAATGGGAGACTCAAGGTCCAAAAGTCATTAAGGAACAGTAACAGTCCCTCCATTCCTGTGTGCCATGAAACACAATCCATCCAGTTGTTCCTCCTCCTGCAGTCACTTGTCCTCTAATGAGGTATCCATCAATCGTTCCTCCTTCCTCAGTACCAGTACCTCTATCTTTCCTCTCCCTTTCTGTCCTTTCTTCATCTCCTTTTCCTCCCTGTAATTGCTCTCTCCATCCTCATCCACTCGGCTTGTTTTCTTTCCTTTCCTCCCCGAGTTTCTTCGTCCAATAGAAAATGGATGAAGATGGAAGTGATGGATGTATTAAGAAAACAAAGCACTACACCTTGCAGGCTTCATTCATCACCTGTATAGGCAGATGCCCTTCTTCTAAAGTTAATACACACAAAAACACACACTCCTGCATGTCATATCCTTTAGTATGTCCAGTACAAAGTGCATTCTACTGCGGTTCAATGTTACAAACTTAACTATTAGCTGGTACAGAACTCTATTAGTGTGGATGACTGGTCAATAACGACACTGACTTAGTGCATTCCTTCTCACACTGTGTGTGTGTGTGTGTGTGTGTGTGTGTGTGTGTGTGTGTGTGTGCGTGTGTGTGTCAGACAGGAGAGTGATGCATTGTTTGGTTGCTCAGAACAAAATAACCTTCACTTCACGCAATCAGGCGGCAAAGACAGAGCTGTAATCTGTGATGCCGTGATGTGGGAGTGCGCATGAGTGATTGAGAGCGATTGACAAATGTGATGCTGCTTTTTCTCTATCATACACACACACAGAAACATACCACTGATTGTCGACAGAGGTCAAAATGCAAACATGAGCTCTATCTATTTAGTCAAGTATATATTGCATTTTTGAATCTATAAACAGTGGGCGGAATAACAATTTACCTGTGTTTGTTTCTGGTGTTTCTGTTGGGGAAACGGGGATGAAGCAACAAGTCCACACAGAGGTGTCTGTGCCACATTTAGATTGATTTAGAACCATTTGTAGTGTGTTTAAATGTTTTTAATGCATTTAAAATGAGTTCTGCTGTTGCTTTAAACACCCTACATACATGCTACAATGCTCACCTTCATATTAGTTTACCTGTTCCTGTTAACCTAAGCTGTACTGGAGCTGTGTTCACTCACTGCTGACGCTAACCAGATTAAAGTAATTAATCTAGTAAACAACTTTGCAAACACTTCCACTGTCCAAGCATGGCTGGATTGCCTGCGGCTGTTCTTGCCATGGCTTGGCGCAACTACCTTTCCTTGTATAGTAACAGTCAGTGAGGCCAGCTAAGTATCACTGGTGAAAGATTAAGTCCTTGTAGGAAGTATAACACAGTCGGCCAATTACTCTGGTGAACACACAACGTCATCCTGAAACAGTTTAACAGCAGCTGAATTCAACAATTTCCCATCCACCTTATTCCTAGCCCCCATGATACCGTGCGTGAATTATGGGTGCTACTTTCGGAGTTGAACCGAAACCGGCGATTTCCAGAGGTAACAGTTTGTTGACAGTACTCTATTCTTCTTTCCGAGAGCAATTGGGAAATCAAACGTGGAACACACCACCTGTTATAGCTCAAACAGGATTAAGTGATCATACCTCTGCCATCTCTGACAGCTATCTCAAAGCTCAACCAAGCTTGCTAGCAATTAAAAATTACTTTTGAAAAGTACCAACATTGGCAGTTAGTGGGCTATTATTTGCTTAAATCACTGGACTTAACAGGCTTATATTTGGGCCAGGTGTCTATATGGGACAGGCCTTTACTTCCTTTTAAATGAAACTGTTGCTCAGCTAAGATGGTTCATACTGTTTATTTGAATTGGGACTAGGCTTTTAATTGAAGTTTTACGGTAGTTATGAATATCATATTCCATTTCTGCCAATACATTCTGCTAAATCCTACACTCTGTACCTTTAAGTGAGCATGGTAATAAATATCTAGATCTGTGGGGTGGGTTTCTTTGGGAACAAGAAGCAAAGCACAGTTAATGCCATGTGAATTACGTCATGTGCACAATGTGAACACAAAGCATGACCTCAACAGTAGCTTTGCCCTCCAGCTCTGGGTCACACTGAGCTCCTTGGTGAGGCTCTCGTATCTCCCTCTCACTGTTCTTCAGAAAGTCGTGCAATTCAACCTAAGCACAACGCTGTGGATTATGTCACAGCAGCCACATGAAGCAAAGCTCCACTCCCACAATAAAAGTCAGCCCTGCAACTATAGGTCACATGAAATGTGACTCAATCCGTGGCGCCCTTTACCCTGAAGCTTTCTGCTCCCCGCTGTCAGGCAGAATCATCATTTAAATCATTAAACTGCATCTGAAAACATTAAGCCTTTATTGTGTGTAACTGACTGATGAATTAATAAACCTTTTTCCCTGACTAAGATTTGAACGACAAATTCTGAGCTGAAATATTTAGATTATGTACCACCCATCATCTTTAAGTAAGATACTCTGGCATTTTTGATAAGTTGAGAAGGACGAGTCACATTCGATGACTTAGATTTAAATGAAAACAATATGTGGTGAAAGCCCTCCACCTTTTCAGCACAGTAGAATCTGTGTTTAGGTATGATACTTAATTGAGAGAATTAAAAACAATACATATTTTTCTAACTAATGTCTTCATTTCCCACTGAACAAACTTTCTCAAAAAATTTGATCAAGGATTTGTGAGGACTCTGATAGGATAAGCAAATTTGAAACCTGATTCAGATTCTATAAAATGCTATCAAACCAAATCTCTGTATGGAACAATGATAGCCGCCTTAAAAACACCATATCCAATCGTCCTGATTGCAAAGCAGTAACCATGCAAATGTAATCACAACTAGTTTAACTCTAGACATCTCCCTCTTCAATCTTTTTTTTTTTTTTTTTTTTTTTTAAAAAAAATCCATCTAACCATTCTTAACTGTTTATCCAAAGCCGGGTCGTGGGGGCAGCAGGCTAAGCAAAGTTTGCCCAGCACACAATACACCCGCTCCCAGTGCTCATCCCTGCAGGTGGTGGGCCAACGGGGTGGCAGCTCCATGTCATTCATTTGGGTTGAGCCAGACCGGGCCCCATGGCCCAGGGCCCAACAACCAGACACTCGCTGGCGAGTTCCCCCACAGGTCTGGCTCCAGAGGGGGGCCTAGTGTCCCCATACCAGGTGAGGTACTCGTTTCTCAAATGTGCCGTTTCATTTAGGTCTTCTTGAACCGCTCTTAGTCTGGCCCCTCCCCTGGGACCACTTTATCTTGGGAGACTCTACCAGGGGCTACTAGCCCTGGACAACAGAGCTCCCAGGATCATGGGGACATGCAAACCCCTCTAACCACCTTAAGGTGGTGATTCTTGGAAAGGTAATTCTTGGAGGGCTATTTTATTTTATTTTATTTTTTTTCATGAAGGCAAAACTGCTGAAAAAGATTCTTAGTTCCTTATTAATTATTGTGGTCAGAATACCACAGTGACATATTTTTTAACATTTCATATGCATTCACAAACAACATTACGATACAATCAGACTGCATGATATCAGCCCTGGAATGGCCCTACAGACGTGAGGCAGGATCAGGAATACACAAGAGAAATGATGTTCATGGTGTGGTCAGGTCGAACAGTGAAGTTGGTCTCTGGCACTGAATGGGTTGACTGATGCATCAATTATACTCGACCAAGGATTGTCACTTTGTGAAAAAACAAACATAATATCTGAAAAGGTTCAGACAATTCTGTGAAATCCCCACATGTAAGAGGCAACACTAATTAATGTTGAAAGGTACAAACAAGTTTTGGAGTAACATATACTACCATCCAAATGACGTAATTTTCAGGGATGTTGCTGCTGTGTGGGTACTCGACTGACCTGTCTGCAGACCAGACCTGTCTATCATTTAAAATGTGTGGCAAAAGAAGTCATATATCACGCAAGAATGGAAAAGAATTTCACTTTCTAGACTTAAACAATTAGTGTCCCCAGTTCCCAAATGCTACCTGACTGACGTTAAAAGACAAGGTGATGTAACACAGTGGTAAAAATGCCCCAGCCACAACTTTTTTGGAATGTGTTGCAGGCATCAAATTCAGAATGATAGAGTTTATCAGTCTGAACAGTATCTTAAATATCTTGTGTTTGTACAGTGTTTAGTGGAATATATGTTGAAAAGATTACACAAATGATTGCATTCTGTTTTACACTGCCCCCCAACTTTTTGGGAATTGGTGTTGTACTTTATTTAACTTTATTATAACAATTATTTAACTTTATTATAACAGTACTTTATTTCACTTGATTGTAACGTTAGTGGGCGGCATGATGGTGCAGTGGTTGGCTCCCACAGTCCAAAGACTTGCAGGTTAGGTTAATTGGTGACCCTAAATTGGCCGTCGGTGTGAATGTGAGCTGTCTGTCTCTATGTGATAGTCTGGCGACCTGTCCAGGGTGTACCTCGCCTCTCGCCCAGTGTCAGCTGGGATAGGCTCCAGTCCCCCCACAACCCCCAACAGGATATGCGGTTACAGAAAAAGAACAAGTGAATCTAGCAGTTTAGTATTTCAGTAGTCAACAGTAGTTTAGAGGAGATTTCAGACTATCAAGATATATATAGAATGTATTGCATTATAGCCTAAAAATATCACAATTATTCATAGGCCATATCGTCCAACTGTATTCTTGGTCAAAGGTTTTCAACCCTATGAACACCTGACAAAATTAATAAACATTTTATAAAAATGTAATTGAAACAGTAATAATATTAATAACTTGGACACATGGGCTAAAAGAAATCTGACAGACAAGCTTGCCAAGCTCCATGACTGTTTGGGTGCGTTCAGAAATTGCTTTGATTTGCCAATAAAATAACCATCAAAAGCAATACGTGCCCAGACTTTCCCACAGGCAAATGAACACAGCATGATAATTATGACTAAAACACAAAATTCATATAATAGCAGAAATAGGTTTCATTTTACTATCACAACTCAAGCAACCTGTTGACCTGTAGTTCATGAAATTCCCTTGACTTCATGATATATCCTGCTCTCCAAGAAAACAGGAAGCCAGAAAACACACAGGGCTGTAAACATAACCTATTTCCAGCCTTACTGGGAGATAAATTAATATTGGCGCTGCACACTGACTCAGCAGCTTTAGCTCAAAAATAGCAGCCTCAGCCTTCAAAAGACTGACAGCAGTCAAAGTGTCACTGATATTAAAAAAAAAAAAATCTGCAGGCTGCTCGCGCCTTTTGAAAATTCAGTCTTAAAAAAGTTTCTCTTCAGCTCACTGCCTTTCTCAGCCCAAGACGTTCTCAAAAAAGAAGAGGGTCCCAGTGTGTCCCATATCGTAATGCTAACTCAATGCAAACTCCAGGTCTAATCCTTAATCCTACAATTTGATCCAGATCGCAACACCCCTCAGCCCTGCTGGTGATCCCATTTAGCCCCAACTACCGCTTCAACGTTGAGTCTACACTGTATTTTGTGAGAGGTCACAGAGGGGAGGTGAGGAAAAAGTGATGGCTAAGCCTTTGGCTAATCGTGTTATCGTAGGCAGAAAGCATGAGCTCGCACGAACACACACATACGCAATCCCAAAGTGTATTAACCTCTTGGCTTCTGCTGCCAGATACTCGGGCGTCAACACTTTTTGTCAAGGTTACAGTGAAAGGCATTACCATGATTCATTTGTGTGTGTGTGTGTGTGTGTGTGTGTGTGTGTGTGTCGAAAATCTGACAGTGATACAGAAAAGAGGGATTTAAAGTAAAGCTGTGATAATACACCAAATACAAGATAGAAAGAGGCTGACTGCATATACGCAAATCGGTGCTGTTTATTCTGTGTGGCTGCTTCACTTGTTTAGGCGTGGGAACTTTCAGGGACCATGCAGACTTTGAGGAGTGTGTGCATGAGTGTGTTTGTGTCTAAGAGGGTGTGTTTATCAGGAAGATGGGTGGTGCTGCTGCAGTGTGTTGTTCTAGGCCTTGGGGGGCGAGGAGGCTTGTTGTTCGCTGTCTATGAGTGTGTGTGATTAATTAATGTGGATGCAGACTCAAGGTTCTATAACAAAGGCTCAAGAGATGAGTGCGTGCAACACAGAGCTGCGAGCTGTGTGTGTGTGTGTGTGTGTTCATGTGATGGATACCCCCCATTTCAGCTGCTGCAGTGCTCCCTTGTCTGTGTCCCACCCACCTCTGTGCAGAGTGTGATTTACATCATTTCAGACACAACCAAATACAACCCCCCCTCCCTCCTCCCGCACACACACACACACACACACACACACACGTACACAGACACACACTTCACGAAAACCTGAGGGAAGGCCGGAGCAGAATTACTCCATCCATTTCAATTACAGAGATTGAGTATCTGATTCAAACACACACAATGCTGTGTGGGAGCTGAGGCTGCAGCCCAGGACTCAATGTCAAATTATATAACCAACTAAATGACTTGTCTGGAAATAGAAAGACACCAAAAACATTAGCCTTCTTGACTGGTGGACGCTAACAATATTTTTAGCTCTGCCAGAGACAGAGCGGGGCTCTGAGGCTGGCAGGATATAGAAATCAAATTTGGAATGACACAATGATGGGGTTGTGACCAAGACGAAACAGTGCATTTGGCTCTGATGTGCTGCAGCGTACACACGGCAGGCCGGCCGATATGCTCGAACACCTCATTCACCATTCTGACAGACACCTGAGCCTGCTCAGAAATGCTACGTGACTGGTTGTCTGCCACGTGTTTCAGTTGAGTTCAACTACTTTTACTACAATTTGTTTTGTTTTGAATATCTTTTGTATTGTGTCTTCTCCCACCATGACTCACAAAGTCCTCCAGCTACAGTATATACCATTAAAGGGAAACTACACCCATTTTTTTTATTATAATTATTATTATTGACACAGCATATTATTCGGGATGCACGATAATATCAGCACATTATCAGTATCAGCAGATATTGGCTTTAAAATGAAATACTGGAATCAGCCAACATACTGACAATTTTAGTATGTCATCAAAATCTGCCTACATGCTTTTTCTTACTCTGCATGAATATAACATACATTGAAAAGTATTGTATTTCGTGTCTCCAGCTGCTGGTGGGCCATCACGATGAGAGTATAAATGCATAATATGATGTTAATTCCACTCCAGAAGAGACTACGTGATTACTAAAATTAGGTAGGGAAAAAAGTATCGATATTGGTATCGGTTATCGGTCAGATGAGTTGTTATCGTATATTGGCAAAAAATCCAATGTCTTGCATCCCTACATAGTATCGCAATAATTTTGTGTGGCAATATTGTATTATTACATGGATGTCAAATATCCATTTTTTATTTCATAAATTATTCATATTACACATACAAATTAAACTATAATGAACTTACTTGGATAATATAATCAATTGCTTTTCCAGTCTACTAGATACAATTTAATGAAATAAAATGACTGAAAACTTTATCTTTTTAGATAAAAAAAAAAGATGTTGATAAAGTTTTCCTTTGGGGACATAATTTGCAGTTGAAAAGAGGCAATAAATCACAATATATTTTATCGCAATATTCAGCATATTGCAACACGTTTAAAAATCGCAATACAATATAATCGTGTCCTAAGTATCATGATATTATCGCACCGTGGGGCCTCATTACATATGTGGTCAAATGCATCCCAGACCACCAAGGCAAGTGGTTTTCGGGATTGGATGCGTCTGGGTGGTTTAAACTTGTATTTAGTGCTGTCAGCTCATGATTAGATAACCCAAGATGTCCTGTCATAAACATGGCCAACAAAATCAGTCTCCCATTCATTGTCTATGGAGAAGCTCTCGGCCTTGTACCTTAAGAATCACAAGTTAGAGACTTCCTTCTCTGGTTTTTGGAGAGAGAATAGCTCATGTTCATAAACTAGGCCATGGAAATAACAAATTGGAATATTTAATATACTGTTGGTGGTGTTTCCCTTTAAAAACACTCTGAGAACTGCCACAAAATTCTATTGGATTTTCAGTTAAGTGCAACACACACCGCCGCCATATGCCGCGCATCAAAACGCCCGCCTCCATTATATTCTATGAACCAACCCACACTGGCGCCGGCCGCCACTGAAGCTGCTCTGCTTCAGCCCACTGCTCTATTTCCAGCGTGGCCGGTGCTCATGGCGGCGCTGCAAGAAAAGCCTTTTATGTACATTTCGGCCGCCGTAGTATCAACTCCGGTTGTTTCAAATTTTTAATAAGACGACTTTGATAAGAAACTCACCCGTGAAATCCAAGTTGTTGTTGCCTCAAAGTTTTTCCTCTTCTTCTTCCGTTACTAGCAGTTGGCAACCGTTGGCAACTAGTGTAGGTACAGCCACCTAGCGGGCTGGGGTGGGAAATACACGTCGACGGTGCCGCTGCGTGTCGCTGCCAGTGTGTGTTGGGGGGCGGCACTTGACGGCAACAACGCTGCGCCGGCGGCGGTGTGTGTTGCACTTTATATTCAGTTTTTTTAATATATGCCTCCCAGAGTGCTGCTTTAAAAGTCCTGAATTGTAACAATGAACAGTTTTTCAAAATTAGGATCAAATTCTAAAACCTGGAAAAAAGTTATGAGTATTCATAAAAACTCTACACCTTGACTTGTTACTGGCATCAAATAGAGAACACGTAAGTCCTCTGCTGGCCTCCACTCATTTTCCCCCACTGCAGTTTCAGAGCTTACTTCAAAATCTCGCTGTGTTTTTTAAAAGGTATTGAATGAACTGGCCCCCTTCCTACGTCTTGGACCTTTTAAGGTCTCTACGGTCTTCTTACCTAAAGCCAACAGCTGTTTCACATTCTAGGCTGAAGTGCTATAGAGATCTGCCACTGCTGTAAATGTCCTTAGATTGTGACACAGCCTTCCTCTTAAAGTTTAAATCAGCCGTATAAAGTGACCTGACTTGGCTGGACAATGGTGCAAAACTGAATGGAAACAGCAGGAGTTTTTTTTTAAAAGACATCTGGAAGCACAGAAATCTCTTTGTGTAATGAGGATTATGTTCTTTGCTTTTGTATATGCTGTCATGGTTGTTATGAGGTGCTGGTTAAAACAAAAACAACTAAAACAGAAAATGAAGATGCATTATTATAGTTTACAGATAAAGAGAAATGCTGCCACAATGCCAACGCTAGAGGTGAAGGTGAAGCTTCTGCAGCTATTATTGTTCATTCTCTCTAATAGATGTTTCTTAATGCTATAACCTCTCCCTCTCCTCCTTAAAACTTAAACCACAGAAGCACTCGTGTCCTTGTTCATCCAAAAAAGAGGTGAAAATGAATTAGAGGACGTACAGAGCAGCCAAAAAGTTATTAAGATTTAAAGTTGTAGTGGTGTACTGCAGAAAAGCCAGCCCAGAGACATTTAATGGTGTAATATGTGATGGCATAATAGACCATGGTTAAACAGACATCTGTGCTGGATTTAAACCAACAACCCCAATCAGTTTTTGGCAGAAAGCTTGCTTCAGACCCGCTCAATCTCCCTCTACACTCTCAGAAAGTACATAACTACTGTTTGGAGGACAAAAGCCTGTCGCTGGAGCAGTAATAACATAGTAGGGGTACTAAAATGACTTTAAAAAGTACAATTATGTACCCCTAGTGACCAAAAAGTACACAGTAGTAAACAATACTAAAAGCTGAAGTACCACAGGTCTTTGTGGTCGTGGTTCTGTGATCACTGTGCTACATAAACTGACTTAAACTATTAATTATAGAAATGGGGATGCAACATAAACATGACATTTGAAGGTCAAGTGTGGATGGCAAGAAAGAGGCTTGAGTTTTTTCACTATTATTCCGTCTGGGTACTTCCACTGTCACTTAAGTATAGCGATTTGAGGAGCTGCAGCATCACTGCAGGGGACAAAGAGACAGAAAAGCCATTGAGAAGGCTGGCATGGAGGGAAGGCCACAGGAGACAGAAGGGGGAAAAACAACATAAAGAAAAGAGGTCATCACAAAACCCTGGCAGCATCTGTGGCAAAGGCTGCCATTCATCCACCGGCCTTTTAAAGCACTGCAGGCAGGGCCGAGCAGATAACCTCTGCTGCAAAGCCTGTGTGTCTCGGGAGATGCACGGGCCTTTTACTTCTTCACTCTGCCTGTAGCTACAGATCCATCCAGCTGTCTAGCAAATAACCAAAGTCTTAACAGGCTGTCAAAGTACAATGTGAATTAGCTAACCCCAAGTAGCAGGGGGAAGAAGGCTGGCAAAAAAAATATAAAAAGAACACGAGAAACTCAAGAGTCCATTCTGAGATATATCATGGGCTGTTAAGATGAGTTCAACCTGGAGCTCAGGGCGGCACAACACAGCACACTGCATACAAACTGTGCACAGTACATGTGGCTGGCACACACGTCTCAGCTGCTGCACAATGAGACTGATGACATTGGCTGCATGTGCTAGAAATGCACCGCACTGAGATTTTTTTTTTTTTTAACCAAAAGCCGATTATTTCCACAGTAAGTTCAGCCAATACAAATACAGAGAGTAATATATTTATGTTTCTTTCTAGCTTTCAGCAGTTTATTTTAAAGAAAGTGTGTCAGTGCAACATAATGGTAACATTCTTTTTTTAATGTGACAGTGGACAGGTGAGTCACCCAGGAAACAAGGGGAAAAGCAATAAGGAATGAGTACCAATGTGTTTTTAAACTATTACTGCCTGAAACCGAAATGCTAGCATACATTTGTGCTCATGTACTACATATTGTTTATGGCCTGCCTAAGGATGTCAACTGTTGAGAATATTATGTTATGTAATATATATGTCAACCAGTGAGAATATTTTTTGACCAGTTAAGCATGTTGGTCCATAGATTTGTTTTGCTACTCATAAATTCACTGCACTGCGCACTAACCAGGCCTGGTGGGAGCTAGCTAGCAGCCCTGACCGCTCACTCGACAATTACTGCAACTAACGTCATCTGACCCAACAGCGTTACCTTGTAAACACTGTACCCACCCTGTGGTCTGCCCCCATGTCACCCTGGTCAGCAGGCAGCTTAATTTTGAGTCCCCATTAGCATCACCGTTGGCAGTGTCAGCACGGCTAGTGGTGCAAACATAAGTTGGGTTTCCATCCACCTATTTTTATTCGCATTTTCAACAATTGCGAAAAAAAACTTGAATGGAAACGCCAGAAATTCGTAAAAAGGCCGAAATATCGCAAAAAAGTTTTTACGTTTGGAGGGGGTGTAAAAGTCAGTGTATCGATATTAGGGAAATGCGACTTTTGGCAATGGAAACATTAGCAAATAAACAATGACGTAGGCTACCGAATCCTAAAACACTGAAGCTGCTTTCTCAAGAGAGCTACCTGGACTCTACTTGGGGAACACCGGAGGGTGGCTACCATGTTTCCCCAGCAGGACAGTGTTACCAGCAGTAATCGCCAAAAAAGCAGCACCACTAGCTAGCTCCCTGCCAACTCAGTGGTGCACAGTGCAGAGCGAAGGCTAACCAGTAGAGACCCGTGGGCACTATCTTTCCGCAGTCTATCATCAAACTAGAGGTTGACCGATTCATCGGTTTGGCCAATTAATCAGTGTCAATAGGAATGTATATACACTATTGTTAACTCCAATAGTGGCAGAAAAACAAATCCAATTTATTTAGTTTCTGTTTGGGTGTAGGGGTTGAGGGTTAATTGATTGATAGATGTATGTTACTGTATGTGCCTGTATGGTTTCTTTAGGTAGCCTGTTATAACTTGTTTGGCTTGTCAACAGGCGGCCTCTCGTAGCCTACACCGTTATGTTGCATTCTTTATGAGTGTATTATAGCAGCGGTGTCACGCAGTCGCGGGGGTATCTGTGTTGACTTGTGCTCTTTGCATATGATTTGTGTTAATGTGAGCCTTTTTACTAAATAATTTCGATAGCATTATTACTTTTCAGTGCATTTCATGGGGTATATCATTAGTGACTGATAAATATCTTGTTTGTGTCGGGCTAGCAGTCGCTAAAATTTCAGGACCACGAACAGAGCTGTGTGTACACGTTTAGAGATGTACCGATACCACTTTTTCCTTCCTGATACCGATTCCGATCCCTGAACCTTAGGTATCTGCCGATACCGAGTACCGGTCCGATACCAGCGCGTAAAATAAAAATGGATGGGATATGAACTGTTGTATGTCTCAACTCCTAAAACTCTATATGTAAAATATTAAGAAATAAATACATAATAGTAGAATGAATGCCATAAAACTTTTTTTTATTATTATTATCCAGTGCTGACATAGATCAAGACACAGGTTAAAATGCAGCCACACAATTTGATAAAAAGGACATTTTTAAGGCTACAGTAGAATGTAGGGCATATATTAACAAATACAACAATTTTCACCAGATGACTTAAAGTAAGAAAATTAAAAAATAGTGGCGGGGCTTTTACTTGCCACAACTGCAGAGGCTACCAGCTTAATGTGAAACAGACTACATTATAAAAGGGCCGTTATTTATTAATCCCTCTGTTATATTTTTACTTTTTATCCACTCCTGTTGCCTTGATATAGTTAATACATCGCGCCGTCATTTCAAACTCAACAATTCCAGAACTTGTTTCAAATTAAAAGCCCCTTATAACTTCTGCTGAGAGAATCCCTGCATTTTCTAAATAGGCTTTTATTGTGAAACATTTGTAGGAACTTGGCTGTGGAGGATACAGTAGCTTGTATGTTTACATACGGCATTTCAAATGGAGCTCCTGCCGTCTGCTGGCGCTTTTTACGTTACTACAACAACATTTCGGAGGAGCAAGCGGAGCAGAGCTTCAGAGCTGCTTTTCTGAAGCAAAACAAAAGTTCACATGTTCTAAAAAAGAGAAAACATCGCATGTCCTGCGATGTGACTATTGCACATGCGCACATCTCGATGGCGATGTTCAAACGATAGCGTGCGTGGTATCGGATTGGTCATAGGCTGTACTCACCGATGCCTGATGCCGCATTTTAGGCAGTATCAGAGGTATTTCTGATACTGGTATCGGAACAACTATATACACGTTTATGTAGCCTTCTGGGGTCCATACCTGAAAGCAGGTTGAGCAAACTCCCGATTATAACCCTGGTTGGTGATATGCACTTGAGTAGAGCAATAGGCTAGAGCGTGTGCCGTGTCATCGGCCGATTAATTGGCTATCGGCTTTTTCCTGCTCCAAACTATCGTTATTATAGTGGCCATTAAAAATCCACTATCAGTCAAATTCTGCATCAAACCCAACAGGAAACAAAATACAAGGCAATACATTAAATTTGTTCCGTGTTGTTGTGTATCACATGTGTAAGCCATGCACTGAACTTGCAATGCCACCAGGATGAAGTCCATTTGTCAGAACTGATGCTGTATTCTCAGCTTAGTCAGATTTTGACATGTCTGTTGAATTTTCCTCTCAAACAGCCCACAGCTTAGACCAACAAGACAGATGGCGTTTTACTTCACACACACACACACACACACACACACACACACTGTTCTCTCCTAGCCCAGTCCAGGTCACACTGGAATAGATGGCAAACGACCTAAAAATTCAGGCACATTCTCTTTGTCTACAACAGGAGACATTAGTAGTGACCTTTAATGTGCTGTGGCCCAGTCAAGTGTGTTTATTTTAGACAGAAAAAAAGACACACACCCTTTGGGGAGTTTTTTTTGGTTGGTTGAACACATGAGTGCCCTCCAGTGCTGGCCCTCGGCTAGATTGAGAGGCGAGGCGAGGCATGGAGAGCCTGTTTCAACCTTTAGCTTGTTTGGCTGTTGAGGAGCACAACCGGCAGTCTGTCAACGGTATCAATTAAAAAGATGACAATGGGGAAACCACAGAGACAGGAAACACCTCAGACAGCAATACAGGGGCAACGACTGTGCACTCCAAAATGTATGTATTTTTTGAGTTGACATGGCCTTGCCAGAGACATACTGAGGTCATGCCCTTGAATATATCTGTGAATTTAGGGCCTTTAATTACATGAAGAGGAGTCTACCCTCTACAACTGCACGAATATTCAACATTTTGTTTTTCTGCAAGGCAGAGTCTGCTGCCATTTTATACTGAATATCTTAAAATGTGATTGTTTAAGGCACACAGGTAAGTAAATACTGTAAAATAAAAATGATTTAGGGTACTCCTACAGAACACCTTTGCAGGAGGCTTTGAAAGAACATTTAATTATAGTAAAGGGCAGAAAACTCTTACAGAAAATGTAGCTGAACATATAATGGAAAAGTTTAACAAATAAATATATTAAGTTGTGTGATTTCTGAACTTTATCATTTAATTTAAACGGTTTGGTTGGTGTCTAGTCCATACCACAATCTCGTTCTTTCCTCTTGCTAAAAAACTACCATATACCCTGTCCAATATTTGGCCATTGACGTGGAAAATGTAATTAATTACCCATTACTTATCACTCCTTGAAACAGTAATCCTACGACTCTACTGATCACTTAACAGCATAAGTAATTAATTACGTTACATGTTACATCACCCAACCTCACTGCGAACCCATGAGTACATCATGTAACTTGTCACGTGAAATGCAGAATCAATGCCCATCTATAACTTTAGAATTTTAGTCAAAACTGACTGAGACTTATATAGAAGAAACTAATCAAACATCACAATCCATTACAGTGCTGCAATCCAAATTGTGGTCCAAACTCATGTTCTCTTTGTTGCAGCTGTGAGGAATCTTTCCAGAGAGCTAAGTAGAAAAAAATCCACATTGCAGTCTGTACCTGTAAAAAGGAAGGGTTGCTACCCCATTCGTACAACTGAAATCCATTGCCATCAGAGTAATGCGTTCATTGATTTTAGAAAACAGTCTTCTGTGTGTTGTCAGAGCACCACATTAGAGAACTCTTCTTCAATTGCCGGTGTGTCCTTGTAAAAAAACAACTAGACTCCAGGATAAAGCCTTGGTAAAAAAAAAAACAAAACACTGCAGGCTCGATGGCTTATAATGGGGCTGAGATTAAATTAAATTCCATAATGTCTAACAGGAGTCAGGGTACAGCTTAAGGCTGGGCCGACAATTCACTGGCACTGAGCTCCAAATGAGCTCCTGATGATCTGGAGAAACTTAACAAGGTAATAATTCATCTTCCAGGGGACATTTAACATATTCTGGTCAGTGAGATCTAGATGGAAAAAGCCCTTGGTGGTTGTTCTGATCGGAGTTCATAAGGACAGCTGATGTTAGAGTTGGACAGTTACAAGACTTCTGTGAAAGGAGGAGGTCTAAATAATTCAAAATACTCTTCAAGCATAAAATATTACAATTAGAATAGACATTTTGGAGATGTTATAAATCTGACTTCTCTTTCTAATCTTCACAGTTTTTATTGCTAAAATCTTCGCTGAAAAAAAATAGAACTGCAACACTTGTTTTTGGCTTCAATTTTTCAAGAGTTGAAATAAAAGATCTAGGACTTTCTGTATGCACAACAAGAACTTAATTCTCTCATAAAAAAAAAAAAAAAAAAAAAGTTAAAATTTGTTTTAGTGAGCATGGACACAATAAAAGCTCACTCTAACATGTGCAGTTTTATCACACAACACAATGCCACAGATGTCGCAAAATTTGAGCCATTGGCATGCTGACTGCAGGAATGGCCACCAGAGCTGTTGCCTGTGAACTGAATGTTCATTTCGCTACCATAAGCCATCTCCAAAGTCGTTTCTAAGAATTTGGCAGTACATCCAACCAGCCTCCCAAACGCAGACTACTGTGCCATTCGTCCCGGCCATCACTTCATGTTGCGGCGTGATAATGCACGGCCCCATGTTGCGAGGATCTGTACACAATTCTTGGAAGCTGAAAACATCCCAGTTCTTGCATGGCCTGCGTACTCACCAGACATGTTACCCATTGAGCAAGTTTGGGATGCTCTGGATCAGCGTGTGTGACAGCGTGTTCGACTTCCTGCCAATGTCTGGCAACTTCAGACAGCTATTGAAGAGGAGTAGGCCACCGTTTCATAGGTCACAATCAACAACCTGTGTGGCACTGCATTAAGCAAATAGTGTCACACCAGATAGTGACCGATTTACTGGGGTATCTGTGACCAAAAAATGCATTGCTGTACCACTAGAAGTGAATCTTTATAAATGTTTTTTATCAAAACAAAACTTCAGGTTTTACCTTGGTCTTTTATTGTGACCATCCCAATGAACACCTGTGTAGTAATGATGCTGTTCAATCAGCACGGTGATATGCCACACCTGTCAGGTGGATGGATTATCTTGGCAAACAAGAAGTCCTCACTAAATTTTAACAAACTCGTGAAGAACATTTGAGAGAATTAAGTTTTTCTTATGCATGAAAAACAATTCATAACTCTTATTTCAACTCCTGAACTCTTCTCAAAATGAAAGCAAAAACAAAAGTGTTTATATTTGTGCTCAGTGTATATTCAGCAGGTTACAGCCTCTCCTTGAAGCAATGTACGCCGGCTGTGTCTGTTAGCAAACTGCAATGTCACAATGGGATTTGACCCGCTCTGGATTTAGAAACAGAGATGTACCTGTTCTGGTGGGTGAGTCTCAGTAGCAGTGTGCCGGTTATAGACAGCGGAGTTGAGTGCTAAAAGATGGAGAGAGGGATCGGAGACGACAGGAGGAGACATGGGTGCCATCGTCGCCTCTAGGTGTATTTAATTTTAGCTATAAAAGGGGTGAATCTCCCAAATCTCCAAGGGCAGGGAGCTGTTCTATTGGAACAGATAGTCTTGTCTTATAAAACTCTGTCCTTCAAAACTCTGTATTGGTCAAACTATGATTCGAACCCACAAAGAGAGGAGACTGGGACAAGGAGGACGAGCTCAGATTAAATCACTGAGCCCTATAGATACTGAGGTTAGGACAGCTGACGTATCATGCTTTTATTAAATTAATCAATCAACTGGGCACAATATTATCGACATTGCAACCAAAACGACACAATCAGTCAGCCTCCGCATAACTAGATCATTTGTGAGCAGCACAAACTGTATTTATAGAGCAACGCTGACAGGAGGGTGAATGCAGAGCGCTCTGGGTGAAATATTGTTTCTGACTGAAACTGTTTGCACCACGATGAAAAGCTGTTACAAGAGTCTAGACGTGGGATGAAACGGCAATCAGTCTGCCCTTCAGTTACCCAATCAATGTGCAATTCAATTATTATTGCAACGCAGCACTTCATTTTAAATCTGTATACAATATGTTACT
Organism: Epinephelus moara; assembly: GCF_006386435.1. NCBI lineage: Eukaryota > Metazoa > Chordata > Actinopteri > Perciformes > Serranidae > Epinephelus > Epinephelus moara. The sequence continues at coordinate 15,798,135 of NC_065517.1, forward strand.
GTTATTGAATGTCATTTCAATTTATAACCCAACACCTAAGCAGTTCAGACTTACAAAAGTCATTAATGCTGATGCTGTATAAAATGAATCACCTCTATTTGTGAGTTGGATTATCTATAGTGCCTTACATTTTCATGATATAGAGGGCTTTACAAATATAATTATCATGCTGTAATGTTTAGCAATATTTGAACTTTTAGGCTTCTTATATTTCTGAAAGTCCTTCAAAATAACAGTCTCCATAAACTAAATATCTGAATCATGTTACATGTGCCAAAGCAACCGAAAGCTTACTTTTAAATGTCCAATCTTAAAAGTTTGGCAAGCATTCTTAGCCCACTGTTCGGTAGATAGATGGATGGTTAGATAGGTAGATGGGTGGATGGTTAGACAGATAGATGGGTGGATGGTTAGATAGATGGATGGATAGATGATTAGATAGGTGGATGGATGGATGGATGGATGGTTAGATAGGTGGATGGATGGATGGTTAGATAGATGGATGGATGGTTAGATAGATGGATGATGTCAGACTGATGGATGGATGGATGGATGGATGGATGGATGGTTAGACAGATAAAGGGACAGATGGTTAGATAGGGATGGATGGTTAGACAGATAGATGGATGGATGGTAAGATAGATGGATCGATGGATGGATGATGGATGGTTAGATAGATGGATGAATGGTTAGACAGGTGGATGGATGGATGATGGATGGATGGATGGATGGTTAGGTAGATAGATGGATGGATGTTAGATAGATAGATGGGTAGATGGTAGAGGGATGGATGGTTAGATAGAAGGATGGATGTTAGATGGATGGATGTTAGATAGGTGGATGGATGGATGGTTAGATAGAAGGATGGATGTTAGATGGATGGATGGTTAGATGGATAGAGAGAGAGAGAGAGAGAGAGAGAGAGAGAGAGAGAGAGACAGACAGACAGACAGACAGACAGACAGACAGACAGACAGACAGCTTTATTGTCCTCCTCAGTAGCTTATTTCAAACACATCAAAGGTAGGTACAGGCACTTAACAAAATACACTATTACAAACATACACTTGAACAATATATATGATACAACAGTGCAAATAGGCTGGTAGGACCAATAAGTTAAGTCCAGACAGGAGCAGCTCAAACTCTCTCTATGAAGAGTTAAAAGCTCAAAAATTCAGCTTATCTTTTCCATCAGGCCTGTGTGGATGGGATTTGATCAGATATCATTGACAGTGGGCTTGCAAACAATCTGTCATCTGTCATCACATTGATTTAAATGTTGCCGAAACCTGATTAGTGCAAAGAGGTATGTAAGCCTTACTTTAAACCAGTGAGTAAAGCAAGAAGAAAAGCACACCTATAGAAATCTCTCAAGTGAAATAACCCAAACGCTGGTAGCAAAACTGTGTTATTTTAGGCAACCATTTCATAGCAAAAAGTAAAAAGATTGAGAACGTATATTATCAGGCTCTTTAAACTCATCACCCACCTCTGATTAACAAGCTGCTGTAGACAGATGGATGTTATTTGTCAGGACAACCACGCCCCCTTTAATTTTTGTTCGCCTCACATCCAAAGTCAATTAATCAGCATCTTGACCTTTTAAACAATTTGTTGCATACTAACATGACCTATACACTTCCCTGGCTTTATTTAGAGTCTGTCTTGAGAGCAGAGCTGCTCACATTAATAGAAAGACACGAGCAGAGATAATAAATTGGACACTGACTACATGTCAATGCTAATACAAGATTACAAGCAGACTGCATCTTGCTCATATCTCTGGCTCTTTGCTATTGAAGGTTTTAGGTTGGGGGAAAAAAACATATTTTGTAATGCGGTTTGATAAAACATACCCAAATCACGGCTGGTTGCCAAAGTACTTGGTTGAGAAGATAAACATAGTTGCCTGCCAACATTTTGGGAAGATATATGGCTGGTGGTTTTAGTCACTTGAAAGCTTGAGTTGAGCATGAAGTGTTTTCAAGTATCTAGTAGCAAAAAAACAATTGTACAACAAACCAAAAAGCAAGCTCAACATTACAGCCTCACTGAGGTTGTGCAACATGCAGCCAAACACTCTGCAGAAGCAAACAGCTGACAACACAGCTGGCGACCAAGGAGTTGTGCTCCTTCAGGGAATGACCACAGAGGGGACATACACCCCCACCCCCCTAAAAAGGATCCAGCCCATCTGTAGTCTTCTTCCATTCAACAGCAATATAAAAAGAGAATAAATATGGGTTACCCAGGCTCAATATAGGATTGGTTTCTGACCCGTCATCCAGGGTGGGTATTGGTCAGACTAAACACGCAATTTGAAAATGGCAACCTGAGATTAAGGAAACTGTGATGGGCTTTTTTTGTACTTTCTTCAAACATTTTAGAGACCAAACAATTTATTGACTGACTGAGGAAATAATCGTCAGGTTAATCAATGACGAAAAATGAAACTAATCATTAGTTGCAGCCCTAATATCTATTTAAAATTACAATTTATTAGTCTGGGAGTTTTTTGCAACCATATGGTTGAAAAACTTGTTGGAGGACAGCAAAACAAGGGAGCAGCTATTCCCCTCCCAGTTGTCAATCTTATGTAACAAACTAACCTTTAAAGTCCTAGTGAAATAGAACTTGGAGTGTCTTTAGCTTTCGCGCTGTGACATATTCATTCATTTTCCTTATCCCATTAGGGGTCTGGGGAGGCTGGAGCCTATCCCAGCTGACATTGCTGCAGGGTCCTAGAACTAACGCTGATTTGGGAAAGATTGCTTTAAGATTCTTTGCACCACACACCTGGCACGAACTGCAGTGTACTTTGAAGCTTGGTACTCTGGTTCCAATGGGTCAATTCCGAAATCAAGTCAAGGTCTGACTGTTTTGTGTCGTTAATTATGTACTCGGGTCTCTCTTGAAAGTGAGATCTTGATCACAACAAGACTTACCTAATTAAATAAAGGTATATAAATTGGACAAGAGGCAGGGTACACCCTGAACAAGTAGCCAGACTATCAGAGCTGACACATAGAGATAGACAACCAATCACACTCACATTCACACCTATGGACAATTTAGAGTCACCAATTAACCTGCATGTCCGTGGATTGTGGGGGGAAGCTAGAGTCCCCACAGAAAACCCATGCTGACACAGAAAGAACATGCAAACTCCACACAGACAGTCTTCGAACCCCCAACTACGGGTTGAACCAGGAACCTTCTTGCTATGGGCAACAATGCTAACCACAGTACCACCGTGCAGCCTGTGAACTATTTCACAATAAAATGAAATATTTGAGCGATGAACGGTCATAAGAGGAGTTTCAATCAAATCTTTCACAGTGGATTGGACTGCTAAAAAGTAGGTGGGCTTAGAGTTTAGCTCAATACAGACCTACAGCGGAGTCTGAACACACCTCCCTCACCGTTAAAGGAGGACGAAGGAGAGATGAATGAATTAGACCACATTGATCTGGAAATAAAGACAAAGGTTTTCTCCCCTGATATTCAAACACACATCGTCTTCTGTCTCCACCCAATATTGTTCTGTTAACTAGCCACTAAAACCCACAAACGATAAGGGGCAGTTTTATATTTGGATCTAAAGTTGCATAAATATGAATTGTGGTGACATAAACACAGGAAAGTGCTCTGAGGTTAACCTGAAACTTTTTTTCATTTCTATAAAATGTAACTTGAGCTGTTGTATTATTATTTTATGCAGTATTGTTAAGAGCCTGGCCCATTCTGCTGGCCAGTTTGAACCAGTAATCCAGGTTACTGTGCATCAGGGAAACAGCTTCCGGTATGGAAAGTGGCTTCATTGCATAATATTCCAGGTCAGGCTAATATTATCGTCATACATCATGTTCTATAGGAGCTGGAAATGGCTGTGACAAGGCTCTGGGGCCAAGCTGTCTTATTTACTGATGGGGTCTGCTGGAGCAGCCAACTAAAACCTATTTACTTTTCTATAGCAGAGACATGAGGAATGGACAGAGATGGAGAAACACTGAGAAAGACTAACATAGAGAGTTAAACAGGCTAATCTAACAATTAGTATTCACACAGCTGCTGTCTTCTCTCTTCCTACATTTACGTATGATAAATTCCAGTAATGAAACAGTGGATGGAATTTACACAAAGCTGATTGAATTTCCTCATTAAACATAAGAAGGAAATCATTAAATATGAGCCTGTAAATCTTCCACACTGTATAATGGAATCGACTTAGTGGGGTTTTTGGCATTTTCCCCACGGCGAAGGCTGAAGTTATGTATTTCAATCAAAGGTACTTCAATTAAAACACCTCCTTTCTTAAGTATTATATAAGGCCTTTAAAACATTTGACACCTGCCATTTACTTTTTTTAGCAACAGGATATATGGTGAAATCTAGCTGCAGATTGACACCAAACTTGTCATGCCTCATAAAATACATTTCCCTAAATATCTCAGAAATATTGTCCTGTCTGTGTGTGTTTCCAGAACAGTGGCCTGACAATCCTTTTTTGACAGGTAAAGCTTGAAAGAGTCTCTCAGAGAGAGCTGGGTGTAGACAGACAGAAAGGAGGCTCAACATCACAAGAGTAATCTTACTGCCTAAATTGAACAATACAGTCCTGACCCAAGTCTGGGGCTTCAAACCTTCTTCGTAGCACCCTGCATATATACACTCAAAGTACTGTCATCCTGTCACTTCTGTAATTTGATGAGACGCACAAATCAACAGCTCAGCTATAGTCCCCACCTTGACACAAATAATGCAAAGCGTGCTCTACTGATGATGTAAGTGTACAGAAACACTTGATGTTCAGAAATAACTCTGAATTCTGCTCTTTGCCTTTTCATGTAGTGATGGTAAGACTGCATTAAGGACTACTGTAAGGCTGCTATTATTAGACTCAGTCACAACTTCCATTCATTATACTCTGAATAACACCGCACGGCTGCACAGAAAACTATTACTATTAACCAGAGCCGACCACAGGCCTTGGGGGTCAATTGGAGCAATGTAGTTATACAATGTAAGCTTGTTTATTGATGTGACACTTTCTCAAGCAAAGGACAGGTGACGTCCATGTCTGCACCATGTTTAAGGTCCAGTGTAGCTTAGTGGTTGTGTGGCAGTTATTTTAAAATGAATATATATAAACTGATGTTACCAGCACTGAAAGATAATTTTATCAGAACTAAAATATTATTTAAAGCTAGAGTTGTACCGATACCAGTATCGGAAATGCCTCTGATACTGCCTAAAATGCGGTATCGGGTATCAGTACAACCTATGACCAATCCGATACCACGTAATGCCTCACGTCATTACGCATACGCAGGCTACAGGAAAACGAAACGGAAACGAGAGCAGAGTTTAAAAAGCATTCTACTGTAGCCTTTAAAATGTCTTTTTTACCAAATTGTGTGGCTGCACTTTAACCTGTGTCTTGATCTATGTCAACACTGGATAATAATAACAATAAAAAACGTTTTATGGCATTCATTCTACTATTATGTATTTATTTCTTAATATTTTGCATAGAGTTTTAGGAATTGAGACATACAACAATTCATATCCCATCCATTTTTATTTTACGCGCTGGTATCGGATCGGTACTCGGTATTGGCAGACACCTAAGGTTCAGGGATCAGAATCGGTATCGGGAAGGAAAAAGTGGTATCGGTACATCTCTATCTAAAGCTACACTTATCCATGTCTACATGTCTACACCAAACCCTGTAGTTTCCCACAGCTCTAAAAGGCATTTTATCATCTTTCAGGTCTTTTTTTGGTTTAACAGCTTACAGCTTTACTGTTTTGGTTCAATCTCACTGCTCTCATCAAACCAGCTTATAGAAGCTGTTTTCAGCAAGCAAACCATTAAAAATAAAACACTTAGGTATGGTTAGGAAGATGTCATGATGTCATTTTGGCTCAAAATACCTGGTTTGGGGGAACAATCCCAGCAGGAAAAGTAGCAACAAAACAAAAACAAAAACAAAAAATGTGGCACTATGCCCGCTGGAAAAACAGTGATGGGTCCCTACAAAACACCAATCTTTGGAGCCTAAAAAGCTTCTGGAAAAACACAGGTGGATTTATGAAGAGGTCGCTACAAATCACCCACATTTGGAGCCTAAAAAGCCAAAGGAAACCCACTGAGACGTCACTAAAAGCTCCCCCCTTTGGAGCCTAAAAAGCAGATGGAAACCTATTGATGGGTAGCTACAACACACCCACATTCGGAGCCTAAAAAAACAAAAGAAACACACCGATGGGCCACTACAAAACACCAATGTCTGGAGCCTAACAAGCTGATGGAAAAACACAGATTGGTTGCTACAAAACACCAACATTTGGAGCCTTAAAAGCAGGTGGAAACCTATTAACAAGTTGCTACAAATTAGGGATGTCCCGATCTGATATTTGGATTGGTATCCGCCACCGATATTAGCAAAAAACGTGCATCGGATCAGACTGCATGGAAAAATGCCGATCCGATCCAATTCCAATCCAGTTTTTCACGGAATCCGATCCAGGTTTTCCGGCCAGCCCAGCGCTCCGCGATTCAAGCAGTCCATTCCAGTGATCCGCTTCAGCTCTTACTATCAATCCACCAGGCCAGCATGCAGACGGCAGACACACACGGAGAGTAGGAAGAGTAGCGGTCAATTTAGTTAACTGATTATTTGTTTTCTGCTCTGTTTTTTTTTTGAGAGTGATATTTTTATTTGGTTTACACTCTTACTGTTTAAGTAAAGAGCACTGATGGCATTGTTTTGGGCACAATTAGTGAAATTGGAGCCATGGATGGACTATTGCTTGTTTAAACAGGCTTGCACTGACACTACTAAAATAACTGAAAAGGAAAGGTTGCATTGTTTGTTAAATGTCAGCAATGTCTTGTGGTGTTAATCTATTTTTTATTTATTAGGGGGCCAAAGCACAAGTGTGTGGAGTCTGCTATTTTAAATTCAATGTTAGACATTTTAAAGATTTCTTGTGTTGATTTATTTTCTATTTATTAAGGAGCCAAAGCAGCCAAAGCAAACAGCTATATTTTTTATTTAATGTTAATGTTCAAGTTTAAAGTTTGTTTATTTAACCCTGTTAACAATAAACGGGTCAGTTTCTCATACCAACTGTTGTGGATCATTCTAACTAACCCGATTAAGTAGTTGTTCTTGTTAGAGTAATATTGCTTGATCAAACCTTTTCTAACATGACTGACAACAAAATAAGTGAATATGTATAATACGCGCTTGGATCGGATCGGATCGGTATCAGTATCAGCCAAAACTCAAGGCTGTAATATCGGTATCGGATCGGAAGTGAAAAAGCTGGATCGGGACATCCCTACTACAAATCACCCAGATATGGAGCCTAAAAAGACAAAGGAATCCCACCGAGACGTCACTATAAAACACCCACCTTTGGAGCCTAAAAAGATGCTTGAAAACAGACAGGTCGCTACAAAACACCCACATGTGGAGCCTAGAAAGCTGATGGAAACCCAGCGATGTGTAGTTACAACACACCCTCCTTTGTAGCCTTAAAAAAAACCCAAATGAAACACACCAAGGGGCCACTACAAAACACCAGTATCTGGAGACTAAAAAGGTGCTGGAGAAACACAGACGGGTCGCTACAAATCAATCATGAATGGAGCCTAAAAAGCTGCTGGAAAAACAGACAGGTCGCTACAAAACACCAACATCTGTAGCCTAAAAGCCGATGAAAACCCACTGATGTGTGGCTACAACACACCCATATTCTGAGCCTAAAAACCAAAGGAAATACACCGACGGGCCACTACAAAACAATCACTTTTGGAACCTAAAAAGCAGATGGACACAAACAGAGGGGTTGTTGCCAAAAAGAAAAAACCCCAAAACAAAACAAACAAAAAAAAACACCCCACACATTTGGAGCCTAAAATGCTGACAGAAACACACCAGGGGTTTTCTACAAAACACCCAAGTTTTGAGCCTAAAAAGCTGATGTAAACGCACTGACAGGTCGCTACAAAACACCCACTCTGACAGTGATCTTCAGCGTGGCAGCTGCTCACCTAGATGACACATCATCCCTCTTCCCCTCCACCTTCCAGTGACAAAATCAGCTCATATACTACACCACTTTAAAAATGTTGACATAATACATATGAAAGGTGCAAATGTAAAAAATCTGTAGTTTGCAAAAATGTACAATGCCAACATTTTCTTCTGGCAACTGGGCTGGCCAATAACGTGTCTGCTGGATGCGTTTGTGTTTACAGCTTATTCATCTGTTCCTACACTAACAACAATTAATTTATACTACTTTAAAACACCATTTACATTTTTATGTTACCAACTGATTACAGGCAGTTTACTGTAAATTATTTAAAGGGGAATATAGTGTTCTTACAGAGGAGAAGATAAATCAAATATAAACAGTTTCTCTGCTTCTGGCTTCACTGACACAGACCTGCACCTTCACATAAGAGAGCAACATAAAAAAAACAACAAACACTGAGAAAAACTTCAAACCATATCAAGTACATGAGTGTATTTAGGTGTCAAGAGACCTGTCTTATCAGCAGTGGAGGCACAGCTACCTCTTTCACACATGAATGCCATCTTATCTAGTCAAGAGCCTGCAACGACACTACTCTAAACTGTCACAAACACACACACACACACACACACACACACACNAAACAAATATTCTCACTGAGAATTTAATTAGGTCAAGAGAGAGAGAAAGAGCTCTTCACAAATTAAAAATCCAATTCCCGCTCTTATTAATCCAATCAGACAGAATAAATCACAGTATTCATTATGTGTACAAACACTTGGAGTACAGACAAAACACCTGCAAAGAGAGCGTGTACACTGATCTAACACAGTCTCAATAAAGATTAAATGAATGGTTTTTTTTCTTTTTTACTACATCATTGCTCACAAGATTGTGTCCACCCCCTCTACTAAGCGACAACTGCATCCAAAATAGATTTATTGTCTCAGAGGGATATTTGGTTTCATAGCCGGTACACAGAAATGTACAGATATACACATAGCAACACATAGTTACACACATAGCAACATTAAGATATAGACAGTACACAAAATCTCAATGAACGCATCCATGATCTCGGCTCACAACAGTGTCAACAAGGAGGATTGTTCGGGACTATCAGTTTTAGGACCATCTTTGAAATATTAGCCAGTTTTATCTCAATCCTTTCAAATCTCTGCTCCCTTTATCTCTCAACACAATTAAGACAAAACCAAATACATCACAGATTAAATGTGATTTTAATGAGTCGTATTGATCCTCTGCCATTGGCACGGCTGCCGTCATAACAGATTTGTGGAATCCTCTCCTTTTAGCTTTATGTTTACTTTGGCGGCGTTTCTCTGAGTCCAGCTTTTATTAAGCCAACGATCTCAGCCAACAAAACACAATGAGACAACAGGAGGAGCAACATGTAGCGTGTGCGTGTGTGTGTGTGCGTGTGTGGCTGGGGGATAAGAAAGTACTTAAAAAAGATGCAGTTATTATCCTAGTTTAATTTGGTTTTGGCTGCACACACACACACTTACACACGCACACACACAATCAAAGTTGGTTGGGGGTGATCACTCGTATCAGTCACAGCAGAAAGACCCTAAACAAAGTGCGTGTGAGCGCATGTGTATGTGATATTTATTAACGAGGCCCTGCAGTCATGTAGCAGCGTGCTCTGTGTTTGTTTCACAACTGAAAGGCAGACGGAGAATTAAAGTTTTCAGAACAGAGTTGTGTGAAATAGAGAAAAAGAAGCGGGGACAGAAGAAGACACCACACGTCACCACACTCATTAACACCAACAACTGGCAAGTGGCACAAACAGAATATAAATATATGATAAAGTTGACATTTAGAGGCATCCATAGATGGATGACTCTAACTGACGGCCAATTTGGCTGCTAATCTAAAGGCCAAGGCCGCTGGTGGCAGGGACAAGAGATCAATCGTGTGTGTTTGTGTGTGTGTGTGTGTGTGTGTGTGTGTGTGTGTACGGTCTCTCACTCACCAAATAGATTGCTGGAGTGGCCTTGCTTGGAGACGGGCCTGAGCTCATTGGAACCCCAGGCGTAGCGCCTGTAGCTGTCCCACGCATGTTTCATCATCTGACAGGGAGGAAGAGGAGGAGGAGAGAGGGGGAGAGATGAGAAATGAGGCGAGTTAAAGAGGACAATTCAACTTTGAGCTGTAATAAAGACAATGAAGTCATTTTCGTACAATGGTTTGTTTCTAGCCCAAATGATACTGGATTTTCATGGTAAATACCAACGTCTGAGAGACAATTTTTTAAATACATAGACACATATGAAACATTTTGATGAGGGTGGGGGGGAAAAAATCAATACAGCATAGTAACGCGATATTTTTGTGTGGCATTATCGTATCGTCACACAGAGCCAAGTATTTATTCATTTTTATTATATAAATCATTAAAATCACAAATACAAATTAAACTTTGGGTAGCCTACTAGAATAATATAATCAATTGCTTTTTCAGTGCACTATATACATTTTGCTACAAATACAATCAAGTGAGATGAATAGACTGAAAACTTTGTCAACATCTGCGCTATCTAATAAGATACATTTTTACTTTGGGGACATCATTTACACTTTTAAAAAGGTAATAAATCAAAATATATTTTATTGCAATACTCAGCATATTGCAAAACGTTTAAAATGGCAATAATACTGTATCGTGACTTCAGTATCACAATAAGATCTTATTGTAGGGCCTCTGGTGATTTTGACAGAGGATCACTTGACTTTACTTTTTAAAGAATTCTGATCAAGTTATGGAATTTTTCAATTCAATTCAATTCAATTGTGATAAACACTATCTGCGGCCTCTAGAAAACAAACTATGTTATAAAAACAGTTTCTTAAATAATCCATTGCCGTTTCTGGAATGAAATTTTTGCACCAATTATGAAATTCTGGACTGGTACCGATGTTTATATTAACACTTTTTGCCGCTAGCCAATATAAATGTTGTTGTTTATTTAGTCTTGTTGTTATTTCTTCCCCCTTTTGTCGCAGTGACACAAATAAATAAATATAATAAATAAATATAAAATTTTCACTGCAATGTTTTAAACTAGAGATGTCCCGATCGGGTATCGGCACAGATCACGTTATTTTTACAAAATCAAAATTGGTAATAAAAGATCGGAGGAATCAAAACAACAAAAATAGCCAGGTTTTTCATCTATGTTGTTCATTGTTGCCTCCACTTTCCAGTGTATTGTAACCGAGCGTCGTGGGTTCGCCTAACTGAGTGCAGCTAATTTCAGCGCAGATTTGCCGTTTACAATGTAGCATTATCGGGGAAAACATAGGGTGTGTCCCCTGACCCATCAATAGTGAGTTTACTGTGTCCTTTTGTACTGAGGGCAGCCCAGGAAAGATCTCTGTTCGTCCCCAATGTGTTTTCTGTTGTCCCCAGGACAGCGGGACACAGTTTGTCTCTAGTCCTGCATTTAATCTGAAAAAATAAAATGTCATCTTATTTGCCAAGAGGCTGATGGCAGTCAACAAGGCGAATATTCAGTGTATCACTAGATGTTTTTGTTACTAATCAGCCAACATATGTATCGTTCATTTTTATTCTTGATTGTTCTGATGTTTGTTTCATAATTAACCAATGAATCATGTGGTCAACAAAATGTCAGGAAAATGGTAAAAATAAAAACTCAGATGTCTTGCTTTATTCCAACAACAGTCCAAAACCTAAAATTATTCAGTTTAACATCATTAATCGGTTTGCTGCTGAGTCATGCTGGCATTGCCTGTACACTGTAAGTGACCATTTGAGGTCCCTGGATATCTAGGTACTAAAGAAATTCAGACAAAATGCTGTCTACATCAGCATTCTTTACAATGTTTATCCCAAAGTAACAAGTAATTCCAGAGTCTGGCCTACCCATTAAACTGAAATGAGCAGGGCCATTAAGTTAAAACAAAATTAATGGACAAGACAAGAACAAAAGTCCACACAAACTGGAATAAGTATCTTCACAAGCTACAGCAGATTTCCAGCACTGCAGCCCAAGATGAATTTAAATAAATTACATTTGGAGATTGATTTAACAAAGTGGTATTATTCTTTTCATATTGCAACAGCCATATGTCATGTCCCTATGTATTGGTTCCTCTTTCGGGCAATTTAACAGAGCTCCTTTTTAACTTTCTTTCTCATTAGATGACTGTATGAGACTTAACACAATATTAGTAGTAATCTGACATAAATGTATGTGCTTCATCATATGGTTGTCTTGTAGATCCTCTTTTTAGTTGTGTTCAAGCGGCAACCTCCAAGGCTGAAAAATGAAGCAAATGCTCAAGTACCAAAAACTGCAGTTCCTAAAATGGCCACTTGAGGCTGGCTCTAAGAACAAAACATGAAGTAAACATGCTTACAGCCTGGTTCAAAGAACGGTTTTAGTCTCTACAGCTAATATCCCCATTCATGAAAACCGTACAGAGGGATGATTTTTTTTCTATAACTCACCAGATATTATTAAAGCTCAACATCACACATATTTAAGGGGCACCGCCACTTTGAATGACATGCTGTGAGTCTATGAGTCAGATTCCACCCCCTCACTCCTGCCTAGCTCCAACCCTCTTGTCCAAGTATGTTCACTTCTGGCACCAAAAATCCAAGATGGCGACTGTCAAAATGCCAAACTTGAGGCTTCAAAACAAGACTCAACAAACCAACCGCCGATGTCACGATGGCTACATCCATTTCAACATCTTACCCATGAAGAGATTCAGCCCTTTCCAATGAAAACATAACACTAAAATATGCAACAAACTTTTAGCAGAGGGTAATGGACATATATTGTATTTATTCTAGTCTATTTAAAGATAGTGTCGTTGCTAATATGTCCCAATTTAGTCTTCACATGCTTACTTTTACTTCATGTGCTTAAAACTGATATTTAAGTAACACGTGACAAGTAGGGGGGCCCTCAAGTTAAATCCTGCTTAGGACCCCCAAAAGTCTAGGGCTGGCCCTGAGTAATTCATCTCAATTTCCTGGCATGTAAATCAAGGCTGTTGTCAGTGCTTGAGTCCGTTAATCACAGCGGTGTTATCCTTTAATTTAATGATCTCCTTCCATATCTTCTGATGCAAACTGGGCAGACATCCATGTTTAACACCTCTGTCGAAGATGTGAAACCATGTATTCTCCTTACTTGATATTTTTCCACCCTTGAAAAATAATATCTGATTTGTTTGTTCAGTTCTGAACACCAAAATGAAAATCAATAAACAATAGTACAACATCTGTCAACGTAATCTCTGTCAAATGACCAATTCAAAATGTATGCCAGCCAATCACGACCGGTGTGGCTGATTGATCGGCTCATTTCCTCTAAAAAAAAAAAAACAACCCAAATCTCAGTAAGTTCCCTGTGAAAAGGAACATTTTCCTCTGCTGAGTCCCATTATCTGCTGTTGAAACCGCCCAATTCCCCCAGAAGGAATCACTGAAGCTCCATTTTATTTTAATCTGGTGTTGGCTGGGGGCTTGATAGCAGCGTGAACACTAGTTTCCAATCTAACACCCAGACACTCATTTTAGTCTCAGATGTGGCTCCTCCTCCAGTTTGGCATTTGTCTGTCCCCGTAATCCAGGTTACACAGCATCCTTCTGGAGCTTTCTAGAACCTGCCTCTGGATTAGACACGCTAAAACCCTTTATCCTCCACCTTCAGACGTAAAGTCTGCTCACAGACACTTCAATGGTGGTGTCTTTCTGTCATATATAGCCTCTATGCTGTAACCTATAGCGTATATGGGGTGAAGGCCTGCTTTGTACACCTGAATGTAGTAAACCACATACACAAGATTCAGAAAAGTGATAGTGAAGCTGATACAGAGCCTGCACAATCTGTCCAGGGGGATCATATTACTTTATAATACATCCTTCTTCAGTACCCAGCAGTATCCTGTTGCTAGTATAAACTGTACATGCATGTGTGCACAGTAGTTTGCATTTGTGTGTGTGAGTGAGCGGCACAGTTACTTCTGTCACTGCTGCTGACTCACTCTTGGTTAGCTCACTCAGAGACAAACACTCACTGAGAATAGCAGCGATTCACTGTGATCATTTCAAAAGGCGGCTACAAATGACCACAGCAGGCAGTAAACCAGCGGGTCAACAAGTTGCTAAGTCACTGTGACCTGTTGCCCAGGAAACTAAATTCAGTAAAGTGAGCCCGTATACCAGAGAGTAAATGAGCAATTTAGTTAATCAGCCAAATGGGAAACCTGTCAGGAAATCTGGTTTCCAGTGCTGATACATCATTTCCCCCGTCTCACAGCCACTGCACATACAGGGATGAGAGCAGGAGAAGCTGAAGTAATGTTCAGTAAAATATGAATGAGTTTTTAATACCTACATGATGAAAAGCTGCACTATGTTACAACTACCATCAAAAAAGAACATCACAGGATCTGGTGGAGACTGTACACTTGGACACTGACATCTGTCAGTGTCCGCAGGTTACTGGTTTCCTTTGTATTGTTTGCTCTTTAACAAGTAGTGGTGGTTTTCAGACTACAGCTCAAAATGGTTTCATCATCATTTACATGTTTTTTTCTGTTTTTTGGAAGTAATTTATGATGTAGTCTAAAAAATGTTAGGAAATCAAGAGGCTTCAAGAACCAAAGTTGTGTCTTAAATTAGCTTTGTTTATCCATTATATTTATGCATTTATATTATACAACAATGAGAAAAGGTGCATACTTTAAAATGTAAGAAGCTGGAACAAGGCATTTTAGGTTGATAAGTGATATGAAATGGGCTCTATATGCAAAATTCTGAGAGTATGATGAGTAATGGAGGTGGCTCTGTCGGCAGCAGCTAGCAGCTAACTGTGCTAACTTCATAAACAGTGCTGACAGAGCTAAAGCTGTTACCTGGGGTCGTTAGGCGTCATGCTTCAGCGATGCCGCCATCCTGTTATCAGCACATATTGCTGTATGAGCGCCATGCAAAGCGACGCCAACAAGCTAGCCCAGTGGCTCTTAAACTTCTTCTTGCCAAGGACCCCTAAATTGATACATATTAGACCCCCATTTGATAAGATTTCGCTTCAAGGACCTCCATCTGAGGAAAATTTTGGTTGTTAGATATAATTACGACCAAAATTCTGTAGTTGTCAACTACAGTTGAGGAGATAACCATGGAGAAACTGAAACCCATGATCAGAATAGTCACTCTTGTGACTCCTATGATGTGTTCACACCAAATGCAAGGCAAATTTTGGCAATGCATTTCTGGCACGAGGTTGAATGCTAGAATATTTTGTCTTGACTCGCTTCAGATGCAAAATATAGTCATCATACCCGTGCCCCGTGTGAACACTACTACTCACAGTGGGCTCCTATCTATAGAGGATTAGATAGTGAAAATCAACTTTTCCCCCTGGAACTAAAGGGCCCCTGGGGGTCCCTGGACCCCTAGTTGAGAACCACTGAGCTAGCCAGCGAGATATACACGTGCACTAATATGCATGCGTGGCCAGACTGGCTTACAACAACAAACCACAGAGAAGCTCAGATTACAACACACACAGAGGGAGTGTGACCTCATGCTCTGCTCCGGACGCCATTACTACACTGTATCTGTACAGCAAATAGTGGTTGGCTGCTATATTAATGCTCTGAATGTCGCATTTAAAGCCTTTATTGATCAGTGTTAATACATCTTTTGGCATCTGCAAGCAAGGTAAAGCCCAATGTAAACACTAACACTCTTTATAGAACAAAACAGCAAATCACGCACACCTTACTACAGATTTTTGACACATACTAGGTCAGAGATAACAACGAATATTCTTGCAAAAGGAAGGCACAAAACTGGTGGCAAACAAAATATGCTTCTATCAGTTTTGTACTTTTAAAATGGCACATGCACAGCCACAGGTGCTGCGCAGGTGCTTTGTAACAACTATGAACACCAGAAAAGACACTGTTGTGAGGGGTCCCAGGGGTTTATTCTTTTATTCACACCGTGAGCACGACTGACAGACTCCAATGAACAGACTCTGATTTCATGCATTTCAAAGAACAACGGGTTATTAGGTCGCAGGACATAAAGGAATATGTCATAATATGCTAGAGAGGAATATGAGAAGCATACTTAGCACAGTTACCTCTGATCCTGTGTGTTGCATGAGCATCTCTAACTGTTGTGCAAGGACACGAGGATCAGCACACCAACACACACATACATACATCATGTTTCTTATATTTAGCTTCTTAAAGGTTAAGTATTGGTTTACTGGCAGATAGGCATCGCTAGATCAAAAATGCTGGTCTATCTTCACGTGTCCTTTTAAAAACACACACACACACACATCCAACACACATACATACGTACGTGCAATAACACAGAACAAAAGCCACTGCATTTGCATAACATCTCCCACACACATCAAAAGGACAGCGAGTGAAAGCTTTCCTCCATTTAAACCCACTAATTAAAGCTAGTGAGCCTGCTAATTACAGCTCCTATATGCATGTCACATTAAGATATCTACTCAAACACTCTTGTTCCACTCCACATGCTGCACTGCAACACACCAGAGATGACTAAAGATGATCCAAGGTCTGTTCAAGGATGTTGACATCAAGACGACAGAAAACACTCGTCATGAAAACACAGAAAAAAGTAGCACAATGATCTTACACTGTAATCAAACTGGCACTGGATATCTAAAAAGGGTGCTGTTTGACACTGTATAAAAAGTAGTAATGAGACTTTACACATCATAAAGAGATCATTTACCAAACTCATAAACCAATACGTACAATAAAGGTGTTAGCTTTGTTGAATCTGGTGAGGCAGGATAACTAAGAGGAAGATCAAGCATATGTCAATATAACCTTTTCCACCAACACACACTCACAGTTCAAGGTGAATATGTAAAAACACCTGTGGCGGTGTCTCAAGGATGCGCATGTCTTTTCAGTGAATAAATAGTCTTTTGCCTAATATATTTTGTATGAACAAACATTTCAAGTTTCAGGCACTTTTAAAGAGCATATCCAGAGCCAGGTACTACTACTTTCTTACTGCTCCTTTAGTTTGAATTTACCTGTTTTCTATGGAGAAGGTTTGGATTATTTTGCTGTGATCAACCACTGGTATCTAGCCACTTTTCAAGCAGCCTCATAACTTTGAATGTGTACAATTTGTATAAAGTAATAAAACACAGTTGATACTGAACATATAGTACATACTGATAAAGACAGTTCGCTGGTTAAATAAACAATAATGTGCAACAACACACCAGGCCGAGCTGAAGATTTCTGTGGCACAAAATAGGAGTTCCCTCCCCTTAACACCCTTTACACCTTGCATTAAAATGTCTTTTTGGGTGATTGCATTGTAGTTGGTTAGTGCTTGACCACATGGAAGCACAGCACCCAAAAAACCTTGAGGACGGATTGTGTTACAATCGGCCAAACCACCTCTGCAAGTGGTCAGGGATGCAATATGACCACACTGAACACAAGTGTAAATGCAACTGCGTTTTTTAATCCACATTTAAAAACTACATTGGTGGGAATAAATTTCTGCGTGCGACCGTGTCAAACCAGCAAGGCAGCAGTGGCTCTCCCTCACCTGATGCTGAAGCTGCTGGGCACATGGTGGTCTCTCTCTGTTATCTGATCTTAACACTACTGGGGTGTCTCCCTCATCTGTAATGTACTCTTCCTATCGATCACTGTCTTTAGAATCAGGTAGGGCTGTTTCGTCCTCGTCTGCCTCGCTGTTGCCGTCTGAATCTGCAGGACTTGCTGTGACATAGCCAAGATCTTTTAAATATTTGTTTTATTTTAGTGCCAATACTGTCTCTAAAATTTAGGCAATATCATGATGCAAACCCTATGTAATTATATATATATTTTTTTTTAATTATTTTTTTTATTATTATTTTCATAATAGTTGTTGACACGCTGGGGCGGGGCCCATTCGGACTGTCTATGGTTGTGGACAGAGCAATTGGGTCTCAATCTGATCACAATTAGGACGCTGGAGACACATATTAATAGCAGGTGTGAATATAATCAGGTTAAATCATATCTACATACAATCTGGATATGAGACACATTTCAAGGCAGGGTGTAAAGGGGGCTTTGACTCTTAACCCTTTGAAACTTGGAGTGGACCATGAGCAAATTGGTGCGATTTCTTTCAAAAAGGCCACGATCAACTTGGTGAAAAATGTCCAACAAATCGCAAAAAAAAAAAAAAAAAAAGATTCAGAATGTTTTTAATTTTTTTTAAATTAGGGAAAAATGAAAAGGAAGAAGCTAGGGAAAAACATGTCTATAATAATTATTATTATTATTATTATTATTGTAATTATTATCATTATTATTACATTTTAAAATGATGTTACAGATTTTCTTAAAGAAATTTTAAGCAATTTTATCCAGGTCATTTCTTTGGTTGTTTTTAACTTTATTTATTTCTTTTCACTAATTTTCTTTTTTTAAGTTTCTCTTTTTACTACATTTCTTGGGTCATTTCTTCCTTCATTGATCATCGCCTTCCTGCCATGTTTCTTAAAGAAATCAAGCCAAATTGCTCAGGTTTTAAAGAGTTAAACATGGACACCTCGGAGGAAACAAAGGAGAGGGTGTGTACCTAAGTCAGTGTTATCCTTTAGCAGTCAGAGGGTGACAGACTCAGAAGTCAGGTTGGCTTAAGTCAGTCTAGCTAGCATAACATCACACGTCTCTAGCATTGTCATGCAGAAAAGACATTCAACTGAGTATTTGTCATGTTAAAATAAGGAGAAGCAAATGTGGTCAAAGTGTGGCTAATACGTTCGCAATCCCTGCTATGTTCACTGGCCTGTGTCTGCTAATATACTGAACTCAACTTTCATGAGTTACTCAACAAAATCTGAGCCATAAGTGGGAATTGAAAGGTCTGAAACCTGGCTAGGATCTCCCCAAACTGTCAACAGAATTACAGTTTGGCAAATCAAAGTATATAAATAGGTATGTGTAAATATAAGTTTGGCTCACACTACTAAACATTCCCTGTGTGTTAACTCTTATTGGATTTCATGCTCAGGATCCCTATGTGTTGACTCTAATTGGATTAACCGCTCAGGATTTTCTGGGCTGACCGCTGTTATTAGGATCTGGTGGCTGAAGCTATTTCAGACACACAATATCTCGATGCTAATTGGCTCCGTGTTTAAGGTGCAATGCTTTTCTAGGGCACCAACATTAAGTTCGATCTAGCAGGAAGATCTAAGTGCATACACACCTCCTCTCATCCCGAGCATGCAGACACACACACACAAAAGGCCGAGGATGAGATTATTTGGTACAGAAAGGCTGCGTGAGAAGTTTTGATAATCACTTCCTCCTCTCTGGCTCTTCAATTCATTCATATTCTCTGTTGTTGTCCCCCTGCTCCACCTCTCCTCTCAGCATATTGATCTGCCTCAGGCACTGAACTAATAACAGTGTTGTCTTCACTGATGGTGATGTCACGCAGCACATATACATGTACATGAACCCACGCAGCCAAAATCCTGTCCTCGCATCCATACAACTGTTTCCTGTCAGCAGGACCACTAATTGTGTGAAAGCATGCTAACACGTAGCAGCAGGGAATAAATGACTCACTCTTAGGTACAAACATAACTACACCCAATTTAAAAATGAATACTGATGTTCCTGTAGTGTTCTTGTTGTGCAGATTAAAATGTTTTTTTAAAGAAAGATACTATTCTAATGTGCAACTTCCAAAAACTGCCAAGAAGTCAGAAGACTTACAGTTTAATTATCAAATATTCACATTAATAAGGCATCAAAGCCTACAGGCCATGAAACTATATCAGTAACAAGCTTTAGTTTTTTTTTATTTCTACAGTGGAAACTGAGGTTTGGTCTACAACAGTTCTGTCTTTTTGACATCCAGGGTAGATTAATATTGTTAAAGTCCTAATTTTCTATATACATTTAGCTTAAACTTAAGGCAGGAAATGCTGACAAGATATGCTGGTCTCTCTTCTAGTCAGATGGCCTTCCGACAGGTTGGTGTCTGCTTTGTATGCTTGAACTATGCTGCAGTCCAAAGTTAAAATATTCAAATTTTTCGCAGTCCTCCACAACAGAATTTATAACTGGATGCTACGCAGCTGCCTCACACAAAAATAAAACATGGGTGATCTGGACAATTACTGGACACTACAAGAATAATTCCATACAAAACAGACACAAAATAATGTTATTTAATATACTCTATTCCATTCACTGTAAACAATACACCATCACAATTGCAACATATCGTCATGCATGATTTCTTTTACTGTTCTGCCATTCTGTGAACGTTTTTTCCCCGTGCTGCCTAGAAGCAGTTTTCCATCTGCCTGATTCCACGTGAACGTAGCGTAACACAAACTGACAGACCAGCTGGGCCAGGTAATGTAAGCATAGCAAACACTATGTTATCAGTAGACACAAGCAAGTGTTGTTAGCAAAGTGCATGTATAACGCAGATTATCTGTGTCATTAACTGGAATGCTAATTTTGGCTAGCAGAATCGACCGACTCCTTCAAGTCTCTTTTAGCACAACTGGACATTGAATGAGACATTTTTAGGTGACCAAAATGTTACAACTAACTTGACTGTGAAAGGGTCAAGGTTCTAAGACAGAAACAGTCTGTACGTTTACATGCGTAGTTAAGTGGAGCTACGGTTATAGCACAACTAGGCCATTTAACTGGACTACTGTCCTTGTCCCAGTATACAAGCCTGGGAGGGGAATCGATTTATTGATCCAAGTATGTGTGACTCTGCTACCATAGGTGGTGATATGCTCCCTTTCAGCTTATTACTATTGGACCTTTTTTTTGGTTGACCTATTACGTCACAGACCAAACAATCGACTAACAAGTTAGCGACGGTTAGCTGGTACCATGGTGGACAGCTTACGTGCTGTTAGCTTTACTTTTTATAATGACTTTAGTTGTTCCTTTATCTCAGATATGTTAGGATGTTAACATGGCATATGACAGGCATGACCGTTCTGTCAGTTTTTTGACAGGACGGTCACGCCTCCCTAATATCAGCTGATTGACAGATCAGCTAATAAAGACACATCACAACCACCACCAAGTGACACTTCATCAGAAACTAAAGACATGATGAACACCATTGAAGCTTTACTTTTTCTGTTTCTTCTCTTCTTGTGTTATGTATATATTGCTATTTGACTTCCAGGTCAAAGCCCTTGGCAGAAACTGTGGAGCATGCACAGAGCCCCTAGGCTGGTTTAGGTCTGACTGACTTTATACCTGCAGGACTAATTTGACTCCCAATCGCATTATCTGGGTGTGTTAGTCCGACTCTGAGAAATTCGATTTGGTATGATTTCAGTCAGGCTAACATGTTTATATGTATTTTAAAAGTCCGGTTTTAGTTGGACTAACACAATAAATTTTCTCTAATGTCATGTAAACATTCTGACTGACATCACCCAGAAACAAGTTCACAGTGCCACGAAAATGCATTGCTACACCTGACTGACAGATCACTGTGGTAGCACCTTGTAAATCACAAGGTAGCCATGCCCTAAAGCATACCCTGCTTATCATCTATGTTACTCTAAATGGTAGCATAATTTACAAAATGAACATCATGCTGTATTGTAGAAGACTTCAAACTAGCAATTGAGACCATAAACCTATACTTCCACAAAACATGAGCAGGGAGAAAAATGCTGCTAGTAGAGATACATCAGAGAAAATAGATAATGAGAGCAATTTTAGAAAGAAAAAAATGGTATAGTACCTTATTGAATGTGGAGCCAACAGCTTACTAGAAAGCAGCAGTTACAAACAGTAGGTAAAGATGATCTTTTTTCTGACTTACACACATTTCTTCTGATAATGAACGATTACTTAAGAGACCTGTGGTGCTTTCTTTGCTTTAAAGCAGTCTTATCAATATGAGCTCAGATTCTAATTTAAATGAACACCTCAGGGAGATTTTGGACTGATGTTCTAACACCACCATCTCAAAACAACTATTTTTAAAAAACATTTTTCTGCATTCAAACAACTTCAGTTTCTTTACAAAAAAGGACTTGCGATATGGACAACCCCCTTAAAGGGATAGTTCGGGTTTTTGGACATGAAATTGTGTGAAACGCTGACCATCTGTAGCTCTGATGTGACGGTGTCACTACTCTCAACGAGCCTCCTGCTCTGAGAAATGGCCCGTAGCTTACCGGAGAAAAAGTAGTTCTTAAGATAGAAGGGCGACACGTAACCAAAAGGTTTTAAGCTACAAAAAAGTATGCATGTGTTTTGTTAGACTATTTCAATAATTTTAAAACATCCCCGCATTACGTCAGACCTTGCTATCAGTTGGGACTATTTTCTGGCCAGTATCACTCCACCGTGCAGGCGCGCAAGACAGCACGCCAACAGAAATCAATAAGATAGTTCATCACCACGCCGTACAGGTGCGCAGGATAGCAACGGCTAACGAAAACTTCATCGGCTGTTTCCAACAGAGAACCAGTAGGCTATTATTAGTGAG
>NC_065517.1:15820863-15823314 GCF_006386435.1 Epinephelus moara
AAAATAGTCCCAATTGATAGCAAGGTCTGACGTATTGCGGGGATGTTTTAAAATTATTGAAATAGTTTAACAAAACACATGCATACTTTTTTGTAGCTTAAAACATTTTGGTTACGTGTCCCCCGTACATCTTCAGAACTACTTTTTCTCCGGTAAGCTACGGGCCATTTCTCAGAGCAGGAGGCTCATTGACAGTAGTGATACCGTCATATCAGAGCTACAGATGGTCAGCGTTTCACACAACTTCATGTCCAAAAACCCGAACTATCCCTTTAAGTGATCAAGAAATGTCCCAAAAACCAAATCTTAAATAGGAAAATGGAAAAATTTGGATGAGATAGCACAAGAGGGGAGCCTTTTCCAAGTTTGACAGGAGCTTCCTGGCCTTCATGACAAAAAGCATTACACCGACATAGACTTAAATATAGATGTTACCAATACAACATTAAGACCAAATCAAGGGGAGTGCTACACACAGATGAGCACTGAGGTACACCTTACTCCGCTGAGACCTTGTTTAAATGTCCCCCAAATTATAACCTGGCATCGATTCAGGGTGTGTACTTAACACGGCTGTTTGTACACACACATTCATGCACACATTGAGATGATGGCAAATCATTAACTGCTGTGCAAAGATCTAGGGGTTAATGACCCTGTTTGCTCCAGGGTGTTTTAAGTAATCTGTAACTGAGTGAATGTGTGTAAAACAGGAAAGGGGGGAAAGAGTTTGTGTGTGTGTGTTTGTGAGTTCGTCCAGGGGCCGCTGAAGAGATAGTGAGGCTGAAACTAAATCCTCTTGTCTCAGGGGAAACACTTGTTACTAACGTCCTTGTAACAGGTGCATTGTGTGTGTGAGAGTGTGTGAGACAAAAGGGGAGCTGGACAGAGGGTGAGACAGAGAAAGAGGGCAACTAGGTGACAATATGCTCATTGGGCAGATAAGGACATCCGACCACCAACCGCCAACCACCAGCCGGCATGAGGACCCCACAAACATAACCGCAAAACACACACACATGCACGGACACACACCCAATCTGCCTGCCAAAGAAGCATCCCGAGTGAGAGTGTGGTGAAGTACAGATGCTTGACTGCTTCACTCCCTGCCATCTCAATGAGAGGCAGATAAAGACAGAGTGAGATACTGAGAGAAGAAAGACTGGGTCACATGAAGCAAGAGATAGATAGGAAGCAGGAAAGACTACAGATTGGAAAAATAATGAAAAATCCTTCACATACACATGCAGCAACAATAAAGACACATTTTACCAGTATGTTTAAAGCCAATTTCTAAAAATAATGGCGGAACATTTCATAGAAGCACTGAAGAGGATGGAGAAAAGCTGAACCAAAACCCAAAAAGCCGAAAAGAGAAAGAAGAAAAATGCATTATTTGGCCTGTGACGATAATAGAAAGTGCTCAGCAGGCCACTGATCTGATCATTTTCCACTCAATCTTTCGGCAAAGTTTGAGAAAACTTTTGAAATATCACTTTGAAGATTCATTGAACTGATTTTGACATGAATTGGCTTAAGCTAGCGTTAGCCATGTGTCACACTGTGAGAAGAAAAGAATAGCAGTTATGATATTACAGACACTTCTGTCTATATTTCATCCCTGGGAACCACAGGTGGTTAGTTCAGTGAGTGGTCCCAAGTTACATTTGTGTTTTTTGACAAACAGGATGTGTTAAACATGTTTGATGTAACATGGGTATAATTATGGTAGTATTTATGTATGCTGAAAATGTTTCTGAACATTTCTGTAAGTCACTGCCCTATAAAAAGCTTTAAATCTCTGTGGTGAAAAGTCTGAGTCATCACCACATAAATGAATTTCGTGGTTATTTCCATACATGTTCACTCAGTTCGTTCCTTTTCTAGTCTCTCACACACTTTATCAAATCAGAACTTTGCTGTATGTAACATTGTTGTTGTACTCAAACTGAGCATCAGAATGGGGAAGAAAGGTGATTTAAGTGACTTTGAACGTGGCATGGTTGTTGGCGGCAGACGGGCTGGTCTGAGAACTGCTGATCTACCTTGGATTTTCACGCATAACCATCTCTAGGGTTTACAGAGGACGGTCCGAAATAGAGAAAACATGCAGTGAGCGGCAGTTCTCTGGGCGACAATGCCTTGTTGGTGCCAGACTGGTTCAAGATTAAAGAAAGGCAACGGTAACTAATAATTAATTAAAACCAAGGTATGCAGAAGACCATTTCTGAATGAACAACACGTCAATCAAACCTTGAAGCAGATGGGCTACAGCAGCAGGTGCCACTCTTGTCAGCTAACAATAGGAAACTGAGGCTACAGTTCACACAGGCTCACCAAAACTGGACAATAGAAGATTGGAAAAACGTTACCTGGTCTGATGAGTCTGGATTTCTGCTGCGACATTCAGATGATAGGGTCAGAGTTTGGTGTAAACAACATGAAAGCATG